>NW_025335761.1:35462234-35696637 GCF_004798865.1 Varanus komodoensis
AGATCTCTTCAAGAAAATTGGAGATATGAAGGGAACGTTTCATGCAAAGATGGGCATGATGAAGGACCAAAATGGCAGGAACCTAACAGAGGCAGAAGAGATTAAGAAGAGGTGGCAAGATTACACAGAGGAATTATACAAGAAAGAGCTTAACGTCCCTGATAACCACGATGGGGTGGTCACTGACCTCGAGCCAGACATCCTGGAATATGAAGTCAAATGGGCCTTAGGAAGTCTGAACAACAACAAAGCTAGTGGATGCGACAGTATTCCAGCTGAGCTATTCAAAATCTTAAAAGACGATGCAGTAAAATACACTCAATATGCCAGCAAACTTAGAAAACTCAGCAGTGGCCACAGGATTGGAAAAGGTCAGTTTCCATTCCGAACCCAAAGAAGGGCAGTGCCAAAGATTGTTCAAACCACCACACCATTGCACTCATTTCACATGCTAGCAAGGTTATGCTCAAAATCCTACATGCTAGGCTCCAGCAGTATGTGGACCGAGAACTATTAGAAGTACTCGTACAGGCAGGATTTCGAAGAGGGAGAGCAACTAGAGATCAAATTGCCAACATACGCTGATCATGGAGAAAGCTAGGGAGTTCCAGAAAAACATCTTCTTCTGCTTCATTCACTACGCTAAAGAATTTGATTGTGTGGATCACAACAAACTGTGGCAAGTTCTTAAAGAGATGGGCGTACCAGACCATCTTATTTGTCTCTTGAGAAACCTACGTATACGTGGGTCAAGAAGCAACATGAGAACTGGACACGGAACCACTGTTTGGTTCAAAATTGGGAAAGGAGTACGGCAAGCCTGTATACTGTCGCCCTGCCTATTTAACTTATATGCAGAGAACATCATAAGAAAGGCAGGGCTAGATGAATCACCAGTTGGAATTAAGATTGCTGGAAGAAATATCAACAACCTCAGATATGCAGATGATACCACTCTAATGGCAGAAAGTGAGGAGGAACTAAAGAGCCTCTTGATGCGGGTGAAGGAGGAGAGTGCAAAAGTTGGCTTGAAACTCAACATTAAGAAAACTAAGATCATGACATCCGGTCCTCTCACTTCCTGGCAAATAGATGGGGAAGAAATGGAGGTAGTGACAGATTTTATTTTCCTGGGCTCCAAGATCACCGCAGATGGGGACTGCAGCCAAGAAATTAAAAGACGCTTGCTCCTGGGGAGGAAAGCTATGGCAAATCTAGACAGCATACTAAAAAGCAGAGACATCACCCTGCCAACAAAGTGTGTATACTCAAGGCTATGGTTTTCCCAGTTGCAATGTATGGCTATGAAAGCTGGACCATAAGGAAGGCTGAGCGCCGAAGGAGATTCAGGCCTTTGAACTGTGGTGCTGGAGGAGACTCCTGTGAGTCCCTTGGACCACACAGCAATCAAACTGGTCAGTCCTAGAGGAGATCAACCCTGACTGCTCTTTAGAAGGCCAGATACTGAAGATGAAACTCAAATACTTTGGCCACCTAATGAGAAGGAAGGACTCCCTGGAGAAGAGCCTAATGCTGGGGACAATAGATGGCAAATGAAGAAGGGGATGGCAGAGGATGAGGTGGCTAGATGGAGTCACTGAAGCAGCTGGTGTGAGCATAAGTGGATTCCGGGGAATGGTGGAGGACAGGAAGGCCTGGAGGAATGTTGTCCATGGGGTTGCGATGGGTTGGACACGATTTTTCAACTAACAACAACAAATCTCAATCACATTTTTAAGATATATATATATATATACACAATAAAATACAATCACGGCATTGATATCCACAATAATACAATTAATATACGGCTTTAGTTTCTCTGATTTCAGATCATAAACCTTTCACTTTTTACTAAAGATTTCTGTAGATTTTAGAAAATGTCTGAAACACTGAAGTACTCCAGAATAAAGATATAGTGAACATGCCTGCTGCTGTCCACGGCCCAGTCTATTTTACCTTCTGTGGGAGGGAGTGATCCTCTTCTGAATCCAAACCTAACCGGCCTGTGTTTGGGAAGAAATAAACACAGAAATAATTAAGTGCCTTATTTCTGAAGAGTCCAAATTACAGATAATTACTTTCAGATTCAAAGCAGACTTTTCAATTCTGATCTAACAGAACTTACCCATTCCTGAAAGCTGCAGGATATCCTTGGCCTGACCACCTATCTTTTCAGAATTATGAAGCCCAGCTGAATTTCAAGTTTATTGTAGCAGTTGCTCTAAGTCTAAGGGATGTTAGTCCTGTCTGTCCACAACAGTTCTCAATATTGTGCCTCTCAACTGCCTGTTCTATGATGCTTCATTGTTGTTATTTTTCTAAAACCTGAACTGGGTACACGCACTTTTCTCCTGAAGTATCTATCATTTGTACTTTGTTTAATTTTTCTGTCTCCCCTTCAATCCTAAAAGCTGTAGACAGGAAGTCCCATACCATATTCTCCACAGCCCCATGTGTAGACTTCTCGGTTTCGGGTCAACACTGCAACATGGTTATCTCCACAAGAAACTTGCTCCACTGGATTGTTGTGGAAGAAGAACAGCTGTTCAGGCTCCAACACTTCAGAGCCAAATGCCTTGGAAACACCTATGCAGCCATAGTAGTCTGAGCCAAAAGCAAAGACTTGTCCCTCATCTGCATGGAATGATGGAACACATTAATTTGACAGGGTCAGATTATTTGTTGAATGCACTTATGAGTACAAATCCTGCCAACAATGCCAAGTTTTCATCTTACACACAGGGAAATTAGATTATATTGTAGCCTAATTATTTAGATCAAGCCAGGTCAATTGCATGCTAAGGCTAATGTGTCTCAAGCCAATAGTATGCCCCCCACACATACAGAAACTGCCACCTGCCAATTATTGTATGAAACATTTATTTTTTTAATCTTTGAATGTTATTGTTTTGACGTTATTCTTCTCTTCCCTGCAGGTAACCTATATTTTATCAATTCTAAAACATTATAAGCCCCTTTCCTAGCAAAGGTATTTTTTAATCTTTCAGTCAATATCCTGTTTCAGTATTTTCCACAGCATATTTTTGGTATGATTAACCTGTCTCTCACCTGTGATGCAGACAGTGAAGTCATCTCCACAAGACACTTGGCGAATAGCTTTACCCTGCAGTTTTTCCACATGCTTAGGCTGCCGATAGGAGGCTCTGTCTCCATGCCCCAGTTGACCATGTAATTTTGTGCCCCCCTGCATGTTCTATAAAACACCAAAGTAAAGTAAAGAAAGGATGCACAACCAGAGCTTCAAGAGCATTGTGAATAACTCTGATGTGAAGGAACCAGATAATGAGTAATATATACTCTGGTTAGAATCCAGAGAAACTCATATGCCACCTCCACATGCACAGAGGATAAAGTGGCCTATTTAGTGCTGCCTGAAATGTCTCTCCACTGCCAAATGGAAGGAACAGAAAACCCCTGAGCCCAGAAAACGTGTGCATAAACTGTGCCAAAGATCCTGGCCTTAAGCCAAAAAAGGCTGAATTCTGAGATTACAGTTAACTCCTTTAATAATGTCTTATAAGCCAACAGGTTACAAGAAATAGTGAAGACAGACACATTACATCTTTACAAATCAGAAAGATACCATGGTTGGCAGTATCAAAAACTCCTCAGAGGTCCAGAAGAACCAGCAGATTTGAACTCCCCCATCTATTCCCTGGCATAATTCATCAACCAGGGCAACCAAGGCTGTTTCTGTCCAGTCATGAGATTTGAAACCTGTCTGGAATAGATCTAAATAATTATGCCATGCTGCTTGACAATATGAGGCCACCACAGTCTTTGGCACCTTGTCCAACAGTGGCTAATTTGACACAGGGTGGTAGCTACACTAAACTGCAGGGCTTTGATTGATTGATTGATTGATTGATCGATCAATTTAAAGTTCTTGTATCCCGCCCTTCACAATGTCTCAGGGTGGCACTGAAGATTTAGTTTCTTCAACAAGAGTCTCACCATTTCTTATTTCAAAGTTGTGGGGCCTCATCATCTTTCAAAGAAGCATTAACCACCTTAGAGGTCCAGGTACCCAGCCCAACTCTGACTAATTTCATAAGCCAAGATGGACAAACATTATCCCCATCCTCAAGATGTACAAGCCAAAAGGTATCCATAACGTTACTAAATGGAACACCAGCTCAATCAATCTCAGACACTGTCATAACAATGACATCCAAGTTGACATAAATATGAGCAACTTTGCAAAATGTCCAGCAAACTGCACATACTAGATGTTTGCAGGTTCAAGTTGTGTTCTAGAGCCTACATTCAAGAGTCTTTGGCCAACGGATGGAACCAGAGTGCTTCCCTTCACAGTTGGAGTGAAATGTTATTTCTTGAAGAGTAGAGGATAAGCAAGCTCCCTGAAATGAATACTTCCTTGTCCAATTGATGGCACCAGGATCTTTTTTTTTTTTTTGCTTACCATGAAGGTCCTCCTGTGAGACAAAGGTTGCATACTCCTACAGGCACTTGGTCCATGCTTGTTGGCCAGAGATGAATGAATATGAATATGAAAGTAAATTGAATGTAGTAGTTCATTCTACTACTCTTTGCGGCCTTTAATACATTTTACTTACCACCCACGTATAGAGCTCTTTTTCAACTGTAACCACTGCAAAGTGAGTGTTTCCTGCACAAACTTGTCGTGCACTGCAGCCACTTTTAATGACATCAAGCTTCTGTGGAGTTGACTTTCCACCTCCCCATACATATACTTCACTAGTGCGAGAAGTCACCACTGCAATGGGAGCCTCATTCATGGTGCTGGTTCTGTGAAATCGAAGAGATCAGTATGGAGATGAGCAAAGTTCACAGAATTATAGAATAGTAGAGTTAAAATAGGCCAGAGGCCATCTGGTTCAACCCCCTGCTATTGCAGGACACTAAGTTACACTATACCATTCAGATGACTGCCCTGACAGTTTTTCAGTGTCTCTAACAAGGGAGAGTTCACAACTTCCCCAGGTAATAGGTTCCATTGTCATATTGCTCTGACAGTTAAGAAACTTCTGATATCTAGCTTGAATCTGGGTTGTGGCAACTTCAGCTGATTATTCTGCATCCTACATTCTGTTATGAGCGAGAAGAGATCGTGTCCTTCTTCTCTTTGACACCCTTTCAGGTACTTATAGTGGGATATCATGTCCCCCACAGTCCTGTATTCTCAAAGCTGAACATACCCAGTTCTCTCAGTCTCTCCTCATAGGGCAATGTTTCCAAATCCTGGATCATTTTTGTTGACCTCCTCTGGACCCTTTCTAGTTTTTCTACATCTTTTAAAAATATTGGTGACCAGAACTGGACACAGTATTCCAGATGAGGTCCGACTAGTGTATAGGGGAACTATCGCTTCTCATGATTTGGAAATAATACTTCTATTACTGCATCCCAAAATACCATGTGTTCTTTTTGCAGCTGCATCACATTGTTGAGTCATATTTAGAATGTTGTCCACAATAACTCCAAGGTCTTTTTCTTTTTCAGTTCTATTGAGCCACATAGTCCCCATCTTGTATTGATGCATTTGTTTTCTTTTTCCTAGGTGGAGGACTTGGCATTTGCCCCTATTGTATCTTACCTTGTTGTTTTCATCCCAGCATTCAAGTTTATCAAGATCACCCCGGGATCTTCATTCTGTCTTCTAGGGTGTTTGTTATTTCACCCAGTTTTTGTATCATCTGAAAATCTGATTATCTTTCCTTGTACTTCATCTAGCTCATTAATAAAAATGTTGAAGAGCACTGGGCCTAGGACTGAACCCTATAGCACCCCACTAGTTACCTTTTTCCAGTTTGAGAATGTGCCACTCTTCATGTCCAATTTAGCAGTCAATTTTTGATCCACCTAACAGTTTTTCTGTCTAGTCTACTGTTTGCTAGTTGCTTATCAGGATGACATGGGGTTAGGGTTGAATGATTTGCTAAAGTCAAGATATACCATGTTCACAGTGTTTTTGCTGTCCATTTGGAAGGTTGCCCAGTCAAAAAATGAAATTAATTAGTCCTCTGAAAGATAATTGTTATACAGAAAGGATAGAAAAGCGACATCCAAAGTGGCTATTTTGAGTTTTTAAGTGCTCCAGAGTTACCACAGAACACCTTTTTTTCTTTTTGCAGTTTGACCCTTTTGGTGTTCCTCAACTACTCTAGATGCCACTCTTTATTAATTTCATTCATTTCTAATTTTTATTTATTTTGTGAGATGCATTGAGTGGATGATGCAGGCCACTGCAGTGGAGCCAGAGAGTAAAAATGACCAGGTTCTTCCAAAGCTACCCATTTCTGCCATCGTATTTTATTTTGGCATTTTACACTGAAAATGTGTATTTATACTGAAGTATAGCTTCACTGTTATTCTCAACCAAGTAGTAAAGGTGAATATGTCTAGAAATTCATTTTCTTCAATTGCACTCTTCAGCACACATTCCATTACCTTGGTCGTTTGTTTGGCCCATTCAGCAGAACAACCTTCTCTTCCATTTCCCTGCCAGGATAAAGAATAGGTAGTAAGAAGAGCAGCAACACTCTACTGCTAAAGCACTATGGGCATGAGATACCAATTCAATTCACAGACACTACAAGCAATTCAGAAAAATTGCTCCATTTTACTAGATTGTACTGCACTACTTTAAATGGTGCATATTGTTCATTAAAAAAATAAAACTTCATTGTATCCAATCTTCCTGGAAGACCTTACCTTAAAAGATATAAGGAGCATGTAGCTGATATGTAACATAATGAAACACATGCTAGACCTCTGTCTTTTCATGAGGGAGAAACATGCTGGCAGAGTAGCTGCAATTATGATCTCTGTGCTACCAGTTGAACAAAGCCTCCAAAGGAGAAGATTAAGGAAGCAATGTTTATTGATCAGCTAAAACCTGGCATCAGGGTAAAAGATGAGATGAAAGAAGCCATGATGTTTATTAATGTGGTTGATTAGCTGTGGAATACAGGCACTGATTATTAACTAATGCTGAGGTTTGGCCTTGCTCTAGTATCGTCCTGGTTCAGTTTTTAAATGGGACTGTAATATATCTGTGACTGAAGCTGAAGTTTTATACCAAAACTTTTCACATATGTTAATCTATTTATAGGTCTATTTTAAAGAATTGTTAATTTTAAATCTAAGAAATTTCTTTTAATATTTAAACTTTTAAATCTATATAAATGTTTATAAACTGGATACATTGTTGGTGATTATTTTGCTTGTTGTTATACATAGTTTCACAAATAATTGTAAAATCTCTCTCTAGCAGCAAGCACTTCTGCCAGATTTTTACATTTCCAGAGCTCCTTAGATCATAGCCCACATAATTATGCAGGTTCCTGTATTCTCAGAGTATGCTTTTCAATGGGATGCTGAAGTGAGGAAGCAGAGGGAAATTAAGATTCCATTGGCCCCTTTTTATGCTGTTTTTTTGAATCTAGACTAATATTTTGGCTAGCCTGAAGAAGTGGAAATATGGAGTCAATTAGTCAAACCTGGGGGGAGGACCTGAATATATGCACTTTTTTTTTCAAAATCTTGTGTTCTAGACTGTTTAACATGTATGGAGGATGCGGTCTCTAAATTTTAAACCAGTGTTGAAAGGTATGCATGATTATTATCTGATTATGAGGACTCATCTATGTCTCATCAGCTAATGGTCAGTCTTAATGACAGAATACATGAAGTATAAATAGAAAGGCTGCACAAGACTCAGTGACTGTTCCTAACCCATAAGACTTATTCTTTTTTCAAAATATGTATGACTGTTTACCTCCTGCACTTGCTGATAAGGGGACTCTCAAGCAGCTCATCAGCAGTAGGCCTCTTCTCAGGATCCTGAAAGAGGTGAGTGACAGGTCACTCCCTAAGGAAAGGGATCATTTTTCAACAATTAAAAGTCTTAGGGCAGATTAACTAACCACTTTCTTGAGTTCTTTTCCCATTTTCCCAAACACAGTGGATGCTTCCAGTGGAATGCCCCTAGCACAGTGAGTGCTACTAGTCTCTCTCTTCCTCCTAATGGATTTCATGCTGTATGAGAATGGATGGAAGAGGCAGTGGGAAAACAAATGGAAGACCCAACTCTAGTAGTCTAAAATCCTATAAAATTCTGTGAATGATGGAATATCATAGGGCATTGATATGATAAAAGCCTGTTCTGGAAAGACCCAGAGAACTGGTTATGAAAAACAAAATAAATGTACTGCTCCATGATAAAATGTCAAAAAATCCACAGTTGGGTAATGTATTTATTGGAAGCAACAATAAATGCATGAAAGAGTACACAAGCTTTCAAATGTTGGAAAACCCAAATGCTTGCATACTCTTTTTGTGACATTTTTGTTGTTCCTAATAAAGGCATTGGCCAACTGTGAATAAGAGTTTATAAATTTAGCAGAAAGTTCAGAGTTAATGACACACCACAGATAGAAGGACTTTAGTGACTCTGATTTGCTGAAGTCCTTCGACAACCTTTCCTCTACTTGAAAGGAAACTGTATCTCACCAACCTGATCAAGACAGGAATGCACCATCTGGATGAGATCTGGAGAATAAACACTAGAATCAACCTCCATTGTCCGGTTCCCTTGTACAATCTTCACACACAAATTCAAGGGATTCTAGGAAGTAAATATTGAAATAATCTGAATAGAGCTAGAGAATCTGCCTAAGAAGATTTCCTGTGGAGCTGTGTTGTTTAGTCTTCTACTTTCAATTGGTTCAAATGTAACCTACATTCAAGATAGGCCCAGAACATCAGCAAAGGACTTCAGAAGTAGACAAAATGCACTGACATTCCTAAGCAGGAGATTTAGAAATGGATCTCCCTGCTGTACACACTTAAAATTGGAGTCTCCCTCTCTCATATACACACACAAACACAGTCACTCTCAGGAAAAAAAACCCTGAAAATAAAGGACAGCCACACAGTATTAAGAACTGGCATATTTGTCCCACAACTGTAACTTACTGTTGCATCAAAAGTTCTTTTCAGTGTGAGGAGCTCAAAGGCAACACAGCCAACTGCCCAGATATCAGATTTGAAGTTGTATTTTACTCCCTGGCAAAGTTCTGGAGACATGTAGTATGGCGTTCCTACCAACTGCACAACAGAGCAAAAATATTAAAGAAATTGTACCACCGCCTTGATATTAGACATAGTTCATATATTCCCAACTGCCAACCACCCTGTCCCACATCTGTGTTTTCACACACAGTATACACAGTAATCAATGGGACCTATCACATTTACTAGAGCTAGTCATAATTTTGAAACAGTAAATAAACTGCATTTCTGGTCAGAGTAGTTGTGTCTTCCTTCCTGCAACTGGAAATCAACTGTTTATTAGAACTAAACAAAGGCCTAAATGCATGAAAAATTAAGCAAAATTTTTAAAAAGAATATATTAAATAAAAAGAAGGGCGCAAACAATCAAGTTAAACAACAGGGCAGACATGACAAATTATTCAAGAGTTTGCCAGTATACTTGCAGAGGATACATACCGCAATTTTTTAGAAGCTCAAGCCTACTAAAACCACAGAATGTATTGTACATTATTAGGAATAAGGCCTAGAAAAATGCTTGACATAGCAATCCTATGGTCCTTGGAAGAGCATCCCAGAGATCAGAGGATATGGTGAATTGTCAAAACTACAACTCAGGAGGGGAAACCTGACATAAAGCAGTTCTTCCTCACAGCCACTGCAGAAACCTTGAAAGAGCTTGGAGAAATAAAAGAGTGAGACATTGGTTGGGTGGGGAGGGGGATCCTGCACAGGATCATACCACCTTTCTGTTGCCATTCCCACAGACCTTTGGCAAAGCAGCTAGATAGCGCAGAGGCCTGTTTAGCTGATTTTGGTTTTTTTAGGAGGAACACAAGGAAAAACCACTACTATCGTTCCTCTCTTCCTGACTGGCTCTTACCAGCAGGACTTTGGCTAGATAGTGGCCTACAATCTTTGTGTCTTCCAAATGTTGGGAGCACAATCAATAGTCAGATTTTAGTTTGTTTTTTCCAAATCAAGCCTTAGAAATTCATTTTGTTTCAGAGATAATGAAACTACACAGACTGTGCTACAAATCAGGGGTAGGCAACTTGTGGTTAGCCACTTGTTTTGGCTTACAACAGTCAGCAGCCCTAACAAGCACAGCCAAAACTGTAAGTTGTTGACAAATTTTTGAGTTGTTTACCTCTGCTCTAAATTAAAGTAAGTTTTAGAAAGTTTAAAAAGAAAGTTTATTGCAAACTTTACCTCGGCACTAATTGTATGATGTGGGTATACATATATAGGATTTTTGTGGGGGTGTTGCTTCATAATTTCATTTTAGCAAGTTCCACATGTAAGCCATTTTTAAAGTATATCTAAGGATCAATACATTATATTTTATTCATTTATTAAAAGCTTTTGTATGCCGTCCTATCATACAAAAATCTCAGGACAGCTTACAATATTTAAAAGAACAATAAAAAAAACAATTTCCAATTAATAAATTGAAACAGAACAAAACAATAAATCACAAAACAAACAGAGCGACTGAAGGTAAAAATTGTTAAATTTTAAAATACCATTTAAATAAAAAGGTTTTAGCCTGGCGCCGAAAAGAGTATAAACTTGGCGCCAGGCATACCTCTCTGGGAAACACATTCCAGAGTCTGGCCACCACAGCAGAGAAGGCCCTACTCCAAGCTGATGACCTTTTTAACTCTCTTAGAGAGGGTTCCCAGAGCAGGGCTTCTCCCACAGATCTTAAGGGGCAAGAGGGCCTATAAGGAAGGAGATGTTCCTTCAGGTATCCTGAAGTGTACATATTACATAAGCTTATTTGTCAGGGAACCAGGATTGGCTACAGCTTTCCATCAGTGGTATATTCAATTGCATGTCGAACGGCATCAAGCCCAAGCCTACTGTGTTTGATCCAAAGTTGCTCTCTAAAGGATGGGACTCATAACTAATATATCTCAGTAATGGAGAGTACACAATATTTTAATTATTTGCTATACAATTTTACTCCATTATAAAACTGTGTACAATAATAATTAGAAAAGAATATAGAGTGAGCAAGAAACATGTTTCTGTGAGGGGACAAAAGTGACTGAAAACAACTCAATTACTGAGGCAGCCTGGACATTAAAGCAAACAGGACAATCCTATGCATGTTTACTCACAAGTAAATCCCATTAAGTTCAATGGACCTATGCACAAGTAAACATGCTCAAGATTGCAGCCTGTTAAATAAATAAATACTGAACTGAGGAACAATTCTATCTATCTACCTAGCTATCTATCAATCATATTTATATGCTGCCTTTTTTTCTTTCAAGGAACTCTAGGCAGCTTACATGGGCCTCCTCCTCCTCCCAATCTTACCCTTACAACAATAACCGTGTGAGGTAGGTTGGACTGAGTGTCTGTGACTGGCTGAAAGTCACCCAATTAGCTCTAATGCTGAATGGGGACAAGAACCCAGAACTACTGAGTCCCAGTCTTACACTCTTAACCACTATACCACACTGGCTTCAAGACTGAAGAAATGACAGATGCTATTAATAATTCAAATTATATACTGGAGAAGAAACATAAGAAAACTATGCACATCTGCCAAGAAAAAAAATCAGCAGAACTGAAGCTTTCAGAACTACACAAATATACATTTCCTAATAGAAGATTCCAAAGTAATTTTATTTATTTATTTAAAACATTTCTATGCTGCCCCCATCGCAACAAAGCCTCGGGGCGGCTCACAAAAAATACATAAAAACATACATAAATAATATAATAATTTAAAAGAAAAAAACATTTAAAAACCCCTGGTGCATTCTCGGCTAATTTTAAAATCCTAATTAAGTCAATAATTTAGCAATTAAAATAAGTTTTAAATGAAAAGGTCTTAGCCTGGCGCCAAAAAACAAATAATGATGGTGCCGGGCAGACCTCTCTGGGGAGCGCATTCCATAGATGGGGCGCCACCGCAGAGAAAGCCCTCCTCCAGGTACTCACCCTCCTAATATCATTCACAGAGGGTTCCCGGAGAAGGGCATCCGTTGCTGATCTCAAGGGGCGGGAGGGTATATATAATGCAAAGTAATAAGTTTATATTTCTAACATGAGTAAGATAATTCAGACTAGGTATAGAAAGGATGCAGACAAGCATTAAGTTACTTCATACTTCTTACAACAGAACATGCATAAAATCCCGAATAGGTTAATAGGGAAATTATTCTATCACAATGTTAAAACAACAGACACTTACAGTTTCAGCCATGGAATACTCAGAATTCAGCTTTTTCGCCAAACCATAGTCACCTAGTTTTATAAGATTTGCTTTGGTGAGGAAGATATTCAGCGTCTTTATATCTCTAGAGAAGAAATAATTGTTGTAGTTCTTCACCAGCCATACGATTTAATATGCTGCCATTTTAACTTTACTCTGGAAAGCATTGCCTTATTCCTCTTCATGCCAGGAGACTCACATTTTTACTACAGTATCTATCAATTTTTAGAAACAGGCTAACCCAAATGCCCCAGTTCCATGGAAATCATAATGCAAAGCTATTAAAAACAAAGCAAACATTCCAAAACATAAGTGCTAAAAATATTTTGATTGGGGGATATTTCAGTGAGAGCCCTGAAAAAACCACACTGAGGCTATACTGAGGCTTTGGTTCTTCCAGACAACAGGGTCCTAATGCTAGTAATCAGAAAGCACTGTGGTGACATCCCACTTTTTCCTACTTAATGGATTTGCTGCAGAATAAAGAAGTGGTTGGGAAATAGGCAAAAGCTTCTGGGAAAAGATAGTGTAATCTGGCCTCTCCATGAAATTCTGTGAATGCGGCAGGTTGATGGCACAAAAGGAGTTTTGTCTGAAAGGATCCTACAACCTGATACCTATTCCTTAGAGTAAGTCCTATTAAATTCAATGAAGCTTTGTTGTGAAATAGGACCATATAGTACAGTGGATTATTTTAGAGCCAAGACAAATCATCTGCTGGTTTTCACTAATAGTTTGGAATAAAAGGACAATACAATCCACAATACGCTATTGTGGATAGGCGTTATCCAATGTTTTTTATCTGTTGCCAAGCGTGGACAAAGGATGAGTCCAAGTAGAGGTGCATAATGCATTTATCTAGTCTGACAACCACTAGGGTAGTATGTAATCTGTATTAGGAAATCTGAAGTTCCGTGCTCAGAAAAATGTTCAGCAAATTGTTTTGTCCATTTAGTTGACACTTCTACTATTAACTTACTATCAATGTTTGGAGACATTTGCAAGGACTGGACCCTCCACAATCATGCAGTATAGCTGAAATCTCCCTGTACTCCTCAGTTTTGCTACAGCAATAAAGCCTTCATGGTGTGTGCTTCTACTTCTAGCATTACCCTTGACTGTGCCTTGTTCCCTGCTTCTGCCCTTGCTTTCAGCCTGACTCTGCCTTTCCAGGTACCTCTTCTTTGTTCTCTCTGACTTCACCTTCCTCCAGGACCTGCTTTGCCTTGCTGCTATATGACCTCAACTTGCCCCTAGACTTTGCCACTGAGTCATCTCTTGTTCGTATCTTACCCTTGCTGGTTCCTGAGGTCACCTTTTAGACTTGCCAAACCTTGTTGGTATCTGACCCTTGTTTGTTTCTCATTTTGCCTCCATGCTCCTGCATTCCACTAAAGCTTCCATCTGCCTCCATCCTCCCTGGGCCTGGTGTTTTGAAAGTTGACAGTGTCTCAAAGAGCACCACACAAGTAGAATTTGTCTCCTTTTGCATTGCCTTGGATGAAGAGCACTGCATTTTAAGCTGGAAACAAAACTGGTAACCAATTAGCCTAGTATATTAAACACCTACCTATGAAGAATTCCTTCCCTGTGAATACAGCTTACTGCTGATGCAATCTGAAATAGATACCACACCACCATCTGCAAAGAAAGAGTATTTACATGTAAGCCAAATACCTTTTGTTCCTAGTAAACAGAATGCACAAAATATTCTAGGTCAGCTTTCCCCTGCATAATGCCCTCCAGTTGTTTTGCATTACAACTTCATCATCTCTGACCACTGGTCAAGTTGAGTGGGTCTGATAGTAGTTGCAGTCCAAGTACCACATTGCTGAAGGCTGTACAGTGGAAGACTCTCCTAGAAAGAGAATTTTTTTGCTCCCTTAGGAGTTACTGAGGGAGCAAAATCCTTTTCAAGGGCCAATGTTTCCAGGATAATTTGCTCATGTGGGCTCCAAGGTACAGGCTGATGGGTGCTAAAAGAATTGGTAACTTAATGCTAAAAGTAATTAGCAGTAACAGCTGATGCTGCTCAGCTATCTTAGAAAGTCAAAGAGGTCTTGACTTTGATGTGTTAACTGTCATGGAACAGATGAAAACTAATTCTGCGAGAAAAGGATCTAGAATGCTATGCTTTAAAAATCCTGGATTCTGTGAACATGAATAAATTTTTAAAAATGTCACCCAGTGTCATGCAACTGAACATCCATTTACAACAAGAATTTCACTTTCTCTCTCCTCTGTACCTCCTGCCCCCACTCTAAGGCAGATTAGGGAATCTGTTTCACCAGTGGTAGATATACCACACTTTGCTGTATCCAATACTGCCCAAGTACCAGAAGAAACCATTGTTTGTGTAATGGTAATTTAGTGTATCAGACAGAAGCTTGAGACTAGCATAAACAATTATTTCCAGAATGGGGCAGGTCAGTAGGGATTGCATAACATTCCACTTTTTTGATCCAGAAAAAATTCAGGGATTGCTTATTGAAATGCTAAATCTCTGTTGTGCAAGTGGAGCGTTATTATTGTAAACCGTCTTCTATGAAAATAATAGACAGTATAGAACTTTTGAAAAACAAATAAATAAATACCCACCACTGTTTTATAAGTGAACTCCCACAAAAATGTTTTATATTAATATGATATGAACGTCCATGTTACATATAAACTCCCTGTAGAACTGAGTGCATGTCACAGGTTTTCTGGAAAACTGTAAGGTAATCAGAATAAAGTTTTCATTCTAATTCTTTCTAAATGACGAATAACTATGGATTCACATTTGTAACCTCAAAAGGATTTCTGTTTGTTACCTGCTTGCTGCTATGGCAGTGATTATGAAATGGATCCTAGGATAACTAGGCACATGAAACAAAACTAGACTTTGTCCCATTGCTTCTCAAATTTGTCAAGTTACCTCTTCCTCAAACAACTTGTCTTTCTGCCGCAGGATCTTATCATAGAGGTTCCCTCCTGCAATTAAGAAAGAAATGTTTGGTTGCTGGTTGTAAATATTTTATACTGTTTTTCTTTTATATGTTAAAGAAATATATAAAATGTATATTTTATCCATTTTCTTCTACCAAAAAGGTAGTCTTGTCTTCTCCCATGTTCTTTACTTTTGTTTACACTAATGCACCATGAGCCCAAGAGAGAGTACATCTATGTGCCAAAATCTGGGAGAACTTTTCTACAGAACACAGATCAATTATTTAAACCTATAAATTAATGTTCTTCTTCAAAATTTTCTTTTCCTAGATTGTGAAGAGAGCCAGTATGGTGGTTAGAGCATTGGACTGGGGGCCTGGAAGATCTAGTTTCTAGTCCCTACTCAGCTATGAAACTCACTGAGTAACTTTGGGCTTGTCATGGGCTCTCAACTTAACCTGCCCCACAGGGTTGTTACTGAGGATAAAAATGGAGTGAAGTACTATGTAAACTGCTTTGGGTTCTTCATAACAGAATAAAGATGGGATATAAATGCAAAACAATAATAATAATTTAATGCAAATTCTTAGTTAATACAAATTATTTAATGCAAATTATTGATAATAATTTAATGCAAAGTAATAATAATAATTTATTAATAAAGGTGCTTATTTGATGTTACCCACTGTTTTCTAAATGTAGGAAATTTATAATAAATATATGTTGCCACTGAATTTAATGTGCTTTGTACACTTGGTTAGAAATTCAGATTAGGTAGTTCTGCAGTGAGCTAAAAATATCACCTGAAATCAAACATGCTTTCCTGACTCTGGTTCCTGACTTCTAGCTGAGCAGATCAGAAGAAGCTACCCCAGCTGATCTAGGGACTCTGGGATACGAGCAGCTAAGCTCTGAGAGCAAACAGGACTTTGGCAGTGAAGCTTGGTGGCATGGGAGATCAAGAGAGAGCTCCCTGATGTTTCTTTTCTTCTTTTCCCATTAGTTTTTCCTGCATTGTTTGCTTCCTTGTAACACATTCCTATTTGCAGGTAGAACTGTGTTGTTAACGTTTAGTGAAGACAAGCAATAGCACTGATTGTTACAACAGGCCTAACACGGTAGAATCCAAAAGATAGCAGAAAGTCTGCAAAAACTCCCCAGTGGTGGTGACCTGCAACATCTGGGCAATGTTTGTTTTCCTGCCTAAGGGCAACATGGCCAACATATGCAATAAGGGCAAACCAGTAGCCCTGTTAGAAGAAAAGGTGAGAGCACTAGTGCAATGAATGTCCATCCTCAACATAATAAAAGATGAAGAGTTTTTAGACAGAGTGGTGGAACTGCAACAGTTAAAAGTAGTACAGAAGCTAGAAGTCCAACAGCAAGCTGAGGTAGAAGAAAAGAATCCTGAGGGAAGGAAAAATGAGGAGGAAACTCCCTGGAAAAGGGTGACAGTTAGGTGCAGAAAACGAGAAGACATTCTGCACCAGTGGAAACAGTGAAACTCTCGAACCACTTTCAGTTATTTGAGGATGAGACTTGAAGGCAGCCTGTTGTGGTAGAACTGCAAGACATTCCATGCAACACTGAACAAGAGGCTAAAGGCCAACCAAGTACTTGCAATGATACCAAGCCTTGCAAGAACAAGAAGAGAAGCGTGTAAATTGTGGGAGACTCCCTGTTGTGTGTAATGATATAACTGAAAGATTGCCAAGGCTCATATAGACCACTGACACATATCTCTTCCTTCTTACACATGTGGCAACAAATAACACAGCCAAGTGGAGCTCTGAAGAGCTCATGTAAGACTTTGAAGTTTTAGGGAAGAAAGTCAAGGACTTTGAGGCCCAGATAGTTTTCTCTTGGAAGAGGACTAGACAGGGAAAGAAAAATATTCCAAGTGAATGCCAGAGGTTGGTGCTAATGTGAGATTTGGATTGTGGGACCATGAGCTACACTTCCTGAAAGATGGACTGCTGGCAAGGGATGGCTGCACCTTACAATAAGTGGAAAGAATGTGTTTGGCCACAGCATGAAGAAGTTTATCAGGAAGGCTTTAAACTGAATCCTACAGGGGAGGGAGAAGTACACCTGGGCGTAACAACAGACAAAGGCTTATGAACTGCAACAGAAAGAGCAGCTCCAACAGTGCCCAATGAAAGTATTCCAAAAAATGTAGGAAGAAAGCTAAAGCATCTCGTCTCCAATATCTCTACACTAATGCCTACAGTATGGAAACAAACAGCATGAACTCTTAATACAGGAGGGTGAATATGACCTGATAGGTATAACTGAAACTCGATTGGATGACTCTCATGACTGGAATGCAACAAGAATATAACTTGTTCAAAAGAAATGGAAGGAACAGAAAGGGAGGTGGAGTCACATTATATGTTAAAGATGCATATATCTGCACAGAAATACAGGAGGATGAGCTTAGCCCCATCTAGAGCATCTGGATTAATATAAATGGAGCAAGGAATAAAAAGTACACAGTGGTTGGAGTCTATTCCTGACAACCAGGTCAAGGAGACTAGAATAAACCTTTTGTAAAGAAAATTGCTAGGAAGCATGATGTCAGTGTTAGCAGGGGCTTCAGTTTCCCTGCTGGGAGACAAATTCTGCCAAATGTGGTCTCTCAAAGAGATTCCTAACATGTGTTGCTGATAAATTCATCTGAAAGAAACTGGAGGAAGGAACAGGAAGCTATCTTTGACTTGATATTAACCCACAGAGAAGACCCAGGGGACAAAATGGCAGATACAGAAACTCTGTAGGAAAATGACCATGCCATACTTGCATCCTTGATTCTAAAGGAAGCAAAGGTTAAATACATGTACCCTGGATTTTAGGAAAGCCAATTTTAATAAACATGAGAACAATGATATGCAAAGTCCCATAGCAAATGACTCTAATGAGAAAAGGAGTTCAAGAAGGGTGAGCATGTTTGAAAAGGGAAATTCTAAAGGCAGAATTACAAGCAATTCCTACAAGGAAAAGGGGTGGAAGACAACAGAAGAAAAGCTTATGTGGCTTCACAAAAAGCTTAGAGATGACCTGAAAACAAAAAAGGACTGTATAGGAAGGCTACTTAGGCCAGGCTACTAAGGTAGAATACAAGCAGATAGCACAGAATTGCAGGGACGACATCAGGAAGGTTAAAGCTAAGAATGAACTGAGGCTAGTGACAGATGTTAAAAGCAACAAAAAGCCTTCTTCAGATATGTCCAGCGTAAAACATAGAGGAAAGAAACAGGAGTCCAACTATTCAATGTGGATGGCAAAATGATAACAGAGGACAAAAAAAAAGACAGAAGTGCTCAATTCCTACTTTGGCTCAGTCTTCTCCCAGTATGACCTTACTGATAAAGAGGAAGTACAAAGATGGCAGCTCAAGATTGACTGGCAAATGGTCAAGGATCATATAATTGGGTCAAATGAGTTCAAATCTCCAAGGCCTGATGAACTCCATCCTCAAGTAGTAAAGGAACCAGCAGAAGAACTCTCAGAACCACAGTCTATTGAGAAATCAGAGGACAGGGAAAGCACCAGATGACTGGAGAAGGGGCAATGTTGTCCATACCTTCAAGAAAGGAAAAAATGAAGAATCTAGGAACTACAGGTCAGTCTGACATCAATCCATGGGAAAATTCTGGAGCAGATTATAAAGCAGTCAGTCTGCAAACAGAAGCCAACATGGATTTCTCAGGAAAAGTCCTGTCCGACTCTTCGGATTTCATTTTTTGACTGGGTAACCTCTCTGATGGACCGTGGGAATGCTGTGGACATAGTATATCTTGACTTCAGCACCGCTTTTAGCAAAATGCTCCATGATATCCTGATTAGCAAACTAGCTAAAAGTGGGCTAGAAGGAACAACTATCAGATGGATTCACAGTTGGCTACAGAATTGGATTCAAAAAGTACTCATCAATGGCACATGCTCAGACTGAAGAAAGGTAACAAGTGGGGTACCTCAGGGTTCAGTCCTGGGTCCAATGCTCTTCAACATTTTTATAAATGATTTGGATAAGGAAGTGCAGAGAACATTATCAAATTTGCAGATGACAAATGGGATAGCTAATACCCTGGAAGACCGAAAGAAGATTCAAGGTGATCTTGACAGGTTGGAATGCTGGGCTGAAAACAACAGAATGGCATTCAATAGGGACAAATGCCAGGTTCTGCACCCAGAAAAAAAATCCAAATGCAGTTACCAGATGGGAAATACTTGGCTCAACAATATTGCAAGCGACAAGGATCTTGGAATTGTTGTAAATCACAAGCTAAATATGAGTTAACAATGTGACGTGGCTGCAAGAGGGGCAAATGCTTTTAGGCTATACTAACAGAAGTATCACTTCCAAATCCCATGAAGTACTAGTTCCACCTACTCAGCACTGGTTTAGCCTCATCTGTGTCCAGTTCTGGGCACCACAGTTTAAGAAACATGCAGACAAGCTAGAAAGCATTCAGAGGAGGGCAACAAGTATGATCCAGGGACTGGAAACAAAGCCCTGTGAGGAGAATTTGAAAGAACTGGGTATGTTCAGCTTCAAGAAGAGAAGAATGAGGGGAGATATTAAAGCACTTTACAAGTACTTGAAAGGTTGTCACAGAGAGGAAGGACAAGGTCTTGATCTCTTGATCTTTCCAGAGTGCAGGACATGGAATAATGGGTTCAAGTGACAGAAAGCCAGATTTTGAGTAACTATCTAATTTCCTGTTAGAACAGTACAACAATGGAACCAATTACGTAGGGAAGTTGTGGGCTCTCCAACACTAAAGGCATTCAAGATGCAATCGGATAGTCATCTGAGAGGGATGGTTTAACTGGGAGTCCTGCACTGAGCAGGGGACTGGACCTGATGGCCTTCTGGCCCCTTCCAACTCTACTATTCTGTTATTCTAAGCCTTAATCAATAAGGAAAAGAATGCTACCAAGAAAATGTTGAAAACAGTCGGTGTGCCACACATCCCACATCTTTATTTTCTGTTATCTTTGACACCTGCCACAAATGTATTTGTGTAAAAGTGACACATGGCATTGATAAATTAGTCATATCACTGTCCAGAAATAATGTAGGACCTTAGGAAAAGAAATACTGCTTATTTTCCAGTACATTGTTAATGTTTTTTTAATATACTCTGTAAAGTTGTACCTGCTTTGCTGCACATCTAGTATCTCATCTTTTTTCCCTAAGCTCTTCTTCCCACCAAGTGTGTTTTATATTACATATCAGTGGAATATAAATGGCAGTAACTCAAGATGAGTCTGGTTTGTGTTTCTAGATCTGCCACTACAGCCAGGTCTATAAACAAGACATAGCCTCTTTATATTTTTTCTTTCCCCAGAACCCAAGATGGAAGAGGTGTTTGCTGTTTACAAGATGGAACTCTCACCATTACAATACTCCAGTTCAATCAACAGTGTGGTGTTATCCATGAAATGATTGTAATAGGCAATGATGTTGTCATGCTGCAACAGAGCAAGGATAACTATCTCATTCAAAGCATCACGGCGTTCTTTTTCTGACAGTCTGGTAAGATCCACTTCCTTCCATACTACAAGCGAGTCATCCTAGAATACAATATATTTAGTTAGTTTAATGTATTAAGTGTATACCCTGTCCCTCAAGGCTGGACGCTCATATTTCTTAGTAGAAGAAAAGACATTGTATTCACTTTCTGATTCACCCAACAATTCTCTATGGAATTTGAATGGCATTTCCAATTTCTGATGCCAAGAATCAGTATCTATAACTGACACTCTTTTCCTTTAGAATAATTATCAAATGACACGAGCTTTTCAAAGGAAGGAGCTGTGTTTTTATTTCATACACATCTCCACCCAAACAGAGTCTATTTTCATAACAGGAGTTGATCAGCTCATTAGTCCTGCCAGATTCTATAAGCACAACTTCTATAGGAAAAAGACAGTAAAAACTAGGAGGCGTTCAGTTTCAGTATTTCCTCCTGGTAGTAAAATTCAAGGTCATTCTATAGCTTTATCCTTCCTTAAGTGGTGTGCTTGTTGTATTAGCATAGGAACAGCCTTTGTTATCAGCCTCTATGAACTGTAAGTGATATGGCTGTAAATCCTTGCAGAAATATGATGCAGTGCTACAGCTGCCTTCTTTCTTTTGCCTTTCCCATTTTGTCATTCCTTTTCCCGGTACAGGAAGCTGCTGGAAAGGAAACAACATTCCTACATCCTTGTGTAATATTTAATTTTCAAACAAATTCCATAGCTTTTAAAATGACAATTAGGGATGGAAATTAATAATTTGACACCAATGGAAAATTTCCCTACATGCCAAATAGCAGTTTCAGGGGCAGCACAGGATGTATTACACTCACCCCTGTACAGATCTGGATTCTCCCTACACGCAACATCAGCTATTTTCAGTTAAAAAGTGCAAGTGGCATATTTAGATTAGATAAAGCCATGCCAAGTTCTTAGTAGTATCTCCTGAATTTTCCAAAAGCAGAAACTTTGTATCTCCTTTCTCTCTACCCCATTTGGAATATAAATCTCGGTCCTGATTTAATATTATCATCATCATGATTAAATACAAACCTCCTTCCAAGCAGTCAGCAAGATGCCAGCTCTCAGTGTACTATAACAGGTTAGAGTACTGGATTTATATTGGGGGACTTAAGTTCAAATCACTGGGTGACTTTCGGCCATTGGGTATCTCTAAGCCTGGCCTACTTCATACATTTGCTGAATCAGCAAAAACTTTTTTCCACTGCTGCTTTTTCTTCTTACCTGGGAAAAGGTTATCTCATGCAATTGCTAAAAGGCACAGGAACCCTCCCAGAAGAAAATGTTTAGCCCTAGATAACCACAGAGTTAAATCTATACCAAAGGCAAACAGGGCTCATTGCTGCATCTTTGGGCATGTAGTAGCTAAGCAATGACACCAATAACCCAACACATATGGGATTAGAGAGTGGGGTTTCAAGTGCAGAGCTGTAAGGCCTGAGTCCCAGCATATCTTCTTTCAGGCATTAAGCACATTTAGATGGGGAAGAGGAAAATGTTAAATAATGTACAGGGCAGGAAGAGAAAAACTACAGAATGTGCAGTGGGAGGACTGCCGCATGAACAGGGTCAGGTGGGGAAAAAGATACAGAACACCTTCTACATATACCAAGAACACAAAGATGCCCAAGGGAAATCCACAAGTAGAACATGTCTGCAATACCATCCAGCCACTTGTATTTCCCAGCAAGTGGTATTGAAAGGCACACTCCCTCAGATACTAGCCATCACAGTTAGTAGCCACTGATAGATTTATATTCCAAATGGGGTAGAGAGAAAGGAGATACAAAGGTTTGGCTTGGAGATAAAAGAAGGAATAATAAGAGAGAGTCCAGGGAAAGCATAAGAAAACATCAAAAGAACTAAGCCAGGAGCTGTTGTGTTTATTTTTTTAAAGTGAACCCCCCTCCATCCGCCATTTTGGAAAAAAATTCCCCAATGCCCCAGAGAACCTCATATGTCAGATGGTTTTGTCCACAAAGCTCATACTTCCTCCCACCCCGCTCTTCACACCTCACAACAGTCCAACACAGCAGGAAATTACTATTCCTTTGAGACGCAGAGAATTGCCAGTAATTAAAACCTGCGGAAATAGTGATTTCCGCCTAAGCGTGTAAAGACTTTTGGGGAAATCACCAGCTTTCATCTTCAACCACCACACTTCCAAAAATGTGGGATCACAGTGGCCTAGCTCGGGGAGACGCGGGAGTACTGCAACGACAGCAACAAGAAAACGAATTACAGGTGGGAATGGAGTGGAGGTCCCGTACCCATAACCTCACCAGACCCAGAAATCCTACTGGACATCTAATACAAGCGCTCGTTCATGAGTTATAGGCGCAGGGATTCCGACAAAGAGGGAGGTGAAACACGGGGGTCTTGGAAGGGAGGCCTCACTGAATGCGGCGGAAAAGGACGGGAGGAGGATACGGGGGGAGGGGCACAGATTTACCTCCGTCCGGCGGTACAGCGTGGCTTCTCCGAAGGCCCCCCGGCCCAGAACACGGATGGGGGCATAATGCAACTCCTCCTGCTCGCCGCCAAAGACAGGCCCGGGGCCGGGGCCAGGCCGGGGGCCGCTCCTGCTGGACGACTCGTTGCCAAAGTCGGAGTTGATGGAGTCGCAGTGCCTCTCGTACTGGTTCAGCGACATGGCTGCTCAGCCGCTGCCGCCTGCCGAGGACCAAGAGAGGGAACGCTAAGGGGAAGCCCTGCAGGGATAAAGAGGCGTTACGGCCCCCCTCTAGGGTGATGGTGGGCAAGCTTCCTGCTGTTGCCTCAGACGCCGCCGCAGCTTCAGAGGGGCTCTGCGCAGGCGCGCACCCCTCTCCCGGCCTCAACCCAGACAGGGTCCCCCGGACTGCCCCCTTCACCGGCCTCCCCGAGGCCCTTCAGCCCCCAAACACTATGTTGGCTGCTTCTTCCACCGACCCGGAACCACTTCGGCCCCGCCGCGTTCCCGCTGCCGCGCGGGCACCCGCACAAGCGGGGGTGGAGTGGCGCCTCAAAGCAGAACTGTGCGAAGAAGAAATAAGACAGCAGAGAGCTTGAGGGTTTTACAGAGGGAGCAGAAGGGTCTGCGGCTTGCTTTGGGAGGAGAAACTAGTCGCTGACTGAGGAGGCTTTCCTGCTGCAAAATGCGAGCGGATCCATCCACAATTTACTGGCAAGAACCCAGGATTGCTGGGACTGCCAGGACGTACTTGAATGAATGACAAGAATGCCCATTAGTAGCAACGGGAGCTACCTGAAGACCCATAGAGCGCTATGGGAAATGCGGGTGCCAGTCGGCAGAACAGCCCCTCCCTTGAAATCAGTGCGAGCTACAACAAAGCGGGAAGAAGGATTTTTTTATTTCCTTAAAATCGCTTTGGAAGAATATTGATATTTTCAAAGATGGGTTCACATTCTCTTAAATACTCATGCCTTATTATTTACACTGAGAGAGTGAAATGGTGACCAGTAACAAGGCTGTTGGGTATTTATATTGCAGGTGATAGGCCTGGGGCTGCAGTGGCCATCTCTGAGGCCATCAGCCTAGCCTCTCAGGGTTCTCCATTCCACTACCAGAAACCATTGATCTACTCCCAGGGGCTGTCATTCTTGGTCCAACGACTATAATTCTTGCATCTCAAGGTTTGTCCTTGCTATTCTTTGTCTATATGGCTAGGATGGTTTGCTTATTAAAGCTATTTAAATTTTAAAAAATAAACTGAGGTAAAGGATATAAGAAAGTCATCAGAATATATGATGCAGCCTTTTCCAACATAAACTGTCTAAGATTGCAATCATATGTTTTTAGACGTAAGTCCTACAACTCCTGACATTCCCCAGTCTGGTAAGGTTGCTGGGAAATACTATGAGTTGTAGGAATTTTTTTTCTGTCTAAACACACATAGGAAAGCATCCTAAAATAAGACAAAGACCAATATAAGCCATTCCATTTATCCATATGAACTGGTGTGCAATATATGAAACGAATTGAGCCAAATAAATATTCCAGCTGTAACCCTATATGCAATTACCTGGCAGTAAGTCCCACTACACTGCCAGGAACTACAGGAACTAACTTCATGCTGTTAAAAGATTCATATTTGCAAACCTTCATATTTGCAATATCTTTCCTAATCTTTCTTCTATCACATTGGCTTCAATGCCCACCTTTCCCCTCAGGCACAGCAATTTTTTGAACATTATGGTAATGAAAATTTTTAAAAAAGAGAACCAATGGTCTTATTTTTAACATACCAATCATTTTACTAACTAGCAGGAAAATAATTATTACTGCAGCATCAGTTCCTAGCAATTAGTTGTCAACCTCAATTCTTTTGACACTTTTTCCACCCTCCAAAACACCTTCCTAATTCTCTGCACCAAACTTTGATAGATTCATGGAACAAAAGAAACAGAAACAGAGCGAGTCAGAAGGGGTCTCCCAGGCCATCTAGTCTGACCCCCAGCTCCAGCCGGCTCCACTCATGATATGCCTATTATGTGCATGTCTAGCCTATCCTTGAACACCCTCACCAATGGGGCTTCAATCACCTACCGTGGAAGAAGACTTATTAAAGCAAACAGTTAAAGAACAAAAGGACTAGAGTAGGAGATCTACAAGTGGTGCAGAGTGGAGCAATTATCTCAGGCAGCAAATCTTGGGAGGCAGCAGCAAGATGCTGGAGGAGATTTGTGGGCTATACAGCGTACTCTTTCTTCCGAAACAAGCCTGCAGCCTTTAGGTGTAGAGGAGGATGTTGCTCCATTGCCTGTGTTAAAAAAAGATTCCCCTTCCTGTCTAATCAGCTTTGGTACACACAATGAGAGGGGGCGGTCGTTGTCTTTTTCAGCTCATGCAGCAAAATGTCTTTGGCCTGTGGAATATAAACAGCAGTGTCCTAAAAGGACCCATACTGGGACTAGTTCTTTTTAACTTGTGAGGTGACCAATTTTGCTGATGGCATCTATTTTTAGGGTGGTTAAAAGAAAAAGGGTTTGCAAAGAGCTCCAAAAGGATTTCTTTAACCCAGAAGAAAGAGGATTAAAGCAGGTACAAAGTGATGGAAGCTGCGGCAAAACAAGGGAAAAAACTTTGAATATGAACTGATGGGATGTGTCACTGATGAAGAAACTAATCTTGGAGTTATGATGCATAGTTCAATAAAGTTGTCCTGGTGTGTAGCTACTCTAACAAAGGCAAATTCAATCTTAGGTATAACTAAAAAAGCAACTGCACAGAAAACTGCTGATATCATACTGCCTTTATACAAATCTATCGTGTGAGCGCACATGGACATTTTTGTATAGTTTTGGTCATGAGACCTCAAAAAGGATATTGAAGAGTTGGAAAAGGTGCAGAAAAGGAAAGCAAAATGAACAAATGATTAGACCGGCTCCCACATATCACAACAGCCCATTATGGTACACCACCATGAAGGGTTGCTATGAATTGCCAAACTGCCCCAATAAGCTGACAATCAGGCTACAATCAGTGGGATTGCTCCCTGCTTCGTATAGATAGGTTTACTGCCATAATAAATCTACATGAAGAGAATGGAGTGTTCCAGTACCATGCTTCACCACTGCATAACATTCTTCATAATAAACAGTATTAGTCACTACTGGAGACAGGGTACTGGATTTTAAAAAATATAGTTTATTGTTTTATATCATACATATAAAATAAGCACTCTCACACACAAAAACTGCCCTTTGCCTTTATAAAGGTAACAAGAAATATATTTCATAACTGGTAAGTGCACATTGTTTAATTGTAATTGGTTCTTTGAGCGGTCATCCATGAATTCATAGGTGCAGAACAGCCAATTGGAACATTCTAAGGGTAAACTAAGGTTTAGGGGCCCATCTTGTCTGTACATGGTCCACGTGTGACTCCTCCCTGTCATTTGATCAGGACAGAGTTCTTCCATTGTGCCCTTGCTCAAGAGAGGAGTGATTTCTTCTCCTAGAACCTGAGTTACACAAGAAGAGCAGAAGATCCCCATAAAGGGTGGGGGAGTATCTTTGGATTCAATGGAATAGTCAGAAATGATGATAAAAACTATTCACTTGGTTTTGGTGAAGGATTTTTATGTGAGGAGAAAGATTTTGCATCATTTCTGGTGGAAAGGAGCTAGTGGTTCAGCTCCTTTGCAGATTTAAAGATGCCCTTTGCACTGGTCAGGCTGTTTACCACAAATGAATTAGTAGTATTTGTTCTGAAAGTATCCTTCTGAATAATAGAAATATGAACCTTGTTTGGAAGTTCAATTTGAGCCGGAGTCAGACTGGTGCTGAGGGGACCACTGATGCTGTTTATACAGATATGGTAAATTAGTGGATTTTTTTTTACATTATCTCGGAGATAGTAAAAGATTGCTGTTTTTTTCCTGTAAGAACTGTTGGTAGGCTGTCATGCAGACCTTATAGTATGCTACCTACATTTCACTGAATCAAATTTCCTTCCTTCTGAATCCACAGGAGCAGAATGAGGATTTTATCTCATCTTTGACTAGTCTATTTCTTTTATGGTATGGGGTGTTTGAAGGGGAAAGACCCTATATGTTTTCTGGGTTTCTTAGACATAGGTGGGAGAGAAGCATGTTTTGTTCAGGACTGCTTAATTATATGCAGTAATGTTGGAACCTTCAGGACAGTAATGGGTGGAGGTAAGTCTGGTTGTGTTTTTTTTAAGACTGGATCTGAAAATGGGGCTGGCAGGGTGCTAATAACTTGCTTGAGGGATTTTGCTATTCTGAAAATTGGCACTGCATGTGATATCCAAAAGGGAGAGAGGATTTTGATTCCCTTCAGCAGCATCCGGTGAGGATGCTGATGCCTGCACAGACATGTGAAAGATGTATCTGAGCAAAGTCATCTTGTTCCAGAGGACAATAGGAAGTGTCTTTGTGGTAGAAGCCAGTGGTTGCTGGGTGACTTTTACTGCCAGGCGTGACTGTAAGGCAGCTGGTGTTACCAGGAGCTTTTCAGGATTATCTCTGAAATAAGTTGGCCAGAAGAGGATGACATAGAGCAAGAAGCAGTTTCATAAAGCTTAGTAACACTGTAACTTAGTTACTGAATATTACCAGAAACCACAGCAGAAGTTTTTAGCAGCAAAAAAGGAACAAGAACATTGAGGGCAACAAGAACATTGGTGAGACAGGAGTTCTCTGTCTCAATTTGCACAATGATGACATCTCAGTGGGGCTTCATAATAATGGGAAGGAGCCTTGTAGGAGCATGGGTGTGGTGTATCAAGGAGAAAACCTCCAGCAAGGCCATGAAAAGTGATCTATACTTTCATCAGGAACAAGCTCAAGGGGGACAATAATACAGTTCTGGCAAGAAACATCCCCAGCATTCATTTTGCAATACCAAGTCAAGGCACTGAATATTCTCTGAGGAGGTATGGTACTCCCCTTAAAACAAGTCTATAGTGTTACCACACTTAGAATAATCTATACAATTCTGGTTCCTACACTTACTCTATACATTGCAGTTGGAAAAAGGGCAGAAAAGAGCAAATATAACAAGATGCTGGAGCAACTCCCCTATGAGGAAAGTCTACAACAGCTAGTTGAGAAAAAAGGCAATTAAGGGGAGACATGACAGAAAAAATCAAATGTATGCATGGCATGGACAAAATGGGTAGACATTTTTCTCTCACAAACAGTATTAGAACTCATGGATACTAGTTGCTGGAAAATTTAGGCAAGAGGCTTTTACACACATCCTACTTGTGTATTTTCTGTGGGCAGCTGGTTGGTGGCTGTGCAGACAGAATGCTAGAGCCTTGCTTTTCTTATGGTCCTATGGGAGATGTAGTTTCTCTGAAATCAGTATTGATCAGTGATCAGATAAGCACTTGAGGTACCTTCTGTGTTGGTGGTGACCAGCTTGGAATCAGTGCGGTTTGTGGTTGATGTTGGACTCTATCCTAAAAGCTGTCTTTTTGTTTTTTTGGTCCTGGCATTAGCTACATTTTATTAAAGGACTTGCTCTAGTTTCAACCACCACTACTGAAAGGCTGGTTTCAGTATGTTAGTCCAAAGGGATGGTCAAAGCTGTCAGTGCAGCAGAGATGAGTTCTCCCAATAGTGGGAGTGGTTGCTCTGAAGTGCATTCCATAGTATGCACTGGAAGACGCTACAAGAGAGTTGGAGCTGACTTCCAAGAAGACCGAGGCAATATGTAAGGATAGTTCAGTGTGGTTGTGTCTGCTGATGTCAGCATTTGTTCCCACTGCAGTGCCTCAAGGTGTGTTGTTCCATTTGTCCTGACCTGCTTCATGAGTGAGTACTTAAGTACCTATTGTGGCTCTCCAAGGCACAGTCAGTAAATGGTATCTTCCCTTCATCGTGAGTGCAAGTTTTGAAGAAGGCCTTGGAGGTCATGTGCCTTGAAGGGGCAATTAAATTAAGACAACTCAGAAAATAGAAAAGGAAGAGAAGGGGAAAAAAGAAACTGTTCATCATCCTAGCAAGAGACTAGAATTTTGGAAGCTTTTCCTATGAGGTGTGAGAAATATTCCAAATGCTGCCAGTAACTGTAGCAGATAAAAATGAACCTGGAAGCAAGTGAGAGGAATGCACAGAAGAAATGATCAGAGTTCCCACCTAAAATTGTTTAGCTCTAGAACATCCTCAAAGACTGGTTTGCACAGGTACATGAGCCTTATGTATGAGTTACAGTGACCACAAAGAACAATCTAAGATTCTCTTAACACATGGTTCCAGTATTTTCTCAAAGGCTGTTTCTTATATTGCCTCAAAGATGTCATACGCATCAGGTCATATACAGGATATCTTAAGTATTCACATTCTCTTTAATTTTCTAACTTTTATCATTATAAACCTAGCCATAATCTTTTCCACAAGTTGCAGAGTCAAAATAGCCAGTGAATTCTCCCTTGAACTTTAATTGCACAATGGAGTCTGTCCACAGAAGCTTATGCCTTAATCACTGGGGCACAATCCTATGTATATTTAGAGAGAAAAAAATCTTGTAACTCTCAGTAGCTGACCATGCCCTTTGTTAATCTTAAAAGGTGGCACATAACTCCTTGTTTTCATTACACAAAAGTTGATCTTTCAACATGGGTGTAGTGAACAAAAATATGTCTGGTAAATTCAGTGTTGCAATGCAGTTTGCAACAAATTACTACATTTTAGGCATTAATTACATTATGTCTCACAAAAACTGGTTTAATGTCATGTAGGATGGTAATGATATAAAAAAAGATCTTTATACGAAAGCTTGCCCCACAGTTGGTAGATGAAATAAACTGGGTGGGTATGTTTGCACTTTTATTTTCAAATGAAGCTATAAACTCCAAAAATTTCTCTATAGTTTGCACCCCCACCAACAGGTGCTTTGGTCATAAGCTTTTGGTGCAGTGGGACTAAGCAAATAAACATAAAAAGATAAACTATATTGTCTGTTACCAGTTTAAAAGCCCCTTTCTAAATCCTTATTCAGATAGTTAAATCGTTTGTAGAAACATTAATTTTGATTGGGAGTAAGTTGAATGCTGCAAGGGGAGCTATTTTGTTAACAACTTCATTCTTGGCCTATGAATCAACATAGATGCATTGGAGAGCTACAAAATTGGTGCCTATCCATTAAAGCACCGTGCAGGTGAAGTTCCCGTATGTGTGATGCACAGAGACAATGAAGAACTATGATCAATGTAAAGGTCAGGATCACACTACCACCTCTATATTCCACCCAGTACCTATGATGATACAAGTAGGCAGGTCCCCCCACCCCCATTCATACTTTTATAATGCATTAATAGTTAAATGAGAACAGAAACATTTCATGAATGATGCACTTCTTCCTGTTGAAGTTATCAATTTGTATTTTTGGCAGAGAAGCCAAATGCACACACATATACAAACTAGCCCTGAATAGCCCTTCTAGTATTCGAGAGATAGCTGAATCTCAGCCTTCTATTGCTGAATCTGCTCCCTCTCTCTCCAAATCCACACCTAAGCACCACTTATGCATGTGAAAAGATTTGAGTTTTCTGTGCCCTGTCAAAATTCAGTGCACGCCTTGTGTTTACTACTGTACTAAAAAAGGCATTTCTACTTGTTTTCCTTAGACCAATAACCATGCAAATACTCTCATGCCCATGAAGCATGGGCAGAATTCTGTATAGGGGATGTTTAGTGTTGGCTTTAAAAATGTGGAGAGGTGTCCATGTACCTTACACCATCCTTCAGCTGAAGTATTACTTTGTGATGTGTGTGGGCCTGCATATTGCCATATAGGATGCTGCCTTTGCCAGCATGGCTATGTTTTTTTGGCCAAACACAGCAAGAAAAGCATCTGCAAAGATGAGAGAAGCAGCAAGTACAGACTGACTTTGACAACAATCTTATTTACCTTTTTTTCTTGAGAAAATAGATTTAGCAACTTTTATAACATAAACTTTTAAGAACTTCTCTGTACTTAATTTCTTATGTTCCACCTTAAAAATAGCCTCTAATTATATTAACTGACAAATGAGGTACATTGTGTACAACCTCTCCAGCCACCAAGCCCAAGAACTGGATCTTTGACATTAATGAAGTTTACCATCACTAATTTAAACACACATACATTATTATACTTTCAGGAACTCGTTGCCTTATATAAAGAATTTACAAGCAATCTCTGCTCCAGGCATTGAACAAGTTAGTATTAATATCGTCACAGCTTTATCACTTATGCACAGTTTTCTGGAACGGTATCTTCCTTGAAATTGATTTAACTGATACACTGACAAAATAGCTGCCGAGCTTGGTTTTAAATTTGGAGACCACTAATTTAATTAAAGAACCAAAGTACTCTCTTTCAATTTGGGGCCTGTGTGGTATTTTGGATAGTTTTGGGGTTTAGCTGCAGGTTGCTCATGTTCGACCTCCTACTTAATCCTAAATTTCTTCTGGTAGGAAGGGTAAGTCTTGTGGCAGGCTTCATACCGTGCAAAATAATATAATTAGAAAGGCTGGAAGTAAAAAGCTAATTAGTTAAGGTAAGGGATCAAGAGATTTATGGAGACACTGATCTGAGGAAAATCCTTTCCCAAAAATGTATAGAAAAATTACAAATCCCAACCACTTGTTACAGATAAATCTGTACAGGTTTCCACAACCTTTTCTAGTTGGTGTTAATTATACCACAAGAGTTAGGAATGAATTCTGGACATACTGTAGCAAAGACACTAAGGCATAAAGCATGGATATCAGGTCATCACTTCGCCTATCTAAAAAGATCAGTTCTGACTGGCAAATAATTGGCAAGGTCAGAAGAATGAACAAGAAATCACTACTACACAAGTTTGTTAAGTTTCCTTTAAATTTAGCGAACTTGCTAGTGACATGTCAGTAAGGAGAATCTAAAATAGATGTTCCCCAAAGGCTAACCTTCCATTTCCATTTTACATTGCAACTGTAGAAAGAGCAGAAATCTGAATTTAGAAGCAAGGCTGAGCACTTGCAGGCAAAACTCACTAAACTGATTGCTGGGGGGGGGGGGCACCAGAAAAGGACCCAAGAAAGACCTGAGGTTTCAGTGTAAGTCTTTACATTTAAATATTCTCTTGTGAGCACCCCTCTCTCCATGTTGCCTCACCTTTTTTGACAATATTTAAGTCAAGTAACAAATAAATGTTTCTCTTCTGCCATCAGGAAATGTTCTTTTTTATGTTCCTTCATTTGTGGAAGAACTGAGGAAAACAATCTGTACCTTTGAATTTCTGAGGCCATGGTGGAAAAAGAGTATCAGTTAATTAGTTAACCTAATAACCCCTGCTCCCTACCCACTATGGCCTGTGAAGCAGTGTCATATTGCTGACATTTAAAAAATTATAGAGGAGACCTGTTCTATGCATCTTATTTTATGTATATGTATGGGGGCCAGAAACTACAGGCTACTGTAGGAGCAGGACACTTTCTATGAAAATGAGGCTGAACAGGTGTTGTGCTAGCCACATATAATCACCAGGTGTGATTCAGAACCATCGCATGGAAGGTACATTTGATGTTGATATAAATCCTGAAACTTGTAGAGAACAGGAAGAGTGCAAATGTTTAAACTTTAGGAACAAACTACAGCTCACCTACATTTTCTCCCACTGGCTCATTTCCCTTGCCATGATGCATTGGAGTATTAATGTACATGGATGCAAGACTACAAATACAAGGATGCAACTTGATTTAAAGTTTGTTACAGGCAAGTATGAGACTGACCAAGTAGCAATTTTACATATACCTTCGGCAGATAAAAGAGGCAGATACCCAACCAACACAAAGGAATTGACCTGAGCATGCATTTCATAGTATGCATCTGGTAGGTACTTTGTAAAATTAAACAGATGGCCTTTCACAGTATCTAAGCTGCTTCCAGAGCTGCAGCATTTTAGAACAGAGAATGTGATAAGATGAACAAAAGCCTGAGAAGTCTATACTTGAAGATTTTCTTCTATAAACTAAGCATTTATTTCCCTTATGCCCTTCCTGCTCCTACTAACAATGTATCAAATATTTTGAAAAGTATTGCCACTGGTCACTTTTCCCACAGTTGAAATGTAGCTACTAATAATTGTGAAGCAAGATCTACTTCTGGAAGATCTGACTCCAAGAGCATTAGAGTCATTTAACACAAAGCTCTGTGGGGAAATAAATGAAACACTTAAAAAAAACAATTTCTGTATTCACAAGTGGTTTAGAGGATCAGTTTGGTGACATTAAGAAGATGTCACTTGTGTTACCTGTGAAGGAGAGAAAGAGACAGCGCAAAAGCCAACAGCAGCTGTCCGAGACAGTTTTATTTCATCCCTGTCCAAGAGTCCCCCAAAAATACAACTTCCACCCCTCCCAAATCTATCCAATAGCAGTTCAGAAACTTCCTCATTTTATTCCCTCCCTCCCTTTAGGGGTCGATTGCAGGAAAAAGCTCCATTTGGCAGGTCAATTCCCAGGTGCCTCTAAACAGCCATAGCTGGGTCACTGTGTTGTTCCACTGGGGTTTTAAAGGAGGGGAAACTGTCCCTCTGGCTACTCAATCAATTTCTTGGCCTTGAAGAAACGGCGCAGATAGAAGACCTGCCAAGTAGCCAGTCCAATGAGGCAGAACATTGAGAAAATGCTGAAGTATAGTACCCGAATGTTGGTAGACTCTGAAACAAAAAAGAAAAACTTGTTACTTAGAATAATTACTATAAAGCCCAAGTCCTTGATTACTTGACCCCACAGCTATTATAGACATGAGGAACCTTGCCCCTGCATAAAACCAATCTAACAGAAAGCAGCAGGTATAAAGATGGCAAGTGACTGGCACTCACAGGAGCAGACCTTTCCAGCTCTGGCTGTGTCCTGTCACACAACACTTTCATAGGGACAACACTGCAAACCTGGGAGGAGTGACATAGAGTGACTCTATGCATTACCTCTTAGTACTGAGAGAGGCTAAATGGGTGGGCAATGGAGTTTGCCTACTACCAGGACCTTCACAGGACAATGTGGTGTCCAACTCAAATTGGTTTGGCATTCTTGGTCTAGTATCCTTTCACTTAAAACACTGACATAGATTGAAGTACCAAAAAAAGTTGGAGAGGCGTATAAGCGTAACATAGCTTTTTGAGCAGAAACTCAAAATTTCTCTCAATGATAAGCACAATTCATGATCCTAAGTCTCATGGCTACTGAAAATAATGCAGTGTCTGTGAAAGGCTTCACTGTTCAGGGATGCATGGAAGCTTTGCATGAAAACTATTTACAGAAATACATTACATACATTTGATTACTGAACTCATGTTATCTCAAACATGGAATTGCATTTTCTTAGGGCAGTATTCAAACATCCTTCATTGTTGGTGAAAAAATGAGAGAATCCAAAGAGAGTAGAGAGAAAAGAAATTGATTGATATTAGTAAGTTGCTGCAAAGAAGGTTTACTGGCAGCAGGATAAGAAAATACTTATCAAGTGAAATGTTCAATAATCATGACAGTAAATTCAGAAGTAGATGCATCTACAAACAAGTGGACTGTCCCATTTACATGGCCTCACAGAGCCTTATCTAGACTACAGACTAGACATCAAGGAAAAATTATGACAGTATGAGTTAGTGTGTGAGATATCAATGTGTGAGATATCAATGACATTGTTCTCCGACTTGCAGCACAGTTACCTACCATTGGTATCCCGCATCTCCTCCTCCCGCTTCTTCATATAGGCAAAGTCGTTGACAATAGATTCTGAAAGATCTTCTAGGCGTCGTAGTTCCAGCTCCAGAGGCTTCAGCTTTTCCACTTTAGCAATCTGACAAAGGATGAGACTGTAAATTACTGAACTAGATGATAACAGCCACTCTCATTTAAGTCTGAGATAGTGATGTGTGAGGAATTCATTTAGGCAGCAGCAATCCATTGGATTCCCTGAGCTTAGCTACCTGGACTCCAGCCCACTTTCTCACAACCCTGAGTCCAACCTCTTGGCGAGTGCACTGAACAGATGCACAGGAGTCTTCCAAGAATCAAGCCCACCAGGAATCAAGCCTATGTGAACACTGCAGAAGCAGCATCCCTCTTCTACACCCATGACTTGCAGCCTTTGTGCTGCACATGCTGGAGGAGGTTGCTAGCTGTGCAACTGGACTTCCATGAGCATTTGCAGACTTCCTCTCCAGAAGTCTGGCAAACAGAAAATGGGCAGATTTAGGGGAGATCATTGCAATCCTAGTTTGAGCTTTTATTAGGACAGAGTTTGCAATGTGCCAATGAACAACATATATTACTCCTTCCAGAAGGAGGCACTCAAATATTTCAAATTAACTGTTGCACAAGCCAAAATCTGCTCACACAACAGAACACTTGCTCACAAAGTGGCACTTTCCCATCCTCTATCCCCCATAAAGATTCCCCTATGCCCAAATCTGTTCTAGTGGGTCCCCCAATTTTACAGAGATGTTGGGTGTAAGTGAAGCTTTAGGAGAAGGGGAAATCCATTCTGCTAGCAGATTAGCAGTTGGGTATAATGCCAAGCCTATTTCCATTAAGATAATTAGTCCAAATACAGAATTCCTTGAGTAGAGGTTTAGGGTTAGGTAGGAGGTAGATCAAGATATACTGGCAGACTAGTATATTGCAATAGATCAGCAAGGATTTCTACCCTACCCTAAAGATACAAAACTAAGGAAAGCTGGATGGGGAAATATAACCAAGAGTGGATTTTTGTGTGAAAGGACTGTGATCACCATTAAAACATACTTTTGGGCTCAGAATTATTTGGTCTAAGTTTGCATCTTTTGAACCATGCCCTAGACGTAGGAACTTAGGATTCTAGTAAACAATGACAGTCAGTTCCACAAATTGGAATCTGTCTACCTCTAGTTCTGTGTATGCAGCATGTTAAGTCCCACAGTAAGATAGAATCACTGCAAATCTTTGAATATACATATTACAAACCAGCACTACGATAAAGTGTAATGTGATGTGACAGTCAACGTGGTATAGTGGTTAAGAGCATGGGACTGGGACTCAGGTGATCTGCTCAGCCATGGAACCAACTGGGTGACTTTGGACCAGTCACAGACTTTCAGCCCAATCTACCTCACAGGGTTGTGGGGATTAGTTTGAGAGCAAGAGAATGATGTAAGCTGCTTTGAGTTCTTTAAAAAAGAAAAAAGCAGGATATAACTTTAATAAGCAAAATAAACCTTTTCCCCTCTTAGCTTTAAATTTATTTCAGGCTAATTTGTAGAGTTGGTGGGGTTTCAAAACAAGGTTGTGCAACTATTATTGGAAAAAAGAGTACTGATCCAAAAACACAACTAACTTAGTTTACATTTGAATGTATAAAGCTGCAGTGGCCTATCTGGATTGGTGTTGCTCATTTTGATTGGACATGATTCTTCTAGATCTTGAGATAGTCTGCTGCTTCATATTGTTTTATATCTTTTTAACTGGAAATGCCAGAGATAGAAATTGAGTTTGTCTGTATGCAAAGCTTGTGCTGCACCACCAAGCTATGGCTCCTCCCCACCTGCCATCCTTCAACTGCATAGTCTTAAAAATTACTATTAAAGTTATCAATCACACAATCATATTTGGCTGCATGACATCAAGTGATAGCAAATGAAATCAATTATCTCCCTCAATCTGAACGAGTAGTAGTTTCTCTGTATTCCTCACTAGTCAGACCTCATCTGGAATACTCTGTCCAGTTCTAGGCACCAAGATTTAAGAAAGATGCAGATAAATTAGAAAAGGTCCAGAGGAGGGCAACAAAAATAATCTAGGGCAGGGGTGGGCAAATAATTTTTCTATGGGGCCACATGTTAAGGGCCGGACCAATACACTTACAGCTCTGCTCAATATATATCTCTATAAAAACAGTAAATGAAACATTACAATGATACAATGAAAATGTGGAGCACAGAACACTATTTAATGAATATTCACAAAAACATTAACATTACATGAAAAGCAATAAATTCAATTCAATTTAGCAGATCCTTCAAAATAAAAGCAGTGCAGTTGTATTGCTTGCATCTATATTAGGACGATATATATTTGCATTGACTTTTAATTTGCCAGTGACCTCATGTGGGCCAGTCAGGGTCAGCCATCAGGCCGGATGTGGCCCGTGGGCCGTACAATGCCCAGGTCTGATCTAGGGTTTGGAACTTTGCTCTATGAGGAGTGACTGAGAGAACTGGGCATGTTCAGCCTTGAGAAGACTTGGGGGGACACACACAAAACCCCCCTATAAGTACCTCAAAGGCTGTCACAAAGAAGAAGGTCAAGATCTCTTCTTGCTGATGCCAGAGTGTAGGACACAGAATAATCAGCATAGAAATGTTTTAATAAATAAAAAATAAATAAAATAATCAACTCAAGTTGCGACAACCCAGATTCAGGCTGGACATCAGAAAAAGCTTCCTCACTGTCAGAGCAATATGACAGTAGAACCAGCTGCCTAAAGAGATGGACCCAATGGCCTTCATGGCACCTTCCAACGCTACTATTCTATGATTCTGTTAGTAGGGGAGAGATTGTGTCAACCTAGTGTCAAGTCAACAGGGTCCTTTTTGCAACACTGAACAATCCTGACTGGATATGTTGACATGATCGCCACTTGACTGGGATCACACTGCAAATAACAAAGAAAAGAAACAAAACACCAGGAATATGGAAACCACAATGGATGTAGATGCCCGTTCTTCCCCAGTGTGTTTTCTTCAGCTATCTCCATCAGTACACAAGCAGTAGTTCCAATACACTTAAGTACTTCCAATGCTGATCAGTAAGTTAGTCCTCTAAACCAATACCTCTCTTTCCTCATCTAGTGTAGCATGCAGATCTAGATGAGCACAACAAGCAACAAGAGCCAATAGATTGTACTTCACTGTGGCAGGAATATCAACTAGCCTGGTGTTGGATATTGTTCAATACCCTTCCAGGCCTATGCAGGCTATGGTTGTTTTGCACAATTTTAAAAAACCAAATCCAATTTTTAATTTAAAAATGCTCTTACTATGTTTCCTAGTAATATAGTACTAGTTTAATTGTAAATAATCTGGATATAAGCATGTTGGCAATTAACCTCTAAGACCTCTACTGAAAAGCAATGCATGTTCATGTGACAAAAATAAACTGCTTTAGTCTGCCCAGTAGCTATATCTTGCTTCCTCCTATCAGTCATAGGCATTTACTTTTGTTTCTTACTTGGTTTTTGGAAGGGTGAAGCAAAAATGAACACTGGAAAGTAAAAGATGACAAAGTTGTCCAGTGAGAATTTGCCTGTATCCCGATATTTAGATTGCAATCCTGTAACCATCTGTCTGGGAATAAGCCCAATTGAACTTAGTGGAACATGCTTTGAATGGATGTGTAACAGTGTATTGTTAACATCAAACTGTCATAAGTGACTGATATGAGAAAGACCCTCTATAGGGATATTTTAAAGATTAAATACAGATCTGCACCATGGTTGAGGAAATAACTGAAAGCAGATCAGTGGGAAATGTGATTTAAAGAATCTTGATTTCAAATCAGTCTGGTCTGCAATACTGGACTAAGATTTCTTTACTCAGGTATCCTGATCTGATTTGTATATAACAGTAGCACATTGTGGGTTTTTGGTACTTCTCAACTTATACAAGATAGCTATATTTCTCAGCTTCACCTAGACTGGAGGTTGTTTTGTGACATGCAAATATGGGTGCATATGGGCTATTTATGAGTTTAAAAACCCACATTTAACTTATGATTAATTCTTATGTTACCTGTGAGGTTTCAAAAAAACCAAGCTCCCCCTCTCACTGCATTCAATTATCATTAGATAACCTATGTAATAGTTATTAGTAGTCTGAAGGAACAAACACATTAGCTGCACTCTTTCATTAAAAGAAATTACACAAGGATTAAGCAAAAGCACGAAACTTGCATGAAAAGCATGACTATTCTATTGTCTCTGTTACTGATCTGTTCCCTACTGTACAGCAACAGTAGAGTAAGTTCTTGCATTTAATTCATGTTTGTGTGTATTAAATGCTGTTTAGAATCATTTAAGAGGCTTGGTTTTGTCCCCTAATCATGTCCATTTTGGTGCATCACAGAGGTAGACATAACAACAGCAAGTGCCACAGTAGAAAGTCCACAGCAGTTATGGACTAGACCTGAACACATTCTAAAGGATATGGAAAGAAAAACAATGAATAAGGTATAAAATATGTACAGAAGGGCACTGTAACTCTTTTGTTAATATTTCTCCACATTACACCACACATTTCATTATAGGAAGTACTCAACCCAATTGTTCAGTAAACCTGATCCCACCCCTCTGATGTCTGGCCAGTGAGGGTAAAGGCACTGGGATGATTCACAGGCAAGGGAAGCAGTGATTTCCTGCTTCATTTCTGTGTATTGCACATGTTAACACCATTTAAGGAAAAATACAAGGTATCTGTATTTTCTTCTTTCATAAATTATATAAAAAAGTAGTTTTGTCCCAAACTGGCATGACTGCATTATTTTCCTGCCTAGTGAGGTGAACACTAATTGTCCTCATTTGTGAAACACAGTAATAAGTACATGGAATTTAAATACAGGCTCAAGGACAGCATGATTGGAACTAATTATTTAATAACATTCAACAACTTTTAATATAATTAAAGGAACTTTATCTTTAAGTCTACTAGTCTATCACATAGAAAAAATTCTCCCAATGGTCAGAAAAGCCACATAGGAGGAACAACTTGGTCAGAGAGGCAGTATAATAGTATAGTCATGTGCTTAAGACATGGGTCCTAAAACTACGGCCTATGGGCCAGATCCGGCCTGCCATGAAGATTTATCGGGCCCGCCTCAGAGCTTTTGGACTCGCTCTGAGGAAATGATCTCTAAGCGAGTCTGAAAAGCTCTGACCCGGCGTAGGCGTACTCCGTGGGGAGACAGCCGCAATCACGGTCGTGCTCGTGCAGGGAAGACAGCCGCAATCACAGTCGTGGTTGGGGGGAGATGGCCACGATTGCGCCTGCCTTCCCTGCATGAGTGCGCCCACGATTGCGCCCATCTTCCCCCCACCATGATGATCGCGATCATTGTAGCTATGTCCCTTGAATATGGACATGCTGTTCCCCACCTGCCGATTCTGCTGCAGCCCAAACGAGCAGAGCAAACATTTTAAATATTTTTTAAAATTTTAATTAATTTTAATTATTTTTAATGTGCATTGTGCATAGGAATTTGTTCATATTTTTTTCAAACTATAGTCCGCCCCCTCAACAGTCTGAGGGGCAGTGAACTGGCCCCCTGTTTAAAAAGTTTGAGGATCCCTGGCTTAAGATTTCAAAGTTCAAACTGCAAGGTAGTTTAGATTGCAGTCCTGAACACACTAGGAAGCCCCAATGCACACCATAGGATTTACTTCCAACTAAATATGCACAAGATTCGACTATGTGTACTCTAATTAGAATAAAGTCCTCCTCAGTTTAATCAGACTTACTCAGAGTAAGTGCATAGAACTGCAGCCTTAATGTAGTAAAGAAATACACAGTAAATATACTACAGTGACTATTCGTTGCAAGGCCACAAGGAGGCAACCAAACCATGGTGATTACAAACACTATATCAACATTACAAGACTAATCATAATCAGTCCTTTCAGTTAAAGCCCAAACATTTTTGTTCCAAAGAATAAGAACATGGCCTACAATGCCACATGGCCAAAAACAGTAGCAAGAAGTTTCAAGAGAATGATTTATCTTATGACACAAGTTATTAAAATGAGATGCAGAAAAGAGCAATAGTAAGTTTAGCAGCATAAATATTTTGAGAATTTGGAAACTGTTGAAGCAAAAGCCTTGGTATATCTGGATAGTTCTTCATGAGGTCAGCTATTATCTCTGTCTTATTTTTATACCTTGCCAACCATGTCTACCAGACTCCAAATGTTTGTTAGCATTAACTCATCTTAGGGAGCTTCGAGGTAAAAGGTAAATGCCATTGAGTAGCCAGCTATTCAAATCAGCATTCCTGAAATGTTAATTTCACACAGGGACTGCACAAATTCCCATAATGATTTCTAGTAGCCCAAATGGTCCAGAAAAATCAGTACAGATTATACAGTAAATGAGATGCAGGAAAGGTTCTGCAACAGGGATAGGGAAAATGTGGTTCTCCAGATATGAAACTGCAACTTTCATAAACTTTCACCATAGGCTATGCTGGCTAGGGCAGATCAGAACTGTCATCTGTCAACATGTTCCCCATTCCCATTCTACATTAAATATATATCTCTCATTATTTGTTCCTTTACTTTCTGTTCAGGAGAATCAATGCTAGGGAAAATAGCATCCAGAAAAAACTTTAAACTCTATCCACAAAAATGGAACTACATATATCTAATTTTTCAATCATAATAAAGCATGCAAGCAGGGTACAAAAACAATCCTTAGCATACTGGCATCTGAAGATGGAGGTTTTATTTGACTATTGTACTTAAAAGTTTTTTAAAGCCACCAACGTTAGTGAACATCTCCATAACTTGCGTAAGCAAATGTGCTTATTTCTGTGGTTATTGTTGTGGCTCAGGATTTCACAGCTGCCATAAAAACCATGAGACTGTCAAACATATGATCAAGCCAATACATAGCAGGATAGACTCCAGTCCTGTATTTTCTTATTTTTCTGGAAGGTCAAGGGGATAGTGATTTAAAGGTGGAGAGCTTTGATTCAGTCCTTTTGTCATGGGCAGATCATTGCCTCTTTATGTTTAGACTGATGAAAGCTTTCCTGTCTTTGAGGCTGGGGGACCTATAAGGATAGTCCAATCCCCCCAACCCCCAATAATGGATCCAGATGCTTTCCAAAGTGCTCCAGATGGTTTCCTGGCCAGTATGGCTAGTGCTCCTGTCAATGCCTTGGTCAATCTCTGGAAGACAGGAATGACCCAAACACCTGACACAATCCCTCCTGAAGGTGGTTTTGACCAGCTAGTCACAAATTCTCAGACAACCATCCTCACAAGGCTGTGAGGATAAGACAGAGGCGGAGAATTATGTAAGTCACCTTGAATTTTTCAAAAGGAAAAAGGTGGAATATAAAATAAATATACACATGGCTTGGTACTGCAATACCTGACAAGAGTGCTTCTTCTAACCTGAAAATACCTGGAGACTATGGTTAACATCAGAGGTTTTCCTGCGAATGCAACCTCCAAGGAAAGCTTAAAGGGTGTCATCAAGACAGCAGGCTTTTTCAGTGGTGGTCCCCCAGTTATGGAACGATCATCCTACTGAAGCCCACCTGGTTCTAGTTCTGTTATCTTTTCAGCAGCAAGTTACTGCTGAAGTTAAGACCACCCTCTTCTCCCAGGCATTTAATGGCATGTAATAATATTTAACGGCATGCTGGGGCATTTAGGGCAGCTGCTTTTAATAGATCTGGTGATACTAAAATCATTCTAGCTGTTAATTTTTTAACATTTTAGTATACCGGAAAAATGTTGTTTTCATGTATTTTTTTGTATCTTTACATTTTATGAATTGTTATAGATTGCACAGGGAGCACTTTGGGCAGTATAAAAATGACATAAATGGTAATCTTAACATATTGGAAGTTTTACATCGGTTTCTGTCTCCCCCCCCCCCCGTTCCTTTATAATTTCAGAACTCATAACTATGCCTGAAGCTATTAGCAAAAATGGGCAAATAGGAAGAATTCTTTTGGAATCCTTCACATGGCATCAGCCTACAGAGGGTTGGTCAAGATGAACATTATTACTTCCAACTGAATTTATAGCATCCTCTAACTGCTTGCAATAAATGATGGAGCTGGTATGGCATATAATTTCATGCAAAGGAAGCTTTACCTCAAGTATGAAAGAGTACTTTCAATTAATTATAACTGATACTGGGCCAATCAGTTGGAGCTTTAAACTGATGCAGATATCTATCCTAAATGAGCAGCCACACTAAAGGGAAAAAAACAAAAAACAAAACAAAACACCAGAAGTTCATTCCAGTGAAGAATATATATACCTTGACAATTCTATGTGTTGGTCATAAGGGCATGACTGCTTTCTAGCCAGTGAATAAGCAGTTAGAAAAGCTTTAGAAGAATTTAGATAACCTTTTTTCTTCACTGGAGACATCTACTGTGTGGAAAAACACAAGTATACCACCATATATGAAATGTACCGAATTTATCTTCCATGACCACACTGTTTCTGAAACCACTGTGGCTGACCAATCAAAGCAGTCACAAGCAAAATGAATTTGCACCGTGTTTTATACCAATTAAATTCTTCCTAAACAGAGGCAATAATGATTGATGTCTAGCGTATGAAAAATGTCATGAATGAAACAACCTTGAAAGCCACTTTACACCATTCTTCTATACCCTGCTCTAGGAATGCCTATTCCAACTAGCAGCTGCTCTCCAAGAACTCATGCCAAGGTGTTTTCCAGCACTTCCTACCCTAGAGCCTTTTAACTGGAAATGCCAGGGGTTGTTCCCAAGATGCCCTATATGCAAAGCCCTTCCAATCAGCTAAGCACCACCCTTTGCATGCACGAGATCTGAAGTTCAATGCCTTACTGCCCCCAGTGAAAGAATCTCTTCAGAGCTGGAAAAGATCTTTGTCAGACCACCCTGCCATTTATAATTGTCCAAGGACTTGGGAAAAATATAAGGCAATCATGCACACACACGAGCAGAAAGTAATTGACTTGATCTGCAGGAAAAGAGAATTGCTGCAAAGAAATATTAATAACTTCAATACAATGAGGTTTATGCAAAATCTTTGTCATTTCTATATGCAACACATTTCTTACACTAGGTTTAGAAAATCATATCCAGGGTTAATGAGCTTAGATAGGAACAAATGTTTTCTATATGCATGTAGTCCCTTTTCCCATCCCTTCCTGGAATGCCTGAATGGAATGTGGAATCCTCCAATTCACTCTAGTTTCCCATCTTATCCTAACTTTGGCTGCCAGTTTGGCAACAAGCCAGGAACAATAGTTCTAAGATGGCTCAAAAACCTGGCTTAATGCAGAGCTGGTAACCAACTTTTCCTGGTTGATAAACTATGGTTAACTGGTGAACTTTGCATTCTAACCAATGCATGTCATAAAGCAATAAAGGAAGAAGCTGTGTGCATTGGCAAAAGTCTAATGCACATACCAGTTTATTAAGTCCACATATGATATACAATTACTGGATGTACATTGAGCTGAATACGCCACGATAAGTAAAAGGAAAAATAAGCAAGTTCCATGAAGCAATGATATATCCATTGCAACAAAATGAACAGAATATAAGGAAACATTTCTGAATCAATGAAAAGTCAGATGCTGAAAATATCAAGAGGCAGGAAAAGAAACCATCTCTCTAATGCAAGTGAAAGAAATAAGACATGAGTGGAGCTGGCTGAAGCTGGGAGTCAGACTAGATAGCCTGGAAGACGCTTTGCTATGGATAGGCTGGACGTCCACATGGTGGGCATGTCGTGAGCAGAGCCGGCTGGTGCTGGAGGTCAGACTAGATGGCCCGGGAGACCCCTTCTGACTCGCTCTGTTTCTATGTTTCTATGCATCTAAGACTGCAATTTATTCAGGTATGAATTTTCATTTTAGACTGAACTGATTTTTCAGTAGGTTGATCATAATACATTGAGCACTCCCAGATCCTTTTTGATCATTCACACAGTTACACATGGCTAGCCAAAAAACATTTCTCACAGCCCAATTCAAAGACTACATAAAAGTAGATAATTTAAGCCCTATTATGCTATAGTGCAAACCTAGACATACTTAGTAAAAGTAAGTCTTAACAAGTTCAGTGGGTTTTACTGCCTAGTAAATGAGTTTGGGATAGCAACCTAAGGGTGCAATCCTATGGAGAAAAAAGTCCTAAAATTCCCAGCATATTCTAGGCAGTGATACTGACTGCAAAATGCTGGAAATTGTAAGGCTTTTTTCTGTCTAAATATGCATAGACAGAATGTCTACATGTTAAGCTGGTGAAGCACATGCTTTATGGAATAATAATGATGGAATCTGTAAGTTAGAAGTCCCTGATTTAAAGATTTATGTATTTTTTCAGCAGTATCATTTAACACATTTATTCATAGTTTATTAGACATGAACCTTTTCATAGAATGAACAACTGCTCTTTAAATACATTCAACTTCATGACTAAGGAAATAATTGTCAAGCATCTGATTCCTTATCCCCCACCCTCCATGAGTTTAACAACTTTTTAACACTCTACTAAATGAGGGCTCTAGTCTGTGAAGCTCTAGGCCATATGATTGCTAGGAAGAAAATCAGAGACACTGGCAGAAAAAGCAGGGATGATTGCTAGGAAGAAAATCAGAGACATTGGCAGAAAAAGCAGGGATGTACCTCCTCGTAGTTTTTTGCTTCCACTCCATGCTTCATATTCAAGGTCACGAGCTGGTCTGGCATCCGCCCTGTTCCTGGAAGTGCAATGAAAGGATTCATTGTATGCAGTGCTCAGGCTGCCAGGAAATTCCCAACCTCCCCCCTTCCCTCAACTAGAGAGGAATTTGCTGCTCTCCTGCCATACAAGCCTCTGAACAACTAAGGAGGCAGTCCAACTATGCCTAAAATCACAAAAAATGTCAAAAGTATAGGCTGGAAGAATAATTCCCACAAATACTGAGAATAAGCTGCAACTAAGCATGCAGAGTGTGCAGAACACAAGGCACTCGGATTTCCTGGTTTTCACTCCAGTCCTTAGCAATAAGGAAACATTCAAACCAATTAGTGCCAGAGAAGCTGGGGGAAGTAAATAGACAAATTTTATTCAAATGAAAAGCAAGTAGAAACCTAAAGTGGTATATTAGATCAAACAGAAAGAATTAACCATAAATGAAAATAATGTTCCAAGTCAAAAGATCACCTAGCTAATTACAAATTCATTTGGAGAATGGACAATTAAGTATTATTACAGCTGTGCTACTACTATGTTACCTGCCTGATTCCTCTTCCTTCTTACCTTCCTTCTCATTTCTCAAGCAACCAAGAAATATCAAGTGCCCTCTTTCAAACTCACCTTTGGTGTGTGCTTTGCCTGTAGAATTATATATAAGCATATATTCAGTCTCAAGTGAATATTTGCATTCAATGTGTGAAATCATCATTGTAGTCATTTGGTTTACAATCTAAAGCCTTATGCTTTGTTTTACTTTGTTTGGCTTTATATTGTCTCACATTTCATCCTACAAATTACAGTAACTTATCTGTGTTGATTTATTGTTGCAGGTTTATCTCCAATCCAGAAGTAGATAACCTGGTGACTTCCAGATGTTCTGGACTACAGCTCTCATAATCCCTAACCACTGTTCATACTGGCTGGGGCAGATGGGAGTTGTAAACCAAAACATTTGGAAAGTACCAGATTGTCTATCACATAGATTCTAGGTACTTTGACCTTACTTTCTAGTGCCTGTCCTGAGGTGGTGCCACTTGGTCATTCCTTCCTGTTGGTTATGCATGTATATTTCTATCTCACCTTTCCTCCTTCCAAGGAACTCAAGGAAGCTTACATAATTTTCCTCCTCTCAGTCTTATCCTCACAACAACCTGTTGGGCTAAGAGTCTATGACTAGCCCAAAATCACTCAGTTTGTTCCATGGCTGAGTGAGGACTAGAATATGAGTACTTTTAACCACGATACCACACTGGACCTCAAGGAATTATTTCAGTTGTTTTGAGGAAATGTAGAACTCTTAAGAGAAAACAGATTGAAATATGTTTTTAAATTCAGTTTATTCTCAGGTTCTGTTTCTGGATGTGTCGGTTTGGTTGTGTTTCCTTAGGTATTGCTGAGTGTTAGGTCTAGCAAGGTGGGCCAAATTAAAAGGGGACAGAAGTTGATGAGAAGATCCATCTTCAGTTCTAAGTTCTGGTATAAACAACCATTCAAATATAAATGACAGGTCTTCTGTATCAGGGGTAGGTAATGTGTAAACCCACCAAATATTGTGGCCCACAACTCCCATTTTTCCTCACCAATGTCTGTACTGGCAAGAGCTAACAGGTTTTACAAGCAGAACACATGCAAAGGATCACTAGATGTTCACTCCTGCTCTATTTAAAAGACTCCTGAATTTAGTGGAGCTTATTCATGTCCCTATGGGGCTAAGACCTACTGAAAACATCACTTATTTTTCTGAATATGCATGCACAAATATGACACTTTGGGTGACCTTGCACCAAACAAAATTAGATTTTTCAATTTTGGATAGAATTATTTTAGTCTTAGTTTTGGGGTTGGGAAAAGGATGGCCATTTCTAAACACCTCTATTTTGAGGAAATTTTGAATAATTTTTTCTTCTTAATCTTCCAATCCCATATCAGATTTTTTTGTACTTACTACACTTAAGGACACACAACAGCATTTTAAGTGGGTGCACTGAAAGGATAGGTATGCATAATGGGAGTTCTATGGCAAGGTTAAAAACTAGGTCATGCTATGTCAAATACAGCACTGCTCAGTTTAAAAGATACCTTAAAAATGGGGACACAATAAAAAGCCTAGGGGATCCATCCAATCAGAGCTCCAATTGCTCTCATGTCTAAGTTTAGCATCAAAGAGTAATTTTCCACCATGGAAATGAATGGCATAAATATGCAAGACTGATTTTCTACTCTAAAAGGTAAAAGAATTAAATCCTATTTTGGAGTATATGCATAAATCTTTTCTTGCATAAAAGGATAGGCAGATTTTACCTAGAGCTGGAACCAACCAGAGAGTTTCTCCCCAACCCTCTCCCCAACATAAAAGAGCTCCAAGCTACAGCATACACATCCACCTCATGGATCAGGTATATCAGGCTGGGTTCCCATTTTCTCCATACAAGTAAATACACAAGGTATTTGCATTGCTGCTCTGCTTTGGAATGATTGTACAACAGAGGCAAAATTCTGGATCCTATCTGCCAAATGCAGGCAAGCAGTGCTGTGAAGCTATGACTGTCACCAAGTCGAGAAGTGAGTAAACAAGTGGGTCTAAGCTGAAGCAACAGGACATTATCCACCTGCTGGTTCTTGAAGCCATTTGGCAGATGGATTCACTGTGGAAGGCAAGCAAATCTCCTTATTCCTTCTGGTTCAATCCCTTGACTATCACAAACACTTCGCATAATAGACTAGTGTTTTATGTAATGTATACATACTCTTCCTCAAAACAGGAAGGATTTATTGCAATTTACATTTCACAGGCAGATGGCAGCAAAGCACAGAGTATGAAATACAACTTGGGGTTCGGTGGAAGAAATACCTTTCTTCAATAACAGCACTGACCATGGTTCTCCTAACAATTTTCAAGACACAATATATATTTCCATAACAGAAGAGCAAAATAGCTCCCAGCTGACCATCATTGTGGCCCATCTCTATCAAATGGATTCCCACCTCAGGCATGGAGACAATAATTAATGTATGTATAAATGTTAGGCATGCCCTAAACAACTTGGAACTAGGATACCTAGAAGACTGCCTTTGATATATATTTATAAAACAATTTGTTCCAAAGTGCATTCTCCATGTATAATCACCTGATCATTAAGATCCTCGAAGGAAGCCTTGCTGATAATTTCTTGACCAGTGTAATGACACCATGTGACATATGGAAAGCAGGCCTTCTGAGCAGTGGTGCCCACACTTTCACCCTCCCTCCCCTACAGAAGGCAGTAAAATTCTCAAGTCTGTATAAAGCTCAGTTTAACTGTTTTCCATTGCTGCTTTATAATAATTTTTCTTTGTTTAATTTGGACCTAAAATTCTTTATTATGTTAACAGTGATATTTAATATCAGTACTTTAAATATTTTAAGGATTGCATATTTTAGTATGTAAGCCTCTTAGACATATCAAGCCATATATAAGTAATATAAACAATAAAGAAAGATTATTCATTCAGTAAATAATATTCTTCAAATTGTTTTCTTAGGAGTATTTCTTTGATTTCAGTCATACTGAAATCCAAAGTACTTACTTCTGAATAAATACACACAGGACTGCACTGCATGTGATTAAACTGCAGAAACTTGGCCTTGAGATGACTTTAGGCAGAGCATCTAGAATCCCATGCAGCATCTAGCATGTAGCAACTAGTATCTCTTCTGCTTTTAGTAGAGAACTGCAGTTAATTGTAAAATCAAGGTTTCTTCCTCTTAGACATGAGTATGACGGAGTTAGTGTGGTCTGGCTGAGCAGACTACTCTAGACCAACCATAACAGAGGGTCACAGGATTCTTTGGAGCTCCAGCTCTAAGAATCTGCAACCTTGGAGCTGGGATTCCAGACATAGAGTTGGTGCCCCATGTCCTGACAGTTGGTAAAGAAAGAACCATATCAGCTGCCTCTGCAAGGTCAAAATCGGCCTCGAAGAGGTAAAGAGGTGTACCAGAGGGAAAGGAGGAGGCCAGGGTCAAAGTCTCACACCTTATCCAAGTGGCATCTCCAACCTCCCTCCATCTACAGTGCTTCATGAAATGCATGGTGTAAGGTGCAGATCCACACTGCCCACACCTTACTATCTATATTGAATCAAAGAAGATAACATGCACCGAGCACAGAAGGCACTGGACTGCATCTCAACTTATTTTGTGTTATATCTAACTGGCTCAGCCAAAGCAACTTTTGTTCATGATAACAAGTATAAACAAGCAAATAAAGTATGTTTCACAGTTGAAACACAAACAGTTCTGTCTCCTTTCAAAAGATAAGGCTCTTTAAGGACCACTACAGTCAAGTTCTTGCCTCAGCAAGTTATCTACCATCATTACAAAAAAAAATCTACCTTAAAAACAGAATGTGGGCTATATATAAAAACAGCTTTCCAAATACTTTTGCCACAAAAACCTGCCCATACTGTGTCTAAAATTGTTGAATCACATGAAAATCAAAATAGGATCATTGCATACACTTGGAACAAGGTTACCTGTAGCTTATGGTCCTAAATTGTTCCCCCAGAATTGCAGCAAGACCAACAATCCAGTCACTACAGCAAACACATTTCCCATGGTGAGTACACACAACCTTCTGGTAAGCAGCTTCTCTTCCCCTTGATGGCCTTCCCTACTTCAAAGCAGAAAAGGCAGGGAGACAAGTTTTAGATGCTGCTTCTTCAAGGCCACCTGGAGTGCCTTCAGCCAGCTACATCTAACAATAAATGTTCTTCCCCTTGCCCTCCAGTGAGTATCAGCATTAAATGCTGGTGCCCAAAAGTGTTCCTTGTTCTTTGGGAAGTGAGGGTCCAAAAGTGTGTGCCTCATCCTGGCCTGTGTCAGCATTTTTGTTATGATAGACTGCATAAAGGGGAAGCACTGCACAGGTGCTTTCCCCCTCATTCAGCCTTTTCCCCAAAGGGAGCTTCTTTTGTACTTGCCAAGTGGTTGAGATTCTGCCAGTCAGGTTATGAACTCTTCCTGATTCCTATCACTGAAACCCATAATAAAAGTTCACTTATGTATACTTGGTGTTTCATGGTTTAAAACAATTGCTTCTTAATCTACTCAGTAGAAAGAATCTTTTTAACACAATGGGATCTTTACATCTTTAAGTAAGATATAGCAGTGAAAAGCAAGAAAAAGTAAAGAATGTACAGATTTAGCTTTGAATGTTTGTGATGAATTAATTTTTATACAATGGCTTTAAAAAAATTTTCTGGCCATAATGCTATGATATTGCATTATAGTGCATTTTAAACAAATAAGCAAAATTTGATCCCACAAAAAATGTCTGGCACATGTTATCCATTCCCTCAAGTTTCAACAAGTAGAACAAGCAGTAGGAACACCGCAATCAGAGAATTCCAGATACAACTTTGCAGCCCTAAAATTAAAGAGAATGACGCAAAGAAACAGCCCTGTGATAGCAATATAGAGCGCACTATGGGGACCTCCCTAAGTCTCGCAAGCCAGTTCTTCCCTCTACTAGGGTCTGCACAAAAAGTTGTGCCTTTCACTTCCTCTTCCCCATTTTTGTGGCTAAGCTCTTGAGAAATCCCAGTTGCTTAGACTCCACCTGGCCCAGTGGCTCAATGTGCATGCTGTCCTGGCTCTGCATTCCCCAGACAGATAACAACTTGAAGATAACAACTTGCCACCACATCCTCAACTATTCCAGTAGAAGTATATAAAAAAACAATAATCTAGCTGTTACAAAGGATTATTAGGATTTGTTTAGGGATACTCCGGTTTGTACAAACTCAGCTACAAGGCATTGTGCAGCTATAGGAATTGCAACTTTTGAAACAAATTTAAGTTCAAATTACTTACCTTGGGGCATGGATAATTCAGTGGCATTCTTCCAAAGGCATACAGTTAAACAAGCATTCTGTCCCATATCCCAGTCCCATTTCCTTCTGGCATAAGATTTCACTCCCAGTGTAACAGTTATACCACTGTCCTGTCTTGAATAAGCATCTGCCAGCAGGCAAGTGTATTTTTATTTAAACAAGCCTTTATGCCAATTCGTAAATATATTGTACAGTGGTACCTTGGCTCATGAACTTAGTCCGTTGCATGACTCCGGTTGTCACTCAAATTGGTCATGAGCCAAGTCAAATTTCCCCATAAGGTTCAATGTAAATAAGATTAATCCATTCTGTAACTATTTTTTTTTTTTACTCACAAAAATTTGAAGCAGTGATAAAGAACAACAAAGAGCGCAGCCATCTCCCCTGCCCCCAAGCGATTGTGCTGGGGGTGGGGGAGATGGCAGCAATCGTGCTTGGGGGTGGGGGGAGAAGGAGTGATCATGGGTGCACTGGGGTGGAGACTGGTGCGACCGTGGGTGTGATTGGGGGGAGATGGGCACGATCACAGTCGCGCTCGGGCAGGAAGGACAGGCGCAATTGCAGCCATTTCCCCAACCCCCTGAGCATAATCGTGGCCACCTCCCCCGCAGCATGACCATGATTGAGCCCATGCAGGGAAGGTGGGCGTGAGCGCGATCATCACCTGATGTGGAGTTCGTGACCCGCAGCAAAATTTTTATGAAATTTCTGTTCGCAACCCAATTTGATTGTGAACTGAGACTTTCATGAGCTGAGGTACCACTGTAATTAGTTTTAACTGGTTGTTTTGACGGATTTTATTGATGTTTTCATTAGTTTCGCTTTTATGTTTGTTACTTTGTATTTCAGTGCAGTTTTACTGCATTTATTCTATTTTATTTTGTTTGCATTATTGCTGTTAGCTGTCTTGAGCACCATTTGGTACAACACTTACTATGACTATTCTAAGTACAGAAGGCACACAAACAAGGAGTTCCAGCTGTGACAGTGAGAAGCAGAAAGGTTCCTTAAGTCTCAGCAAGACAAATACTGCCCATTTCAGACCTGAAGCAGTTATGAAAAGTATGCCTGGAGATCTGTGGACTATTTGCCCTGAACATCAACTCGAATGTGTGCCAGAAAGAGGAGCAAGTGCGTCACTCCCAAAGGAAATGTCAGCTCTAAGGCTTGTTAGGCAACTACCCCCATGGCCTGAGTACATAACCGACATCTTGCACACTTCCCCTTCTTCTTCTCATGCACACACACACATCAATAGAAGTGGCAGCCACTGTAATCACATGCCATGCCTGTACAGGAATGGACTTCTTGAACTTTCTGTCTGGCCCAGATATGTTTATAACAGATTAATCAAAAGAACAATGTCCATCTCTAAGAAAAGTGCTCCAGTGTTCAAGAAGAGCAGCATATATTTTGAACTGACAGAACAGAGGTAAAACAAGAGTTAGCACCAACTTTGGTCTAATATCCAAACTGAAATTCCAGACAGGAAAGAAGATGACTATTTAAGTGAAAGAATGGCAAAGCATGGTCAGTGGAAGCCCAAGTGGTCAATCATACCTTTTACTAGCTTTGACTGGTATATCACCTAGAACAATTTTGAAATAGAATAGCTCGGCTATAGTAATAACTTTGAATCAGCTTGGTCAAGGGAGTACTTGCTTCCATATTGTCCTGCCAGCTCAATGAGATCAGCAGATGAAGCCCTGCTGATGGTGGCACAAGGCATCAGTTATCACCTGACAACCATGCAGAAAAGGGCTTTCACAGCAACAGCACCTACTCTTTGGAACAACCTCTCCTTGGATATGAACCATATGCTAATATATTATTGTTCTGACATAGGTTCAAAACTTATTTCAACAGGCATTTCCTGATCACTAATACCAGCTGCATACCCTTCTGACACACTGGACAGCACATTTATTTGGAATTATCTTTTTTTTTCTTTTATTGTTGTTGATTTGTGTATTATTTTATTTGTAAACTGCTTTGGATATTTGTTAATATAAAGCATTATGGAAAGGTTTTTAAATAAATAAAATGAACAAAATATTTTCCATGTCTCCTGTATAAAAGAAGTTAGGGTATAAATGGTGGGATGCCATTTGTATTGGCATATGAACAGGACACAAAAATTTCATTTCTGCTTCAGGAAGAAATGGAAATCATTTGCAAAATTAGTATCTCTTTCTTGTCCTTGTATTGCTGGCTGGGAAAAAGAGGAAGCAGTTGGTTCTGTCCACATCCTGTCAAGTTCTCTGTCCTACATAAGATTCCAGCAGGAGTTCACATTTTCATCTAACATGGAAGAAAACAAGGGACTTCTTTCTTGAAGAATCATTATATTTCTGTCATAGCCACAAGTCTATTTTTCTGATCTTGTTCTTCTTGGGTCCTATCTTGAATTTTACTTCTCTCACTGTCCAAACAATTTTGATTTCACAATTCCTCAAAATAAAAGCACCGCTAAGTAATATTGCAGTAGTTGGCCATCAGTGATTGTTTTCAATCTAAAAGATTCCAAAACTCTTGGCAAAGCATAAACCCCTATCTATCATCCAAAGTGTTACTGTTTTAAATGCATTCTACAAAGAGAAAAAGGAAGTAAAAGCAGCATTCCAGGAGTATTTAACAGGGCCTTTCATACTCACCCACAGGGAGTTTGCTCTCAAAGCATGCTTCAAACATGTCATAGTCCTCCGTGGTAAAGGCAAATTTGCCCTTAGTAGCATCTTCCTTGGAATACAGAATATGTCCAGCAGAGTCAGTGATCTGTAGGAAAAATAAAGGATAAAAGACAAATAGGTCAAGAATAACTTCTATACTAAAATAAGAGGATGTGGGGGGGGGGAGAAATCTTCCTAAAATAATTTTTCTTTTGTAGTCTTATCCTAGCTGGAGTGATTAAAAATGCAGTGACAATTATTTCTGATAAATTAGGGTTGTCAAATAAAAAATCTGCCTCTTTACCCTCTTCTAGTATGTCAAAGCTGATAACATTCTCATAAAATCCTCTGAAACAAAGATATTTTCCAAGAGAACATGGAGTGAGGAGTGAAGGAAGAACTCATTTCACTGAACATATATTATCACTAGTTTTGAGTATATCAAGCTAGGGGTTAACTAGCCAGACAACTGCAGAACTGAACCTAATTTTTTGTCACTAAATTCACATATTTTGCCTATTGCCAAAATAGCAACTATAAAATAAGCTTTAACTAGAAGCATGTTTAAACCCACCTAATGGTCTCCACTAACTAGAGTAAAAGGTTAGAGGATCTTCAAGTACAGTTCTTTCATAAAATGGGTCAATTGCTCATATACACATTAGTTCCTTCCCAACATTAGCTGGTGCTGTCCAGACATCTTTTGGGTCACTTCTACTTTTCTCTTTCATCAGATGACAGTTGCTTCCTACATAGAGGAAGGCACAATGCACATCAAACTAGGAATACGTAGAGAAAACGGTTTAAAAATCAGCCTACACAATTCCGGGGGAGCAACCAACCTACAAGATGTTCTACAATGATTTAGTATTATGCACAGTAACATCATCCTTCACAAGCACAGCTTTCTTTCCCACATTTCGAGTCTGAACAATAAGCACCCACATGACTGGGATCTGGAAGGATGACAGCTATTAAAGAACTTTATCCTTGCAGCCAACTGGCATATTACTGGCATGTTTCTTGAGAACAGAAGGTATAACTCTTAGTGTTGAGACATCATGATAAGAGAGTACTCAACTGTGGTAGAGAGTACTCAACACATGAACAAAGAAAAAAAATGAAATGACTTCAGTCCAAATCAATTGCTTTTCCAAGATTATGTTGTTCTGAGCAAAAGCATTCATACAGCATTTTGACTTTCAGCAAAGAAAACTAGTATGTGATCACTGATAACTGGAAAACCTAGTCCTGACAGTTAAGACTTTTATGTGGCCCTTGGACATTTTTATTCTGAATAAGCAAGCAGTGTATTTGTTAGAGGATACTTAGTTGATTGCCAAAGCCAGGACCCAAACACAAATTCCTAGAATAAAGCATGCATTGCCCTATTGTGGCCTACACAGCATGCCAGAGCCTTTGGCTGAGAGTGAAATATTATTGCTAACAGCAATAACTTATGTTATTATAAAACTGATGTTGCAAAGCCTAAGCTATCAAACTCATGATGCTTAAAAGTATGACATATCATGTGGGACCTCATACATATCCTTCAAAGTACATATCAGAAACACATACTTTCATAGTTCCAAACTGTACTTTCAGAAGGGGGCAGTTTAAATATTTTGGGAAGAAGTGGGTAGTTAAAAAATTTCACACGAGAAACCAGAGAGGCATTTGGGAACAAGCTCAATGTGAGCAATAAAGGGTGTTTAGGAACACTGAATTTATTGTATGTAACAATACTTACTTTCAAGAAAGGGTGTTTAGGAACACTGCGCTTATTGTATGTAACAGACTGTATATCCTAGCAATGACACATCAACTCTAAAAGCTGCCATTCTCCTAGGTATTGCTACCATATGGTCTACTGTTCAAAAACCTCTAGCAAGTCCTCGTGGATTCAAAACCCTTTTGAGCAAATCAGTTAGGGCAAATCTTCAAATAGAAACAACATGGTGATGATTTTGAAATGGGAGGGATCTTGGAGGGATCCTTCCCATCCCCATAATGATTTATTGTGTATGTAAAGAATCATTCCAACTTATCTAGTGCTGTGATGCTACAACACTGTGTTTTTTGTCCCACAGCTTAAGTTTTTCCTAGTATAAAAACAGACAACATACTGATTATATGATGCAGGACACAATACTTGGAGAAAATTCGAAATGGGGCTGCCGTTTTGGTGGCAAACACACTTTTACTTGCAGTAGCATTTGCAAAAACTAGTTCCAGAATTCATAGTACCCCTATTGCTGTGGTGCAGAGTTAGTCTTGCCTTGGTAGCATTACTACTGCCATGATACCTGAAGATTACAAACAGCTGCACTACCCCATCACTAGCATTCAGACACTCTCACACTTTGTCTTCCACCCTAACAGTGCTCTCAGACTCTTGCAGCATGGAATTAAATCCATCACTCAACTTATTATTTTAAGAATTGTTCTAAAGCAGGGATTAACAATCTGTGGCCTTCCAGATGTTCTGGTTTAGAACTCCCATTAATCCTAGCCAATTGTGAGGCCGAAAAATCTGGAGGACCACAAACTGCCTATAGTCTTCCTGTATCATTTGCTGAACTGTGACAGCAAGCTAGTTGCTGCTCAGCACTCAGAAATAAAAGACTGTTGGGTCAGAAAACAAAGCTCAGCTAAAGTACATTAAGAGTAAAAGCCGAGTCGTGGCTATATGGTAGAAAGATTCTGTGAGAGAACTGTACCAAGGGAACAGCCTGTTGCACAGAGAGAAGCACCCCTGGTGACAGTCTCACGGTACTGTGGGCCACGATTCTCCCCGCAAGCGCACAGAGCTGGGCCTATTTCCTCCTTCCGTATTTCGGCCTTCCCAGGAAAGACGGGGAGGGCTGACGTGTCCCAAGAACAGGAAGGGCCGAGGAAGCCAGTATGTGGCCGGTACAAAACGGCCGGAGTAAACAGGGCCTTGCACCGCCTCCGGGCACGGCTCCCCGCCCCCTGACGGCGGGAAACTGCGGGGCAGCGCGGTAGCAACAAGAGGACTCTTCCCCCCGCACTTTTACCTAGGGCCAAACTTCCGGTGTCCCCCACCCAAAGAGCACCCCAGTTCGCAACCGCCCCCTCGGCTGACTGGCTGCACCTTGAGATTGGCAGACGGGCCGCTGGACGAGCCCGGCGGAGGGGCGACCTCGTACTCGCCGGTGACCAGCGTGTCGCGGTGAATCTCCTCCCGCAGGCATTTGCGGGCCTTGCCCGGCAGCTGGAAAGATATGGGCCGCGCAGGGCCCGGCAGCAGGACGAGGAGCAGGAGTGTGAGGAGGGGCGGGAAGGCCGGCCTGAGGTGGAAGCGGCCACCGGGCACCGAAAGCAGCAGCATGGCGGCAGATCCAACCGACACAAGGCCGGGCGCTTTGTCTCCGCCCCCAGCTGGAGGCACGTGACCCGCCGCTTCTTGCGTGACGGCACGGGGGAGGTCTATACGCGGCTCCGTGGGCAGGAGGCTCGAAGCACGAAGCGCGCGCGGGGAGGCGCAGGCTGCTGCTGCTCGGCAGTCACGATAATGCGAGTGGATCGTTTGAAATGGTGGGCTTAAATAGTGTTACTTCCACCTAGAGTGGAGCTGTTGAGATGTCTTGGACAAGCCCTGCTCAACTCTTTTCATTGCAGGGCTTTTTGGAAAGCTTTTATTCATAAGGTCGCCCTAAGTCGACTTCACGGCACATACAACCTTCATAGGGTCTTCCTATGTCGGAGACAACTTGAAGGCGGTTTACATGGTTAGAGAAGAACGAGGCCTCCGTTTTGTTTTCAACCTTTGCTATGATGTCATATGAGGAAGAAAAGAGCTTCTTTGAGCATATGTAATGCGGCTTTTCTTGTCTGACCGTGGAAATACATCACATTTGTAAAGTGTTGTATTACACAGTGACTATTTTCTAAAAGCGGGGTGGGTGAGAAAACCCATCCCTGAGTCGTGCTGTTAAATTGGCTCCCCTTACTTAACAAAAATCTTTCTAAAAGCAGTGGGTGTTTTAAATGGTAGGATCCTGATTTAATAATACTTAAACTTTAAGTCTTAAAGTAACATTGTATTCAATGGGACATAAGGTTATCATGGCTCCGTTATATTGGCTTCAGTGTGCATACCCTTAAGTATAACGAAGTTTAGGTCCAACCCAAGGTCAGTGTGTCAAACTAGAATAATGCCTACAGTTCACAATCAGCATGGCCCTAATCCTACATAAATCATAAAAGTAAAGCTGCAATTACCAAATCATGTATGAAATCAGTGAGACTTCTGACTGCAACCCTTGCAATACTTATTTCTAGTGAGTCCCACTGAACTTTGACACTTTGGCCTGAACTTTGACACTCTGGCCTGAGTAACGTGCAATCCTATAGATTGCTGCTCAGAAATAAACCCCATTGAGCTCAATGGGGCTTACCCTCAAGGTAGATGAGTGAAGGACTGCAGCCTGAATATACTGTGCCATCGTAAAAGTTTATGTACATACCAATGTGTTTGATGTTGACATTTTACATTGGACTAATGTCAGCAAAGTCTCAGTGAAGTCTACAGAAATGTTTTTTGAGACTTCAATCAAAATTATATGGTTGGCTGTTTCCCATGGCACAAGTTGTATTAACATTTTATTTTCTTATTAACAGTAGTGATTTCATGAAAAACTAAGCAGTTTTGTAGCACCTTAAAGACCAAATTTATTTTGGCACAAGCTTTCAAGGGCTCGAGCCACTTACTGAAAATACCAAGTGGCATAAGAAACACCAGCACATATGAGTCCATACCACTATTATGATCAAACTACATCTGTGGGGAAGTAATTAAATGCAGCCAGCTTGTGACCCAGAGAAAGCAACACCTGTTGCTTTTATAGCTCCTGCATAGTGTTGAAGCAAGCCACACTACCTCCATCCTCCCCACCAGCTGCGAAGGAGACTGTATGAAAAAGGAACCCCATAGCATCAGGGCAGGAGGAAATGTTCTTGATTAATATTTTGCTTGGTAGACATTCTGTGAGGAGTCAGTTCCATACATTGTTTATGTTTTTTTTGTATTTTTTGTGAGCCACCCCGATGAAATGTTTTAAATAAATTAAATAAATAAATATTTGGTTCTTATTCTGCTTCTCTGACTACATCTGTAATGTGTCACACTATCAATAAACTTGTTTTGTAGCTAGTGTTCCCTCATTTTGCACAAGACAGTTCCTTTGCATGCACGTATGTATTCAGAGTTAAAGCACACCATAATTCAAAAGAATAAAACCAAGCATTTGTACTGCCAAATACATGAATAGCTGTTATTTATGTAACTGAACTCCTCTACCAACCTAGGGTTGATGCATGTACTCCTACAAGCACAGGCTAATGTATACTGTGTTGCAATGCTCAAAACTTCTAAGTAAAGTGTACCTCCATGTTTGCATGTGCATGCCCTATTCTAGTTAACCTTTTTCAAGGCATGAAGCACAAACTTCTTTTCCTGTACCTGTACCTTCTTTCCTGTATAAAACAAAACAGCAACAACCGCATTACACATGAACTAGCCACCACATTATTTAAAAAGGGGTGGGGGGAGAATGTGTGTATGTATGCATACATGCTTTCGGTTAACATGTATATTTAAAGAGGCTATTTGTTGCAGATCATGATCTCTCTTGACACTTTAATAAATCACAAAAGCTGGGCAATCCTACAAAGCTATGTGTGCGTGCAGGAAGGAGGCTGTACACATATTTGAAGCTTCTATTGCTGCTACTTTCATGGCTAAACAGGCAAGTTGCTGTTCAGCTTAAAATCAACTTGCTTATTCAGCCATCTGAACTTCAAAGACACTTCCGGCTGCATAAGCACATTGCTTTGTAGTAAGTTGGCCGAAATCAGCCAAAAGCTAACCTCAAAAAGAATGTCTGTTTTGAATGGTAAACTACCATAATTCTGTTTCCTGCAACTGCAATGTTAGATTAGTTTTGCCAGGAAAGTCAATGTAGTGGAATCTGTAAGATACTCATCAGATTCAAATGGGAAGTGTGGAGCTTAACACAATGAGAATATAATAATTCGTCACTAGGTTTAATGCTACAAGTTTTGTAGCCATATATCTGCTGAACATGCCATTGTTGTTAGTCCCGAAGTCATGTCTGACCCATCGTGACCCCATAGACAACATTCCTCCAGGCCTTCCTGTCCTCCACCATCCCCCGGAGTCCACTCAAGCTCACACCAACTGCTTCAGTTACTCCATCCAGCCACCTCATTCTCTGCCGTCCCCTTCTTCTTTTGTCATCTATTGTTCCTAGCATTAGACTCTTCTCCAGGGAGTCCTTCCTTCTCATTAGGTGGCCAAAGTATTTGAGGTTCATCTTCAGTATCTGGCCTTCTAAAGAGCAATCAAGGTTGATCTCCTCTAGGACTGACCGGTTTGATTGCCTTGCAGTCCAAGGGACTCGCAGGAGTCTCTGCCAGCACCATAATTCAAAGGCCTCAATTCTTCGGCACTCAGCCTTCCTTATGGTCCAGCTTTCACAGCCATACATTGCAACTGGGAAAACCATAGCCTTGACTATACACACTTTGTTGGCAGGGTGATGTCTCTGCTTTTTAGTATGCTATCTAGATTTGCCATAGTTTTCCTCCCCAGGAGCAAGCGCCTTTTAATTTCTTGGCTGCAGTCCCCATCTGCGGTGATCTTGGAGCCCAGGAAAATAAAATCTGTCACTACCTCCATTTCTTCCCCATCTATTTGCCAGGAAGTGAGAGGACCGGATGTCATGATCTTAGTTTTCTTAATGTTGAGTTTCAAGCCAACTTTTGTGCTCTCCTCCTTCACCTGCATCAAGAGGCTCTTTAGTTCCTCCTCACTTTCTGCCATTAGAGTGGTATCATCTGCATATCTGAGGTTGTTGATATTTCTCCCAGCAATCTTAATTCCAACTGGTGATTCATCTAGCCCTGCCTTTCTCATGATGTGCTCTGCATATAAGTTAAACAGGCAGGGCGACAGTATACAGCCTTGCCGAACTCCTCAATTTTGAACCAATCAGTGGTTCCGTGCCCAGTTCTCACTGTTGCTTCTTGACTCGCATATAGGTTTCTCAAGAGACAAATAAGATGGTCAGGTACTCCCATCTCTTTAAGAACTTGCCACAATTTGTAGTGATCCACACAATCAAAGGCTTTAGCATAGTTGATGAAGCAGAAGAAGAAGTTTTTCTGGAACTCCCTAGCTTTCTTCATGATCCAGCGTATGTTGGCAATTTGATCTCTAGTTCTTCTCCCTCTTCCAAATCCTGCCTGTACTTCTGGTAGTTCCCGGTCTACATACTGCTGGAGCCTAGCTTGTAGGATTTTGAGCATAACTTTGCTAGCATGTGAAATGAGTGCCATGGTGCGGTAGTTTGAACATTCTTTGGCATTGCCCTTCTTTGGGATCGGAATGTAAACTGACCTTTTCCAATCCTGTGGCCACTGTTAAGTTTTCCAATTTGCTGGCATATTCAGTGTAGCCCTTTTACTGCATCATCTTTTAAGATTTTGAATAGCCCAGCTGGAATACTGTCACCTCCACTAGCTTTGTTGTTGCTCAGACTTCCTAAGGCCCATTTGATTTCACATTCTAGGATGTCTGGCTCAAGGTCAGTGACCACCCCATCGTGGTTATCAGGGATGTTAAGCTCTTTCTTGTGTAGTTCCTCTGTGTAATCTTGCCACCTCTTCTTAATCTCTTCTGCCTCTGTTAGGTCCCTGCCATTTTGGTCCTTTATCATGCCCATTTTTGTGTGAAACGTTCCCTTCATATCTCCAATTTTCTTGAAGAGATCTCTGGTCCTCCCTATTCTATTGTTTTCTTCTATTTCTTTGCACTGTTCATTTAAGAAGGCATTCTCATCTCTTCTAGCTATTCTCTGGAATTCTGCATTCAATTGGGTGTATCTTTTTCTTTCTCCCTTGCCTTTCACTTCCCTTCTTTCCTAAGCTATTTGTAAAGCTTCCTCAGACAGCCATTTTGCTTTCTTGCATTTCTTTTTCTTTGGGATGGTTTTAGTTGCTACCTCTTGTACAATGTTGCAAACCTCCGTCCATAGTTCTTCAGGCACTCTGTCTATCAGATCTAATTTCTTAAATCTTTTTGTCACCTCTACTGTATATTCAGGGATATAGTGCTTTTCCCTACTTTCTTCAATTTAAGCCTAAATTTTGCAATGAGAAGCTCATGATCTGAGCCACAGTCAGCTCCTGGTATTGTTTTTACTGACTGTATAGAGTTTCTCCATCTTTGGCTGCAGAGCACATAGTCAGTCTGATTTCTGTGTTGACCGTCTGGTGATGTCCATGTGTAGAGTTGCCTCTTGGGTTGTTGGAAAAGCGTGTTTGCTATGACCATCGTATTCTCTTGACAAAATTCTACCAGCCTGTGCCCTGCTTCATTTTGTACTCCAAGGCCAAACTTGCCTGTTATTCTGGTTAACTTCTGGCTTCCTACTTTAGCATTCCAATTAATGGAACATGCCATTAATAACTAATAAACGTACTAATCCATTTTCTTGTTAACATGGAGCTTACAAGAGGCAAGAATTTGGTTTGAGAATGTAAATTACATTATTCTCAATTGGAAACACGGCCCCCAACATTAAATAAGAAATTAACTTTCTCCATGTAAAATTGTCAGTTTTCTTTAAAGGGAGAGATCACTGCAGATTTGATATTTCTGTAAAACACACACACACAATACAAAACCCATTTCTTTATAAAATGCATAGATTAAAGGATGGAAGACCGAAATTTACCAGCTTCTAGTATTACCTTTGCTGTTGCCTCAAACTCTATCAAGGATCTAACACAGGATTCAAAGTCAATACCTAAGCTACTGTGAATGTTATCATGATTACGTTGTGTAAGGGTCTTCTAGCATAACACTAATAGTATTAGCTAGCATGTTGAGATTACCCAGGAAAACATGCTCTGCCAGCCAACACTAATAGGCTATAACTAAAAGTGAGTTCTAAAATCCAACTATACCAAAAGACTTACCCTGGCACAGGGGAGTTGAAAGATAGTGTATTACCACCTCATTCATCAGGAAGTAGCTACTGGGAGCTATACCTTATGCCTCCTGGGGAAAACCATGGCAAGGGGGAGACCAAACTGATTCCATAAATCAGTCCAAAAAGAAACAGCTGCAAGGATCTTGCTTTGCTCTTCCCTGAGAGGAAGAATACCCGAGTTTGCTTTTCTCCTCCTCAATTCCTTTCCCTATGGTGTCATGTTTACACTTAACTTGAGGCAGGGACTCCTTCCATTATTATTAATTTTTTTAAGTGCCCCCTCTTTTCAGAGAGTATTAACATGTTCATTTTTTAAAGGACTGATTTCTCTCCTATGAGAACTAGTTCAGATCTTTTGGAGGAGCACTGCTATATGGGCCACTGTTATTATGTTAGTTTGATCAGACCTTCTCTACTGTGGCACCTAGCTTTAGAATTCCCTTCCCCAAGTGGCACCTTGGGAACTTCACTGGCTTTTTTTTTTTTTTTTTTTTTTGCAGATGGTGGAAGCCATTATCTTCTGCCAGGTTTTTCATGACAATTGAATTGTTTCAATCGATATCTGTCTGTCTCTAGTTATTTTTAAGATGTTCCTTTTTTTATTTTATTGCTTATAAATGTTAATTCTTGTGTACCATTATTAGGTCCTTCAGGCCAAACTGTATACAACTTAGCTTTTCTTCCTTAAAGAAAAACTCTATGGATTCTAGATTGCTAAACAATTAGCAGTTCAATTATATGAATTAACTTCATCAGTCTGGACATACTAATGCATTCTGGATGGTATGAGAGAGAAAACAGGGTTAGGGCACAATCCTATGCATGTTTAAGGTCCTGAAAAACGTTCTGTGACTGTCGGCATGGCTGGCTGGGGAATGTTGGTATTTGCAGGGCTTTGTCTAAGCATCTCTAGGATGGCACCCATAGACATATTACTTGGCCATTAGATGCAGCATATTTCTATGCATATTTAGTGAAAATAAGTCCTAGTGAGTCCAATGAAATTTTCAAATAAATGTGTATACAGTTTTAACAAGATACATGATGTGCATAATGGAGCATTCTACACTGCCGCTTTTTATTACATGTTTCACTTGCAATCTTAGTAACCAAGATCATAGCAGAGGCATATATGAAATTGCAGTTAGTGTTGATGGACCCTGTGCATAATGCATTCTCTAGCTGTGTAAAGTATCTAGAGATGCAAAGTAAATAGCCCATCTCACAGTTTCTGCTTTGTCTAGACTAGGGGATGAAAATAATACTACAAAATCAAGAAGGCTTCCTAGGGCTGCAGGACACTGTGGAGGGGCAAATTTAGGGAAGGGGGAAGTTGACTTGGTAAAAACTGAGTCAGCGGTGTATTCATACTCTACAGAGACCAGTGTGCAAAAAGGTAGGAATGGGAAGCACTGAATGAGCACAGGAAGTTCCCTTTCCTCTTGGCACAAGAGGAAGGTATTTATCTAAGACCAAAAAAAAAAAAAAAAAAAAAGAAAAAACCCCCCAAAACCACACACACTTGGTGGCACATTGGGTGAAGCAGTATTAATATCTTTTCTAAAGTAAAACTTCTCCAGGATTGGTGCCTCATCCAGACCACAATAAGTGTGACTTAGACCAGATGGGTAAACTTCTGTATTCTGAAGTTCCGTAAGAAAGGCTAGACTCACCAGCTGGTTTGGTTGACCTACAAAATGCCCTTAAGGACCCAGAGCAGAAAAAAACCTGAAAAATATTTTTTATTTTATTTTATTTATTTAAAGTTTTTATATGCTGTCCAATACTAAAGTCTCTGGACAGCTTACAAAAAACACAACAAACAACAGACGGCATACTGCATACAATAAATAATGATAAAATCAAAGATACAACCAATTAACTGTTAAAATATTGGGAAAATAAAAAGATCTTCACCTGACACTGAAAAGAAAAAAACATCGGTGCCAGGCGAACCTCCCTGGGGAGCGTGTGCCACAGTCAGAGTGCCACTGCTGAAAAGGCCCTTCTCTGGGTAGCTATCCTCCTAATTTTCTTCAAAGAGGGCTCTTGGAGAAGGACCTCTGCCTCAAATCTCAAGGGTCAGGCAGGCACATAGGGAAGAAGGAGCTCCTTCAGGTATCCTAATCCTATTCACTTCCCTTACAACCTTTACTATTTCACTTTTTCTCTCAAGATTCAAAGCAATCATAACTTGACAATTTTCCATGGATTAGGTCAGTGGTTCCCAATCTCCTTTTATCTTTGCGCACATTTAGAAATTGCAGAAGTGGCTGTGAGTACCATCACAAAATGGCTCCTATGGTGGATGTGACTAGTCAGTGAAAAAAAGAAGTAGGGAAGAGAAACAGCTAAATAAAGGGAGGAGTGGGAGAGAAAAAGCAAGCTTAGAGGCTAGGAAAGGAGAAACAGAAGGCAAGGCATGGAGAAGAGAGAAATAGTGCGGAAATCCATTAGGTGGAATAAAATAGCAAACCCAAAGGCTGAGAGCAGAGAGACAGGGAGCAAAGGGCAAATATTTTATACAAATCTTTGGTGCAACCACACTTAGAATATTGTGTTCAATACCAAAAGACATTATTGGGTTGGAAAAAGTATAGAGAAAGGCAACAAAAAATATCAGGGGCCTGGAGCAGCTCCCCTGTGAGGAGCAGCTGTAACCAGGGCTCTTTTTTTGTCATAGAAAGCACCTTAATGGACTTCTGGCACCTTTTTTCTCAATGGAGTTTACTAAGTGATTTTGAATCGCCTGTGGGCGTAGCAGGTCAGCAGCAAACATCATTAACATAGTGCCTGCAGGCTGTTTTTGTGTCCTTTTGTGTCAGTGCTGATAGTGAGATAGTGAGGGATTGGTGTGTGTGGATTGGTGTGTGTGGTCACTTACTGCCAGGCGTGACCATTTCCAGCACCTTTTTTTACCAAAAAAGCACTGGCTGTAACAATGGGGACTGTTCAGCTTAGGAAAAAGGTGAGTGATAGAGGTGTTTAAAGAATGCATGATGTAGAGAACGTAGAGAGGGAAAGGTCTTTCTTTCATTACCATAACCCTCAAATTCAGGATCATCCCATTAAGCTGATTGGTGGGAGGGTTAGGACAGATAAAAGAAGTAGTTCTTCATACAGCATATAGTTAAACCAGGAATTCGCTGCTATAGGAAGTGGTGATGACCCCCAATCTTAAAAAGGACAGATTCAGGAAGGAGGAGGCTATTGGTGGCTATTAGCCTTGCTGGCTATGTGCTACCTGCTTTACCAGAGGCGGCATACACCAGTTGCTGAGGAGCTTGGGCAGCAGGAGGCCTTACACCCATCCTGCTTGAGGGATCCTGTGGGTAGCTGGTTTGCCACCATGTGTACAGAGTCCTGGACTAGGGGAAACTTTGATCTAGCATGCCTTTTCTTATGTTCATCTCTGTGTAGATGGTAGGAAGCAACTCTTTCTTTTCCTACATGCTTAACAGCTGATCAGTGGCAGCCTCAGGAACAGGAAACGTAGTTTGACATTATTCAAGTATTTATTATTAATATTAAAAATCATGTCAAGAGCTTGTGGTCACCCCCTTCCCTGCTACTAAGCAGATCAGGGCAAAAGGCTTCTAACAAAAGTCTTTATTGTTAAAACTGGCCAGCTCTGCTGGCTTTGTGATATAAAAGAAGAGTACTGCAGAAGTCAATAACAAAAGGCATCAGCAAAGTTAGAATATCAGTTATTAAGGAAGTGTGCCTTAATGATAAGAAGTTAATTCTGTGAATTGGTTCTACCTTCAGAGTGGGTCTGCATGTGGGTCAATTGACAGGAACATCTAACACTACTCAGTTGGTGTGCCCATTTGATCTGACACTGTATGGTTAGGCTAATAAGGTTAAGCCAGCTGCCATCTCATTCTGCTTGTTCAACAGACTTTCCCACAGAACCCAACATGATCTGGATCTCACGGGCCTCTTGGCTCATCTCTGCACCTGCTAGCCTTGACATTTTAGCTCAGAATTCAACTCTTGCCTCTTCTTTCAGTTCTGATTCAAACTTTGAAGCAAAAAACTGGGAAGGCTGTATGTTAAGTGGGCCTAGTCCCTACATATCAGGTGATTGGACCTACTGCATTCACATACTTTCACTAAAACCTTTGTAACAGGAACTATTTTACCACTCATTTATTCTGAATTAGCTCTCTTAAGTAGACCTAAAAGCTTTTGCTTTGTTAAAAAAATTGCACAATCAAGAGTAGGGGTCCTCAAACTTTTTGAACAGGGGGCCAGTTGAACGGTGCTGGCAATGGGTGCAGGCCACCAAAGCTGTGCGGGCAGGGGGCGCGGGCCAGAGGGGGTGCACCTGCGCTGCGAGGTAGGGGCATGCGTGAGCAGAGATTGTTTTCTCCGAGCGAGTCCAAACTGATCTCCCTGCAAGCAAGCCACTGCACAGCGAGGCGCTGGTGTGCTCACAAGGAGATTGTTTTGGAGTCGCTCGAAGAAAACAATCTCCTTGCAAGCAAGCCACAGCTGGGCGCATGTACAACGAGGTGCCAGCTTGCTCACAAGGACATCCTTTTCTTCGACCCAGTCCAAAACGATTTCCTTGCGGCACCTTGCCATGCACATGCACACACACATGCAGCAAGTCCAAAACCTCTATGGCGGGCCGGATAAATGGGCATGACGGGCCTGATCTGGCCCGCAGGCTGTAGTTAGAGGACCCATGATCAAGAGTTTTAGAATTTAATTATAATATTTTATTAACTTTATAATCAATTTCCAATTAAATATTTCCAATGTTCACTTCTAATGCAAAGTTAACATTAAACATTTCACTGACATTACATGGACGGTAAGCAGGCATCTCACTTAAATGGATAAGCACTGTAGTGCTATTTATTTGTTTAATTATTATTTTAAGGCTCATTGGGGGAGAGAATATTTTAAAAAATGACCATCAGTAACCCGGAGTTTTCCTTTTTCCTTCCAAGGTAGCTATTATGAGATTGCTGGTGTGAATGGAACATAGACATAAGTATAAATAGAAAAGTGCAATACCCATAATAATGTGGAAAGTCAACTGCAATTTGACCCATAGTGTATAGTGAAAGTATAATGATTAAGTACCATTTATCTGGAAGCACACTTAATAATAATGGCAGATAGATGGGAGAAAAATGCAAGGCGGCATTACCATAGAGTGTGGCTGTGGGGAGCCCTTGCAAATAGCAGTGCTACAGAGGATAAGGAGAAGTACTTGGAGACTGTGTGGTGATGCAGGTACTATGCAGACATCATGATGCTAATTTTTCTGCAAGTTGCTCTGAGTCAGCCAGCCAGACCACTGAAGCTATGGGGATTTCCAGAAGAATTATCAACACTGAAATCCCCTTGGATGCCTGCATAGACACAATGTTAATCTCTCTGAATGTATGACAGGCTCATACTTCCTCTTTGTACAGGAAGCAGTACCTACCATATGGAGTTATTTTGGAGTGTGGGACCAAGCTATGTGCAAAAAGCTTTAGGAATGAGGCATTCACATTATCCAGTTCCTCTTTGTTATTATTGAAGAACTAAACCACGTGCCACTGGAAATAAAAATATTAAGAATTTTCGTGAACTGCTGAAATGTAAGAATATAAGAAAAGCTATGCCGGATCAAGCTATCAGTAGCCATTCATGAATTTCCCTAATCCCCTCTTAAAGCCACCAAAATTAATAGCTATCCTTACATGTGTGGTAGTGAACTCCATCATTAAACTATACACTGTACAAAGTATTTCCTTTTATGTATTCTGAATCTCCCACCAGTTTCATGGATGATTCCAGCTTCTGGTATTATGAGAGAGAGGGAAAATGTCTCCCTGCTACTTTCTTCTATGCCACACATAATTTTGCACACCTATCATGCTTCACCTCACTTTTGTTTTCTAAGCTAAACAGTCCCAGACATAACCATCATAGGGGATTTGCTCCAAACGCTTCATAATTTTGGTTGCCCATTTCTGCAAGCTTTCCAACTGTACAATATTCTTTTCTAGATGCAGTGATAATTGTATTCAAGTACTGTATTCATTAAATGTACTAAAAATTTTGTCACATCATAGAATCATATAGAAACAGTATGATATTGGTAGTTTTATCTTTTAATTCCTTTCCTGGTGATGTGCAACACAGGGGAAACTTCAGTTATATAAAACTCTTAGCCATGAATGTATCCTTATCTGCCTACACATCAAATCCATGCCAGTATCTCCTTTTCAGTACAATTCTACAATTTGTGTATCACTGAGAAATAAATCCCAGTTCCATGGGATGTACTCCCAGGAAAGTAGGTTCTAATTAACTGAGAGCACTGTTAGCATCCTATCAGCCCATCATTCACTGACAATGTTAGGGATGTATTAATGTTTTGGTCCTTCTTTGTTGCACAGTTATTAAAATTTAAATGAACTATACCTTTTCACTGCTGCAAAGGCAATTGCTTTCTCCCACAGAAAAGCATCAAAGGGGAATATCAGCCATGCTTCCTTATGTGCCAATGTGCACATGTCTGAAACTGAAACTGTTACAGTGCTGTGTCTCCCTCAGTGGCACATGCAGGAGTTAAAGAACATTTATTTGTAATTTACAAGTAATCTTTTGCTGCAGAAAACCCCAGTGGGACCTATGTCAAACAACAACTGTGTTAAGCGGCCAACTTCTGATGTCTAGGAGAAAGAAAATAGAAGTTCACTGTTTTGGGGGAACAGGGCAAGCTGAGAAAAAATGTTGCTTTGAAAATTGTAGAGACATTTTCAAAATGGCTAAAAATGGTCTGTAGAAAGGCACATGATATAATTGCCACAAAAGGGATAGAAGTAAATGAAGACACTTTTATTCCAGCAGCCTTGTGGCCTGAAGCAGGGGACAAGTTTAGAGGAGTGGCATGTTGTTTTTATGCTTTTTAAAAGTATTTTATACTCTGTTTTTTTCTGTGAATTTGAAAGTGTTTTGTTTTGTTGCTTGTATTTTATTTTATAATGTAAGCTGTCTTGAGTATCCAAGTGTAGAGTATATCTTTTCTAAATTACAACAACTACAATAATAGCAAGCATGATCACCATCATCACAGCAAACAAAAATGATAATCACACTTTCTCAGGTAAGAATAGCTGTTTGAGAGCAATTGCTATCAAGTGTATTGTAAGAAGTAGCAATTTCTCCACAACAGAATGGAAGAATTTGTTGGGCGACATTGTCAGGTAGATTATCAAGACTGCATGATCTGCTTCCTCTCCTTTCTCCGGGAAGCTACAGTGCCTGGAAGGACCTCTGATAAATTAGGCTTGGCTATATGAATAATTCTCTTGCTACTTTTTCCACCAGCGAATGTAGCTGAATGTTTGGAACCAGAAGATGTATTTCAAAATAGTTCCTTAAATATAATAGCTGTCATAGACTGGAAGCAGAGAATGCTGTGTTTGAGCATGCGAGAGAGAGAGAGACAGAGAGAGAATGTTACTGCTAGTAATGTATTGATTTCACTTTGGGTAAACAAATTTGGCAGGTTAAAAAATGTTCCAAAAACATGCAAAACCTATTCAACCAAGGGGAAAAAACAGTGGATCAAAAGAAAATTGTGCAATGTCTCTCTCAAACTATCTTATTTTCAAAAAAAGACTAAAGAGTTTGGAGCTTTCAGTTTAGAAAAAGATGATTTAATTAGGGAAACAAAGAGAGGTTTTTAAAATTATAAGCAGTATGGAGAAAGTTAACAGTTAACAATTCTGGAACCTGAGGTCATCTGACTCATTGCAACAAAATGCAATGATAGCCACCATTTGCAATAATAACAAAATGAAGGAGGGCTGCAAACAATAGCACTGGTAAAACAAGCATAAGAAAAACTAGATAAAGCTCCATTGCAATGCCTGTTCATAACACCAATGATTTAAAAACAACTTTTGCCAGTTCTGTTTCTCATACACATGTTAATATAAGCAGAACATCACTAATTTTGCATGACATGACAACCATCTGTGGATTATTTCCAAGATGTGTTGTCATGTGAGGTGAACCCATGCTCCGTGAATTCCTGCAGGATGGTTTATTTGAGGGTAACAAGCCAGCCTAACAAACCTGGGTTATAGTAGGGGCTGTTTCAACCATGGTGGACTACCAAATTGTCTGAACTGGATTTGCAACCTCATCATATATGAAGGAAATTAATGGGGCACCAAATTTCATGGTTGAACTGGCAAATCCATCACCCCACAAGTATTCACACAGCACTTGAGGGTGACTGACACTGGCTTGGTTTCCCCTGCCATGACTGTAAGTCATTTTTCCTTACTACAGCTTTTTTGTTCTTTACCCTTTTTTCTGCAGAGATTGCAGAAGTCTTGTGGCAGTCAGCTTTCACAATCTCCATTTTGGCAGCCACTTACAGTCCCTTCAGAGAGTTCAAAAGACACTTTAGAGGAGATGCTAGTGGTTTGAAAACCTTTGAAAAAATAGGATTCGATGTGTACAAATATTTGTTCTATTATTGTTTATTTAAAATGTTTAGCTGCACATGTACACCTGCACTCTTGTGCAGAAATCAGGAGCCTTGGTGGGATGCCAGCTGCCAAAATAGATCTGGTATCAACCCTAGAAATTGCCCCAGAGAGTCTCTAAGTAGGCTTTTTCTTCCCTTTGTTTTCTATTGACAACTGTCAAAAGGCAAGCTGAAAAGGAAAAACAAAGTTGTAAATGATTTTAATTCATGAAAGGGGTGATGCAATTTACACCCCCTACACAATTAGATCCTCATTGTAATATTTATTTTTGCTCTTATGTTCTTCAGGATGATGCAGATTTTGTGCCTTTTCCTGAGACTAGCTACTCAGGTGAAGTGCATCCTTTTACTTTTTCTGTGAATATTCAGGGTCCTTTTAAAAAGTTAGTTTTGATAGGCCAGTGGTATTTCTTTCTTTTTACTGGAACTTGTATCTAACTAAGTATCTGAATAAAAGTGTCTGTAAGATATGTGTTCACATGTAACATGAGAAATAAAATCTTCAGTCTACTGAGTAATAGGTGATGGGTGTTTATCCTTCCAGGCTTGGAATATACAGTACTTTTCTTTGCAATTGTTAAGATTATAAGAATCTGCTTTTTCTGTTTATCTCTAATCCCCACATCACAAGAATATAATTTAAAAGTGCATGAGTATCTGCAATTATCACGGATTTTTAAAGGACAGTGGGCTGTAACTTCTATGCAAAAGAAGCCACCACAGAGCATGATATGCCTCAGCAATGCATTATCCACAGTGCACTGCCAACACATAGCAGAGCTAGCTCCCTTTTTTCCTAACCAGCCTGTGTGTGTCGAACGTACACAGAACATCACATTATGTTGAATCATCCTTATTTTAAATCCACAGAAAGCTAATGCAGCTTTATTTATTTATTTAAAACTTTTATATGCCGTCACCACATGCCTCTGCATCTTGGGATGGCTTACAACGTAGTGTTGATGTCCCTGCTAGCCAGGCAACTACAAACCCACCAAACCAGGTGTCAATGAGGTTCAGTCAGGTGGAGATTCGTTCAGTTTTCTTTATTCAGCTGAGCAAAGCAGCTGGGTGTCCACTCCCTACACGCAGGCAAGAAGCGACACACACACATTCCTCCAACTGACCCTTCTTATACTTTTACCTTATTTCACTCAATCTCACCCAATCCCCTCTCAGGGTCTACCTGACCCTCTACCCAATCCTCTTGTGAGGTCTGCATGTCCACTGCATGCCTGACCTCCTGCCGGCACTTATCTACGTCCAATCCCCTCACAGAGGCAGTGCCAGACCTTGCCTAGGGAGTCTTCTTCACTCACTACCTCTTTGTCTCTCTTTATCAACATTCTTTTGCCTTTCCTTTTCCTCTCAGAAGCAAGCAGTTTTACAAAAAGCAAATGGCATTTGTTAAGCTAATCAAGCTCCTTCAGTAGAATTCCATTGATTAGAATGTATTGAGAATGTATTGAGCATGCTAGTTCCACTACTTTCTAACATACACAATCATTCTGGTTCCTGACCCCTAGCTGAGCAGATCAGGGGAAGCTGCCCCAGGTGGGCTAGGGCCTCTGGGATTCAAGCAGCCAAGTCCTATGAAGTGAGTGACCAGGACAAGAGAACAGGGAGAGTAAACAGGAGCCTGGTTGGGAGGTCAAGAGGGAGGTCCCCAACAGGTTTATTCTTTTTTCCCTCTTTTTTGTGTCCCTAGTCCTTCCCTCATTTTTTTTTCTTATAACACACTCCCATTTACTGGTAGGACTGTGTGGTTAACCTTTAGTGAAGACAGAAGAAAGCTGAATCACAAAGCAGCACAAAGAATGGACTGAGATGACTCAGCAGTGGTGATGACCTGCAAGGTCTGTGCACTGGTTGCTTTCTTACCTGAGGGCACCATGGCCTACACATGCAACAAATGCAAACTGTTAGAAGAAAAGGTAAGAATACTAAAGCAGCAAGTGTACACCCTCAAGGTAATGAAGAATGAAACTTGATGGAATAACTCCCATAAGTGGAATTTAAAAATTGCAGGATATAACCTGTTCAAAACAAATAGAAGTAACAGAAAAAGAGCAGTTGAACTTTAGCTTAAAGATACATATATCTGCAAAGACATACAGGAAGAAAAGACCAGTAATTCCATCAAGTGTATCTAGATTACTATAAAAGGAAAAAGGAATAAAAGGGGTAGAGCACCTGGAGTCTATTACTGTCTACCCAGTCAAGGATTGGATATAGATGGAACTTTTGAAAAACAAATTGCCAGTATTTCAAGAAAGTCTGATGTCATCATTATGGGGGACTTCTATTTCCCCGATACAGTGGTACCTTGGCTCACGAACTTAATCCGTTACACAACTCTGGTTGTGACTCAAATTGGTCATGAGCCAAGTCAAATTTCCTCATAAGGTTCAATGTAAATAAGGTCAATCCATTCTGTAACTTATTTTTTTTAAACACACAAATTTGAAGCAAAGTGACAAAGAACAACAAAGACTGCAGCCATCTCCCCCCACCCCGGGCACAATTGCGGCCATCCCCCCACCCTCCCAGCACGATCACAGCCATCTCCCCCCCTCCGCAAGCATGACCGCAGTCACACCCATGCAGGGAAGGCGGGCACGATCGCGATCATCACCCAATGCAGAGTTCGGGACCCGAGGCAAAATTTTTCTGAAATTTCTGTTAGCGACCCGATTTGGTCGTGAACTGAGGCATTCGTGAGCAGAGGTACCACTGTATCTGTTGGGAGTCAAACTCTGCCAAACATGGCCCCTCTAAGCGATTCCTGTCCCTGATAACTTCCTCCAGCAGAAAGTAGAAGTAGAAATGAGAGGTATGGCTTTACTCAACCTGATCCTAACCAACAGGAAAGACACAGTAGATGAAGTAACAGCTACCAGAACTCTGGAGAAAAGTGACCATGCCTTACTTGAATTTTCAATTCAATAATAAGGACAGCTAAAACTAAATGCAGCCAAACATGTCCCCTGAATTTCAAAAAGCCAACTTTAACAAATGTGGGGCAATAAACAAGGTCCCATGGCAAGCCACTCTAAGGGAAAAGGAGCCCAAGAAGGGTGGGGTATCTTAAAAAAAAAAAAATGCTTACGGCACAGCTACAAATAATTCCAACAAGGAAAAAGAGTAGCAGACAAAAGAGGAAGTCCATGTGACTTCACAAAAACTTAAGAAATAATATGAAAACAAAAACTGACATGTATAGGAATACAAGCAACTAGCAAGGAACTAAAGGGATGACATCAGGAAGGCTAAAGTAATGAATGAACTGAGACTAGCAAGAGGAGTGAAAAGCAACACAAAAAAATCTTCAAATACTTCCAAAGCAAAAGACAGACAAAAGAGAAGGAAATTCAACCACTCCACATGGATGGAACAATGCTAACACTTGATAAAGACAAAGCAGAAGTGCTCAATTTCTACTCTGGCTCAATCTTTTCCTAAAAGAAGAACCTACAACATTTCTGACAAAGGTGTAGTATAAGCTGAAGGGGCAGGATTGCAGTCCAAGATAGATAGGCAAATGAACAAGGTTTCTATTCTATTTGGGCTAAATGAGTTCAAATTTCCAGGGTCCAATGAACTTCTTCCCAGAGTCATAAAACAGCTAGCGAAAGAACTCTCAGAATCACTATCTATCATCTTTGAGAATTCATGGAAGATGGGAGAAGTGCCAGATGACTAGAGAAGAGCTATGTCATTCCGCCCTACAAAAATGAAAACGAAGATGAACCTGGGAATGATAGACCAGTCATTCTGAAATCAATCACTAGAAAAATTCTAGAGCAAATTATAAAGCAGTCAGTCTGCAAAAACCTTGAAGTCAATGCATTATTTACCAGAAACCAGCATGGATTTTTCAAGAACAAATCGTGCCAGACTAATCTAATTTCATTTTTTGACTGGGTAACCTCCCAAATGAACTTTAGGAATGCTGTGGACAAAATCTATCTAGACTTTAGCAAAGCATTTGAGAAAGTGCCCCACAACACCCTATTTTATTTATTTTTAGACTTATTTTCTGCTAATTGGCCTGAGGGCCCTCTAAGTGGATCACAATAAATAAAACCTATAATAGCAACAATAGCAACAATTAAAATACAATGAACAAAAGACAATAAAACAAGATAGTACACAGCTGAGGGCAATAATTAAAAAGGTACATATTAACCAACAAACAAGTTAATATTATTAGAAAAAATCAATTATTAAAATGCCTGGAGAATAAAACTGTTTTCACCTGGAGCTGCTACACCAAAGATGTACGTTACACAAGAAAAACTGTAGTCTAGAGAAACACATTCACATAAGCCTGAATGTCTTACCAGGTGCATACCAAGGGCATATTATCTAAAGGAGCACTTGCGTCCATATATGCCCTCTCGCCCCTTGAGATTGGCAGCAGAGGCCTTTCTCCGGGAACCCTCCGTGAAAGATATTAGGAGGGTGAGTACCCGGAGGAGGTCCTTCTCTGTGGTGGCGCCCCACCTATGGAATGCCCTCCCCAGAGAGGTCCGCCTGGCGCCGTCGTTATTTGTTTTTCGGTGCCAGGCCAAGACCTTTTTATTCAAAAGTTACTTTAATAGTTAATTTATTGTTTGTATTATTGGGTTTTTATGTACGTGCCGAGATGTTTCCGGATTTTTAAGGTTAATTATATAATTGTTTATTTATGTTGTAAGCCGCCCTAAGGCTTTTTGCGAATGGGGCAGCATAGAAATGGTTTAAATAAATAAATAAATAAATAAAAATATTATGATTAGGTAAAACAAGTAGACAGTAGAATGTGTAGCTTGCTGATTGGCTATTTGTACACTCCCTTAGAGACAGAGACTATAACTGATTGTGAACAATGGGGTGTGATGTGAAGCTTCTTTATGGCTTGAGCCAAGGCTTCACCCCGCTGCAGCTGGTTTTTAATAAAAGCCTTTTGAACCAAGAGCCGTTGGTATCATCTTTAGTGTCTCCCCTAAGACAACTGAGATTGGGGATTAAGTCTTCTCGGGCAACGAACGAAAATTTTTGGAAGAGTGCCAAAAAGGCTGCAGCAAGAGTACCAGGCAAACTGGTTTTGGGAGGCTGTTCCATAGGTGGGGTGCAACTACAGAGAAGGTCCCTCCTCTATTAGCCATCCTTCTTACCTCCTTGGAGGAGGGCTCTTTCAGAAGGGCTTCCAAAACATATCTTAGGGGCCAGGTAGGCACATATGGGAACAGGTGTTCCTTCAGGTAGGCACATATGGGAACAGGTCCCAAGCTGTTTAGGGTTTTATATTTTAAAACAAGCACCTTAAATTGGGCCCAGAGCAAAACTGGTAGCCAGTGATGATGATAAAATATTTGGGTTACATGGGCACGTGGTCCTGCTTATACCAGTAGTTGTACTGCCCTGTTCTGTGCCAGTTAATGTTTCCGGACCATCTTCAAGGGCAACCCCACATACAATGTGTTACTATACTCCAGTTGAAAGGTTACCAGAGCATGGGTGACTGTGGCCAGGCTCTGCTTGTCCAGGTAGGGCCACAGTTGAGAAATTAATTGCAGCTGAAAGAAGGTGCTCCTGCCCACTGAGTCTACTTGAGACTCTAGGAGCACCCCCAAGCTAGGAACCCTGTCCTTCAGGGGGAGTGTGTTCCCATCCAGGAATGGTTGAAGGCCCACCCTTTGGGCAGACATACCATCCACCAATAGCGCCTCTGTCTTATCTGGACTGAGCTTCAATTTCTTGGCCTGCATCCAGTTCCTATCAAGCTCAGGCAACAATTCATAACAGACGCTGCCTCACCAGGATTAGGTGAAAAAAAGATGTAAAGCTGAGTGTCATCAGCATACTGATGACACCTCAGTCTCCACCTCCAAATGATTACCCAACTAGCAAAACATGGGCTAGATGCTGCAACCATGAGGTGGATCCACAACAAACTGGCCTCAGAGAGTGCTCATCAATGGCACATCCTCAAACTGGGAAGAGGTGACAAGTAGGGTGGTGCAGGATTCTGTCCTGGGGGGTGGTACTCTTGAACATTTAAATTAATGATTTCGATGAGGAAATACAAGGAAAGTTAATTCAGTGTACACATGACACAAAGCTCAGAATAGGAACTACCTTGCAAGGCAGAGATAAGATAAAGGATAATCTCCATAGTAAGAACACTGGGCAGAGAAGAACGGAATGAAATTCAGTAGGGATAAATGTAAAGTCCTCCATTTAGGAACAAGAAATGAAATGTATTCGTACAAAATAAGGAATGTTTGGCTCAACGATACTGCAATAAGAAGGATTTTGGGGTTGTTGTAGATCACAAGGTAAATACGAGCCAAAAATGTGATGCAGCTGCAAAAAAAGGCCAGTGCTATTTGGGCTGCATTAACAGTAGTATCACTTCCAAAACATGTGAAGTACTAGTTCCTCTATATTCAGCACTAGTCAGACCTCACCTAGAGTCCAGTTCTGAACACCTATGTTTTTAAAAGATGCAGAAAATCTAGAAAGGATCCAGAGGAGGGCAACAAGGATGATTCAGCACCTGGAGGAAAAGCCCTATGAGGAAAGATTGACAGAACTAGGCATGTTCAGCCTCAAGAAGAGAAGATGGAGCATTTAACAAGTACCTAAAAGGCTGTCACAGAGAGGAAGGACAAGAATCTGTTTTCATCCATTCAAGAGTGCGGAACACAAAATAAATTAAAAGAAACCAGATTTAGATTAGTTACCAGGAAGAATTTCCTCACTGTCAGAGCAGTATGACAATGGAACCTATTACCTGGGGAAGTTGTGGGCTCTCCCTCACTACAGACATTCAAAAAGCATCTGAATGGGATGGTGAAACTTAGCGTCTTGCAATAGCACTGGATTCAACCTTATGGTCTTCTAGTCCCTTCCACGTTTATTATTCTATGATTCTATGAAAATACCTACTTCATTACATTCCAGAAATTCATATTTATATCCATCCATCCATATAAAACCTATTGTGGCTTTAGTTTTCTGTAAATAGCCAATTAACTCCTCCAGCAGTATTGGAGATGTCAAAGCACTTATTGCTGATGGCCCATATATAGATTGCACAGGTGCCGTAATTGAATATATTGCCACCCAGCACTAGCTGTGTGATATTTACTCTGCATTACCAAAAATGGTAAAAATTCATAATCTTATCCTATCAGCTGAAGTATAAATTCTACCATCTACCTAATTCATGCACAATAGGCTTTTTAAATAGACATAATTTAGCATGAGAATATGCCATGTCTGTCTAGCTCCCAAATTGTGAGTGGGTCCATATTTCTTTTTAGAACTTTTCTCCATGGGGCTTTTAATCTCTATATCCACTTTCTATTTTGTCATAGAATTACTCAAGCTCTACACAAAGAGCTTTTCATTTCCTGCTTTTCTGCTACATAATGTCTTCGTGGCACTTTGCTATATCACAATATCACAGTTCCCTAATTTCAAATGGAATTATTTCTTCCATTTCAGAAATAATACTCAATTTTCTCCATTCTAAAAAGGCAAGGAAAGTGTTCTTAAAAACAGAAAAATCTATAAACAACTGTGACTAGGGAATGGTGAATGCGCAATAGATGACATCTGCAGAAAAACTACGTGCCCGAATCATAGTGCCATCCAGTCAAAAAGAGATGTCAGATACTTTGACTCCAAAACAACCCATGGAGAAGTGTTAAATGGTAATGATATCTTCCAATCACTGGTCTGAGATCTCAGATAGCCATTATAATACTGACCAAGATACAGGAAATTAAGTCCTCCTTCTCTAACTGGCAACTGTATTCTTTTCAGCAAAAACTTAGGAAAAGAACCTCCCGAAATGAACTTACAAATGCTGCACAGAGCTTTCGAAAATATATTTGGTGATCATATTCAGGAATATTAAGCAATACATTAAATTATCTGTGGTATGTTAACTTTCCCCAAACAGTTAAATTGATGCCCATCTTTCCTAACCCAGAAATATTTCTCCTAACAAACCACAAATTCAGTTTAACTGAGAAATATATGTAGGTACCTGTATTTCAAGCTGTGTTTAACTTCTTGACAAGAGCAGAATTGCCATTAATAACTTCAACTGGTTAACATAACACAACCCATTGGTATTCAGATTTTGATCAATTAAATGCATAGTCTGAAAGTGTAGCAAAAGCATCAATTAATCTTATTACTCTTAGCACAGAAGACTCTAACTTATGGTTTATAATGTCATCTGCCTAAAAAGCCATTTTATATTCAACTTGCTCATGTACAAACCCATAAATTTCCCTGTCTAACTGCATGTGCCAATGGCCACTAGCTTAGATTACCAAAAGTAATAGGCCTATCACTAGCTGGCCACAGTCTACACAAATGTGGTGCAGGAACTGCTGTGACATGGCTAGTGTTCCACAGCTGTCAGTAAAATATGCTCTCCCAGATTCCATATTGCATTCTAAACACAGCACAGGCCTCAGCTAGCCAAGTCGAGGCAAGAAACTTGTCAAACCATCCTCAGTTATAGAACAGCTATATATTATGTCCCAAGAGCACCAGTGGCACTAGAGCAGAAAACAACATAAATCAATAAGAGATACCCAATAAGGACCAGAGGGTTAAAAATATTGTAGGAACATACTGACTGGTTGCATGGAGACTAAATTGGTCTCTTTGTCTGAATTCTTTCAATATTTAGAATTTATTTAGAATTTAATATTGCACTAACCATTAATAATGCACTGAGCATCTACAATTTTGCATTACGTCCTGATCTTTTTCTGAACTAACACCTCTAATCAGGATCTGGGCCACAGGCTTCATATTCCATTCTGAGACTCCTAAGCTATTGAAAGGAAGCCCGTGTTGAAATGTTCAGAGTACAAGCCTGACGTTAAATACATAGCCATATATAGGCACTTAAATAAGCTTTGACCTGATTTTGCAAAGCACTGAGCACTGCCCTTCTGAAGGGAAAGAGAATTGTAGCCAGCATCTCTGAAAATCTGCTTTAAGCTTATTTACATGCCTAAATATGGATCTGAATATCTAATGGCAGTTCTGTCTTGAGAGTTTTTACCTCATTTCCCTTTGTAGAGAATTTAGAATTTTCCTGTATCTTTTCCACATGATGTAATTTGCAGGTTTATTCCTTCCCTCAAGGCCTTATGGATTTCAGAGATCACCGTTCTGGAGCACAGATGATTAGGAGACTACATTGACTAAAACTAGCTAATACTATTATTGCATCAGATCTCTGCAGCTCTGAAACCTAAATTTTAAATGGGAAGATTTAATAATATGTAAATATTAAAATGCCTATGCAGATTTAATAATTGACAACAATTTGGAAATGTTTATGTACTGTGTAGTCAACAATTGTTTTAATATGTATTTTACTTGAGTATATCTCCTGCATTTCTCAGTATAAATGGTTACACAGTACTTACTTGTCCTTCTGCCCTTCCCCACCTTCTAAGTTCATGTACACTTGCCCTAGTGACAGATTCTGCTCAAATACTCTGGCAGCTTCTGCTCCTGATGGCAGAGCCCTGAGCCTGGGTTTTGCTGTTTCCCTGGAGTCCCTATGAAGACGTAGGTGAACGTCACTGCCTGCTCTAATTTTAGCCACGTTTGATGGAGGAGCCTATCTGAGCAGCAGGGAGGTAGTTATTTCGGTTTTTCTCTGTGGCTCTGGGATATTTAAAGAATCTAGTCATGACCCACATTGCTCTGGAGCAGCCTTGTATTCTCTCTGGTTCAAATGCTGCTAATCAAACCATATATTTCCACAGCTTTTCTCACAGGGGCTGAACAATATTCTGAACGTGTGTGTGACACTGGAGTGCTATATGCGTATGGCTTGGATGATGCCACTCTCTTTTATAGAAAGCAAGGGAGAAAAAAGGAAAATACGAGATCCTTTGTTCCATCCATATGCTGGCTGCAATATGTGTAGTCACTCCTTACCCACTACCCATTCTTACATTTTAAAGCAGGTAAGCTAAGCAGATATGGACATATACGGTAACATGTCAAACCTGATGAACAATGACACAAGTAACTTTAGATCCTGGACATAAAGGACTTACAGGGACTCTCCCCTATTTACTCTTTAAAGGAATAAATATTCTTCACTTGCTTCAGTATGTGGTAAGCCATGCCTATTTTGTGTGTGTGCACTCATATGCATTGTAGGGTCAGGGGCTGCACATTCTGCATTAAAGTTCTGCCCTGAGCTCATGAATGGGGCTTCACAGAGTCTATATGTAACCATCAGGAAGTGCTTCTTCTGTCATGTCAAACAACCCTGGTGATAAGCAACAATGGATTGACTATTATATGAACAATGCACGGTGCTCCCAACAGATGACTGGGTTCCTCCTCTCCCTTGGCTATCCCAGGGTCCCTCTGGCAGGAGTGACTTGGCTGCCCTCCCCAATCACAACCCTATTTATGCTCACTGTGACTATCACCACTTTTTTCAGAAAAGTGCAAAAAGCATTAAGGACAGCCATTTCAAAGTATTCAAGTGATGTGTTGTCACTGGTTTGTCACCCTTTTAATAAATGCACCTGAAAGGCACGCAATGTCTTCATATTTAGTTGGACTTGTGCAGTTTTTGCAAGTCCAAAATGGCCTGCCTCCCATGGGCAATGTCCAAGGGGGACAGTTGCCAAGTATCCCTCATGGAGAAAGCATCCCATCCAGAGAAAAAATGGTAGATGGGGCAAGAAAAGTGGTGGTAAGCACAATTGTGATCACATGGCAGAAGGCATGGGGGCCAGTGCCATTTGTTGTACCTTACTGCTTGTGAATCAGCAGGGTGGCAGGCAGTGGCTTGGGCGAGCTTGGCAAAAGCAGCAATGGGGATTTGCCAAGTAGCTCACTAGCCATTTCCTGGTAAGCACATTGGGGTCTGTTGACTGAGTTTGGACAACCCAAATTATGGGTGCAATACACCTTGCATAAGCCATGGATTTCCTTGCAGGAGGAAAAATGTGGGATGTAAATGTAACAGAAGCAGAGTTGTTGTTAGGGTAAATAAATTACTCTGCAGGAAGACATGACAATGTACTGTGGCTTTTCATCCCTGATGGCTTATCATGTCAGGCAAACACAACCACATTTGATTCTTGCTTAGACTGGATCTTTGCTGTGTTTGTGACTCAATCTGGAAAGGACCCTCTCCAGGAATGGGGTGCTACAGTGTTATCAGAACATAAGACTGGTCTTACTAGATCAGACCAAATGAATGTATGCAAGATCCCCAAACTTTTACAAGCAAGTGGGGCCTAGTCCAAACTTTCAACTTAAACCATTTCCCATATACATACCACAACCCATCTTGTATCTGGGCTCTGGTAAAGTGTATCCTTCTTGCCAATTGCCACTTCATGTTTAAGTCCTGTATGCAGGACAACGAATTTAACATCAGGCATTGCGAAACAGTAATTCTAAAGTAAAAACCAAAGTAGCATTTTAAATATATAGAAAGAGAACATAGATTTTTCACACCAGCACAGAAATATTCCAAAAGAAGCTCAGGTTTTGACTTTTGCCTCTGGAGAAATGGAGTTCCGTAACTGAGCAACAAGATTAGCATTTATGAGCCCTCAATTAAACACAGAAAGCCCAAACATGTACAAAATCCAAAATTATTCCTATGACATCAGAATGGCCACGACACATCACACTAAAGAAGTAATTCCATTAACCAGTAGCAATAGTATGTTGTTACTTTAATAATAGAAATGAATGATCCATATGATATATAAATGTTCTGTGTATTTATGAGTTTTGGTCCTATCACATCATACTCTCTAAGCATAGGAGATTCTTGGATTTCATCTCTGGCAAACATCAGCCTTGTCTCTACTACAGTTCCAGTAATATTCCTGGCAGAACTTAGATTCCCTCATGAGATATTAAGGGTACATGCAATTCAACACTGTCTGAATTTTTTTTAAAGACAGCTACTGGAATATCACTCCCTTAGCTGAACTTCTTATAAAGTTATGGAAAGGGGCTATTAGTTCTTGTGAATGCTTCTACTTGGGAGTAACACTTAAATTCATTTACTTATCTCAACTTGAAGACATCAGACTCTTAGAAAAACAAGAGGTGCCCCTAGCGTGTGTATGTTCTCAGTATCATCAGTTTGTCTTCTGTGAAATAGGCCTTTTGTTGTTCTACTTAAGCAAAAAACAGTGTTCTGTGACCTTGTGGAATGGAAAAGACAGAAGAAATATTGTGAAAGCATGGCAGGATTACAGGTGGAACACAATTGAGAACCTTCATGGGAGCAATGTGTCATTGGAGTGTTGCTTGAGTAGGAATCTCCCAGCTAGAGGTAAGCGCTCTAGCTGACTAGTTTCCTAGTCTCGTACGGATATTGGTGAAAGCAGATCACTGTACCTTTTGAACAGACGGACTGGTTGTGAAGATGTTGATCTTTTAGTATACAGCATTTGAACTATTTTGTTGTATGTGATTTTACCATTTGTTGTTTTAATAATGTTGTTGTCTTTTAATTACAATCTGGGAATTATGTATAGAGGGCCAGCCATACAGGTACTTCAGGGCAACAGGTGATATGGCACTAGCAGGGCAAACTACTGTTGCAGGCGAAGGAAAGGTCATTATCTTATAACTCTTTCATCTTCTGGTCATCTTGCCAACTGGGATAATTGAGAGAGCAGTCTGAGCCACCCACAGTTCCTTTCACTGTAATGTCAGGTCAGTCCATGATAGAACAGCTATCATCTATGATCTGGCTAGGAATGAGGGAGTCAGCCTGGCCTGTCTCACAGATACCTGGCAGGGAAAAGACAGTGCTCCTATATGGGCACATGTCCTCCCAGCTGGCTATTGTATTATGGGAGTGGTGTGGTTGTGATTTGTAAGCGTACCACCTCTTTGACCAGGTACTCTGTCAAGGAACTAAAATACATTGAGCACTGAGTACCTAAGGCTTGGGTCTAGGGACAGATGGGAACTCTGCTGATACAGTGGTACCTTGGTTCACGAACTTATGTGTTCCAGGACTCTGGTTGTGACCCAAATTGGTTGTGAGCCAAGTTAAATTTCCCCTAAGGTTCAAGGTAAATAAGGTTAATCTGTTCTGTAACTATTTTTATTTAATCACAAAAATTTGAAGCAAAGTGACAAAGAACAAAGATCGAGGCCATCTCCCCCCCTCAGCACAAGCACAGTCATCTCCCCGCCCCCCAGCATGACCAGGATCACACCTGTCATCCCTGCATGCGCCCATCATTCCAGTGCGCCGTCGGTGGGGGGAGAGATGGGCGCAAATACGGGCGTGGGGAGGGAGAGACGGGCGTGAACACGGGTGCGCAGGGGGGGGAGACAGATGCAATCGTGTTGGGGGGGAGATGGCTGAGATCGTGGTTGTGCTCCTGCAGGAAAGACAGGCACGATCTCAGCCATCTCCCCCCCACCCCCAGCATGATCATGGCCATCTCCCCACTTGGCGGGGGAGATGGCCATGATCGCAGTCGCCACCCAATGTGGAGTTTGTGACCCAAGTCATTTTTTTAATGAAATTTTTGTTTAAGTCGTGAACTGAGGTGTTTGTGAGCTGGGGTACCACTGTACATAGGCAGCCTTGTTGCCTAGTAGAATCTCTGGCCACTAGTCTTGGAACTTGTACTGGATTCCTCCAAGATTTTAATCCTGGAGTTCTTCAATGTCGCTTTTGAATCCAGTTTGTCAGGTGCTGTTCATTAGTTCATTACAGCAATGGGTCTGTCCCATTTTGTCCCTGGACCAACACATACTGCTGAACACATGCTCAATTCTACTTTTGGCCGTGAACAGTTGGTTTTGAAGACTGAGGCTTCTATACCTTCAGCCTTGCTTTAGCCAGACCATTACCTGATCAAGGCTAAGATTACAGCCCTTCCTTTGTGTACCTGCAGAGATGATGGATCTATTAGAATAGCCTGGCCCTGAAGACCTGAGGGTCCAATAGGTTTTCAGTCAGTTCTAGTGGGTTCTTTGGCCAGTTCTGTCAGTGATCATGTTGAGTCTTTGGTCACAAAACAGAACTGGGAGCTGACTTAGACCTTAGACATGATTGCTCCTCAGAGTCCTCTCCATCCCGCTTCCAAAGGAGTTTCCTGGTAAACAGAGGAATTCTAATGTATGAAGCGGGAAGGATGATGACTGCAGCCTTGATGGTAGAAACCTAAACTCATCTCTGACAAACTTTATAGAGAGCGTCTTCATTCCATCAGGGTTTGTCCTTTTGATTCTGTTGGATCCCTCAGCAGCCTTCAATACTATTGACCATAGTATATATCTGTATTGTCCGAAAGAGTTGGAAACTGAAGACACTGCCTTGCATCCATTCCCACCTCTCTGCTCGGTTCCAGATTGCAATGCTTGGAGATTCTTGCTCCGCTAAGGAGGAGCTGACTTGTGATCATATGGTGGAGGGGTGCTGGTGTTATCAATATGCTAATGACACCCAAATCTATTTCTCCTTACACCATCTGCTGCTGCTTCTAGAGGCAGTGTTTCTCTGAATGACTGCCTGAAGCAGGTAATGGGCTGGTTGACGAAATACAAATTGAAGCTGAATCCAGACAAAGCAGAGGAACTTGCTGTTAAGGGTTCAAATCTCAGATTAGAGATGAATCAATTCATTCTAGGTGGGGTCACACTCCCCCTAAGAGACTGTGTTGACAGTCAGGGGGTGCTGCATGGCCCAGCCCTTCAAATTTCAGCTAAGATAGAAACCGTTGTCAAGAGAGTCTGCTGTCAGCTTTGGCTGATCCACCATTCCTTCATCCCACTACATCCCTACCTAGAGGAGAATGACCTGAAAACAGTGGCGCACACACTGGGTAACTTCTAGGCTTGATTTCTGCTGTGTGCTCTACATAGGGCTATCCTTGTGCCTACTCTGAAACTGCCACTAGTACAAAATATGGCAGCCAGGTTGGTGTCTGGGACATCATGGAAAGACCACATAGCACTGATATTAAAATCTCTTCACTGGCTGCCAATACATTTCCAGACGCAATACGAAGTATTGGTAATTACTTTTAAAGCCCTTCATGGCTTGGATTCAAATACCTTTAGGACTGCCTTTGCTCATATATATTCTGCCTTGCCAGCTAAGGTTCTCTGCTGATTATCTTTTGAAGTTTGCTTCTGTTAGATTAATGTCAACTATTCAGAGGACTTTATGATTGCTCCTCAACTATGAAATGGTTTGCCAGGAAAGATGCATCAGATATCCCAGAATGCTACCTTCAAGATGGAATTAATTCAAGACATATCACTTTTGACAAGCCTTTCCAGATTAGTTTTAATATTTTTTTATTTATTCATTTAAAACTTTTCTATACCATCCCTTCACAGACATCTTGGGACAGTTTACAACAGTTTAATATGCTTGCATTTATTCTAAATTTTAATTATTGTCGGTTTTACTCTCTTATAAACTGACACAAGCCTGTGGAAATGGGGCAGTATATAAAAATCAAAATAAAAAAGCTACAATGACTTCTGGATATCATGACCATCCCAATAAAATTCCATGAATAGTACAGTTAAAAATCCTCATATGGAAGCACCTCAAGAAATCCTCATGTTTGCTTATTTAATTTGCTAAATCATACTCTGCCAGAAACTGGGTAGAGAATAACTACAGAAACGTATAAAAGACAGTTAGCCCTAAGCTTCTCTCTAGTTAAAAAGGTAGACCACTATTCTTAAGCGGCAGAATCATGAGCCATACTGGAAAAATAAAAAAAATGTTCTTGATCCAATACAATACTGCACTGTGTTGCATTTTTATTTTTTAGAAACAGCTTCTACAAAAGCCCATTCTGCTATAATGGATTTAAAAACTCAGACGATGAATCAGGAATAAACATAGAGACTTGAATACTGGCAGTTCCCAGGTTATGAATGACCAAGTTACAAGCAACCCGTACTTACAAACTGCCATAAACCCTATTAATTTAAAAATTCGAGTTAAAAGCCTACTGCATAAAATCCTTATCACCATAGAGTGAGAGGGAACAGAAGAGAAGGAAAGCCTCCAAAGCATCACCAGAGAGAGAGAAGAAGTGAAGGATAGGAAGGGAGGCCTCCAAAGCATGCCTTACTGCCCTGCCCATCCAGAGAGGGAAATGTCTCCTACCTTTTCACAGTGCAAAGAGGAGGTGCTCATGAGTTTCACAGGCAGGGGCTAAATTATCTTTAATTTGAGGTTTTCCCACTTTCACAGGGGTCCTGTGTTCCTAACCCTGTGAATGTGGAGGGCCAACTATATGTGATCCAACTGACAAATTTGACTTAAAGATGAATTTCTGTTTTCTTAAGAATGGAACTCATTCATAACATGGGAACTGCCTGAAAGGAGAAAAATAAGGTCAAGGATCGAAGCACTGGCAGAAATTTGAAAAATAACTGATGGGAACAGATGTGTGGAGAGAGAAGGCTCTGTCCCAGAAACCACCTGCTGAGTGAGAGAGCCCTAAATCAATAGCAATGCTACTGCTTTGCCAGTTACCATCTATATTTGTACACTGTACATCTTGTACATGCTTGTAAACCACTCTCTATTCTGTTAATCATTTTTTTTTACTTCCTGGTGGTAAATACATGATTTAGCATTTGCAGTTCATATTCCACCTTTGTCTTCTAACATAGCTGAAATACTGAGTTATTGTCTCTGAAACTCATTGATTTGCTTATGTGAAATCGGTGCTGGAATTGAAAACTGGATTCAAAAGATTGGTTTTCTGTTTTGGAATCTGCATCCCACCTCTGTCTTGTACTCAGGTTCTTGGGCAATTTACTTTTCTTTCAGCCTCACAAAGTGATAGAATATTATTTATTTGTTTGTTTAGAATGCTTTTATTCCACCCTTCACAGTGTCTCAGGGGGCGATAACATAAATAAGGAACAACAATAATATATAAAATCAATGTTAAAAACAATACTAACATTTAAAATGCTGGAAAATTTTAAAGGTTTTGGCTGGTGCCAAAATGAAAAAAGTGTTAGTGCCAGGCACACTTTCTCTGGATAGCCACTCTTCTGATCTCCTGCAGAGGGCTCCCAAAGAAGGACCTCTGCTCCAGATCTTAGAGGCCAGGCAGGTATATATGGAAGGAAACACTCCTTCAAATATCCATGTCCTAAGCCATTTAGGGCTTTATAAGTCATCACTAGCACCTTAAATTGGGCCCAGATTTCAACTGGAAGCCAGTGCATATGGTATAGTTATGTATGTATATCTGCCAGTTCCCGCTAGCAACCTAGCTGCTCTGTTCTGAACTAATTGAAGTATCTGGACCATCTTCATGGGCAGTCCCACATAGAGCGTGTCACAATAAACCATAAAACATTAACATTCAACTATCAAAGAAATCAAAAGCATAAATTTTACAATTTACATTGACTTAAAATGCCTGGTCAACAAATATACCTTTTCCCCCTAGTGCCAAATAATACACTCTTGGTGCCAATCATTCCACAGTCAGGGCACCATAGACGGCTTTCTCCTTTTTGTCACACAATGCACCAGTGGTTCTTGGAAAAGAGCCTCTCCTGATGTTCATACAATATGAGCATGCTTACAGACGGAGAAATACTCCTACAGGTTATTTCAGTCCCAAGCCACTTAGGGTTTTCAAGGAAAGCACCACCCACTTGAAATGGGTTCAGAAGAAAACAACCAGTTGAGCCTCTTCTCAATCAATGTAAAATGATTCCACTTGCCTGTACTGGTTACCATTCTAGCTGTTGTAATAGCTTCCAAGTTGTCTCCAAGGGCAGTCCCAACTACAACATATTACAGTAATCCAATCAATTATCCCAGTCAGTGAACCTCCCGAACCTAGTAAAAGACAATGTTTCCTACCAAGGATACCTGAGTCTCATGTGACAAAGCTGGATCAAAAAGTACCCTAGCCCCTTTAAGGGAAAAGCAATCATGTCTAGGATGGGTTGGTCATCCATATACCCAAGGAGCCTCCAAACTGTCAGGATTCAAGCTCAGTTTACTGCTCCTCTTCCAGTCCATTACTGAATCCAGACACCAGCAATCCCTACAATATCCTCCATCTAATTCCTTCTTCTAGATCAGTTTCCTAAATATTTCATTTCACTGAAGAGCAAAAGTCATATTAAGAACATTCCTTTGCTTATATAACCATGCTGAAATGCTGCTTATTAAAACATTTAAACCTGCCACTTACTAAATATCCACATGCATAAAATATAAATATGCATGAGCAAAGAACCAGGACTATATGTTGAAATTAATGTAAATGTGTGGAACGTCTTTGATAATTTAACTGTTTCACAATCGTGCGATTGCTTAAAAGAACCACATATGGTATTACTGAGTAAACTTAGAATTACTGAACATAGTCATCAATTGCCCAGTCCAGATGTATTTTATTAAAGATTGTGATATTTCTCAAGAGAAGGTGATTTGAAGATGGCAGCCACTACATTTGTGTGCATGTATAAGTAATAAGGAACAGATTTTTAAATTACAAAGAAATATAGAGAATCTGTGGTTGATTGTATGGCATACTAAATCCATATTATAACTACCACCTAGAAAACCAATTATCCTGAAAAAGCAAATAAAAAATGAAGAAACAAATTCATCCAGCTATTCATCCATTAATTCCTGCATGTATGAAAGATAGGAAATTACTCATCTACACAAATGTTATCCCTACAGTAAAGTAGATGAAAAATAATGGTTCTTTGCTATTCAATTCTCTAGTTAAAACTCAGTTCTACCATTCAGAAATTAGTGATGACAATTAGCAAAGAATTATCTGGGACTATGGAATAAAAGGATTATTTGAGGATATATTATTGTTATTTTAATCAGCAATATTTGCATACCACATCCATCTTTCATTTACTTCAGATTTACTTCATAGCAGTTTTATGCCCTTGGAGTTCAGCTCATTAGTCAGTATTATGAGGGCAGAATGTGTGTCAGATTCTTATGCAGGGGAATGGGACTACCTTAACATGATACGATTTTGTAAATGGCCTAGGGACTTTTTAGGTATTTGGTGGCATATAAATGGAAATATAAAATAAATAAAGACTAGATTAAAATACAGAAATTTAAAAAAGCTTAAGACCTGTCCATCTTCAAAGAACAATCAGTCTCTGCATGTCTCAGCATAAGGGCCCATTACTGTAAAATTAATTAAATATCAACTGAAAAAGATTTTTTTCCTTATCATTGGCTATTTTCCCCAAACGAACCAGCAAAACATCCAGTTTTATCCGGATTATGCCAGATATTGAGCAAGTCTAGAAACAAACTAAGTATTATGCAAGGAGTTACAATGATGTCATGTGGATCATTGCCCTGCTTTCTTCATCACATTCTTAGACCTACTACTGCATAAGATCAACCTCCTAGATGGCTGCAGGATACTTAATACACACATATACCACATACATAAATTATCACATCACTGCTTCATGGGAAGCCTCTGTACCAATGTGGAGTCAAGAAAAGTTTGAAAAAAAAAAAAAAAAAAACAAATTTCCTCAACAAATTTCATATGTAGCTATATTACTACTAAACAAGTAACATTACTTAATATTAACCCATCATATGCTGTAGTCTAGAAGATAACATAAATGCATAGAGTAGCCAAATGATTAAGAACAGTAGCAGTCAGGACTGCTTCTGCATTTTCAACAGAATCTCAACCTCTATTTTGCATGTTTTCATTTGTTACAATTTGTGATCCTTTTGCATTGGGAATAGGTGCCAAGGAAGGAGAAGGGATGAGTAAGGTAACCTTGTAAATTGGGTACATCAGGCTTGTTATGCATGTTACACTTGTACAAGAGTTGAATTCAACTGGTAAATCAGGTTGATCAATAAGTTTTTGTTATCAGGTATAGTAAAACTATAATAAACAAACAAATGTGGGCTTGGAATAAGAAAAAACAAATTCAACTTCAAATGTTCAGAGCTGTTTTGATCAGATGTGCAGCTTCTCTTACATATTCATTTTCTATGATAAAACAAAAGGACTTAATGGTTTGCCATGAGAAATTGCTGTTAATTCGCACCCCACCCTACAGTTTGGGGTGAGGGAATCCCCATACTTAAACTCTGCTTATTAGCACATAGGGTTGTGCAAGAACCTTGTACACCCAGTCTAATCAAACAGAGAGGAAGTAAAAGTTGTATATTCAACCACAACTGGGGAAAATATGCTGGCACCTGAGGTTGAAGAAGGGATTAAAATGCAGAGAATTACTAAACTAGGTCAATGCCTGGGTGCCTGTACCTTTAAAACCTCCCTTTACACATTTACCTCCCTTCATACAGGGAAAATAATTAATCCAGGTTTGTCATGTCAATAAGGCATTGAAAATCAAAGCATTTTATCTACAAACTGGCTGACAATTTTTCACTGGAACAATTTCCATTGTTTGCTAAAGAATATTCAGGCTGGCAGTTGGCACAATACACACATATATACGTACAACACACTGAGCAAATAGTAGTATATGCTTACAAATGATAACTTTAACAATGCTTTTTTGATTGTGATGTTCAGATTTTATGGATGTTATTTTTATTATGTCAATGAAATTAAAAATTAACAGGTGCAGGATATGAACTTTTCCAATATATTTCTGGAATTCCAACAAGAGCTCACTTGGTTAGAATTTTTCTTGCTCAGAATGTAAATTAAGATTGTGTTTACCAGCCGTTTTTACACCAGCATTCAAGCAGACTAGCACTGAAAGAATGCTGCTGCAGTTGAAGCATGCTCAGAATTTGATTGCTTAGCTCAGCCACCCCCAATCTGGTGTGTTCTAGTTGTTTTGGATCACAACCTTCAACATCCACACTCAGACCATATAGGCTGGGTATTGGGGAAACTAGTCAAACACATTTGAGGATCATCAGCTTAGTGAAGGTTGCTTTAAAATTTAAACCATTCCTCTCTATGAATCTGTGGTTGATTGCTGAAATGGGAATGTAATTTTCACAACAATACCTTGGCTCAATTTAATTAAGAATTTCTAAATCCAAAAAGTTTAGTTATGCCCAATGCCATACAGTGAGTAAATGGAAACTTTAAAGCGATTGATGTATCTCATTTTTGCTTAAAAAGACTGTCCAATGACACTAACAATCTTACTTCATGTGCCTTGACCTCAAATTTCAAAACAGCACTGCCTGGATGCATGTGAATCTCAAAAAGGAAGCGCTGATGCACAAAGAATCACAGACTAATAAAAACGCAAAGGACAATTAGTAGTTGGGTTGTTTGGATTTTTAAAAAAGTATTCCCTGATGATGTTTGGAATTTCCCCACCACTCTTTGTAGGCTACCTCTGTCTTAACTCACAGGAAGTTGGGTTAAAATCTAATAACATTTAAAAAGCTGTAGGATAACAACGTGTGTGTCTAACCCGATGTTCATGCAGTTGACCACAAACCATTTGTTTACATCCATTTCTCAATTTGAGTTCGGTTGCTTTATCTTTCCCACCACAAAGGAAAAGAACGCTCTGAAGTTTTCGCAGTGTAGATTTCATTGCTTTGTTGTGTAAGACAGAAGAGAGTTCAACCAAGTCCCCTGAGAGTAAGGGTTGTCGGGCGTGTCAAAACCTTTGTGTGCGCGTGTGTTTCTTCACGTTTCTGCGCCTCAGGACCGCCTCCTGCCCACAACTTTTCGCTGTGGACGAGGCGAACGTAGTGCATATATCCATACAGATATAGTGACTTATATCTAATGTTAGTCGAACTTAGGTCACATTTATTTCAGTGGGTCTAATCTAAGCAGGGTTTAGAATGACAAAATATTCGGATTCCCACGCCCTCCGTATTTCCGCCCGTTGTTCCTGGGGCGTTAACTCGGAACACCCACCTGGATGCTTCCAAGTCCAAACAAACCTGTTCCCATTCCGTGCGGGGCGCCTGCCACCTCGAATGCCCCCGTTGCCCTGGGCGAGAGCTTTCTAATTACAGCTCCACCCCAAAACAAAACAGCCTTTCTCGCTACCATGACAACCAGCCCTACCTTCTTTGCTGCTTTGGCGACCGAGCTCCACCTCCTTGTACTGCTATGACAACTGGGGCCTCCTCTTTTCTCTCTTCCCCGCGGGTGACGCCACAGTCTGCGTTTGCTACAGTTTTCTGAAGGGGAAGGGCGAGAAAGCGATGACGTCGCTGAGTTCGTTTCCGTGGATACTACGCACCGAAGGGTTGGGGAGTGCTCAACGTTCCGTTGTCTCCAGAGCAACGTCAGTTAGCTAGCGAGGCCTCGGCAACAGAGAGAGGATTGGACGATTTGTAGGGGGGGGGGGGAGAGTGCACTTTGCTCAGGTCTGAACAGGTGAACTTACCTGGCCCTGAGCGGGTGATTTAGACGACGAGGGAAGTAGGTTGGATGTCCTGTAAAAAGAGCGGCATCTTTTTCACTTGGGACTTCCTCGTGCAGAAATTTGGGAAAAGCTGTGTTTAAAGGATTAGACCCCTTTTGTGTCTTGAATTAACGCTTATTGTGCCTGTAAAATGTACACATTTCAGTTCACACACATGTGCCTTGGGTTTGTTAATGCAGTTCAACCGTCCTGAGATGCCCTCGTGAAGGACAGGATAGAAATGTTTTAAATATTTTAAAACATTATAGGTGTGTCAGTTCTGTATGTGTGTTTATTTTTTGGCCAAAAACCTTTGTATCAATTGTTATGAATGCCACAATATAGGGAAAATGTATTGTTGTCTCTCTTGCATGCTTATGTGTCTGAGGAGTGGATTTTTTCACAAACTATTTACAGAATATGAACGCGGAAGGCAGTGCAGTCTGTAGCAATTAGCAAGAACTATGTCTGATGATTCTTCATGCTGGATTTTTGCTGCTTGAAAGTATAGGATACACACATGGGAGGTCTGTGATTGTATTCCACAACATGTAGTGAACAACCAAGCGAGTAAGATTTTCAGATGTGATGGTCTCTGCATATAGATTGTCATCTGTGCAGAAATTGCAAACTGCATTGCCTACTAGCATGACAGCACTTGCATATTAGTTTTGCTGTGTGCTGTCTAATTCTGTGTCTGTGTTCTATATATGCATCATTTACATGAACTCTGTGTATGTGCACTGCTTTCTTTCAATACATACTTGTGTGAGGCAAAATACCTGAGTTTTGCATATCCTTCAGTGTGTATGCATAGTCATCAACACACATGCTAATATACATTCCTTATTCATTGTAGAGGGAAAATATACTCAAACCTGGATTTAACTGTTTTATTCTCCAAGCATTTCTTCCCTTTGTGTTTTTCTCTGGTTCTGCCCAGTGCTTCTTTTCAAAAGAAGTTATACATTACTTTGTTTGTCCAACATCATTGGGAATTTTAAATACTATCAGGTACTATGTGTAAACCATCGTAGTAGGACTAATGCCATGTTCAAAGGGATAGGTCAGTTTTATTGCACTTTCTCTTCCTTCCTGCTGTGTGCATGGAACACAATCTGAAGGCAGCATATTTGTTCCCTGCCTTGTGGAGGGATGGGCACTTGCCTATCTTTTCTTGACAATCTTTCCAGACAAATATTAATTGCACAATAAATGTGCTGTTGTTGCTCAAATATTGTGCAAGAGCCAGACAGAATTTCTTAAAGTAGTACTTCCACGGTTGGCACATCACACCCCATGTATGATTTATCACAGATACACTTGATGCAGAACGTAGCTAACACTTTTGGCTTTTGTATCTCAAGTAAGGTGTATTTGATAATATTTTCTAAGATGAGACATCCCCACATCCAGCTACAAACTTGGTATTAATTTGTTTTCTTTGGACCAGTTATCACCAGTGATAGAAAGAACACTGTGTTCATGTTTCCAGAACTTGTTTTTTCCATTGTTTGAACTCAATAGGACCATTAGAAATGGTGTTACTTTAAATAATCTTGTTTTGTGCCTCTTTGCCTAGACTGAGGATTGTGGAGAGAAGCAAAGGAAAGCAATGCAGGACTTAGATAATTTGGCAGCTGGGTCAGCAAAGGACAGGAGAGGCCTGTGAACAGAGTCTGGTCCCTGTGCCTTACAATTGCTATACTAAAGCCAGTATTATTCCACCAGTGGCTCGTTCAACTGAGCCAGCCAGGGAGCCCATCTTTACACTGGTAACATCTGGTTAGAAGAGCTTGGTGTGTGGTGTTTCTTGTTTGGTGGTTGTTTGCCTTGCTATTTTTATAGATTGATTTTTGCTATGCACCTGGGAGAAGTTGTGGTTCATCAGGAAAGACATGAGAGCGGTTATGTGCAGGGGGTGATAAGGCATCAAGGAAGTTAACATGCCTATTGAGAAGAAGGGAAATTAGACATCTTATGTCTGTTTCCTCTTCTGATTTCTCCCACAATTAGATAACTCTCTGGTTCTGCCAACTTGCCTTAGGGTCTTGTGTTGCTACTGTTAAATGCTAGGTTGGTCCAGAATAAGATGTGGTATATCTGATTTAATTGGAGATGGGGGAGGGGGGTAATCCTGGCTTATATAACTGAAATCAGGGTGAGTGAAGACAATACCTGGATATCTGGTTCTGTATCAGCACAGATTTGAGGGGAGGAGGTTACTTTGGCCTGTAGAGTCTCCCATCTCCCTCCCTCCCTCTCTCTCCAGGCTTCTTGTTTACCTGATTGCCAGGTCTGAGTGTTTGTATCTGGTGCTGTGAAGCTGAGACGGATTAAAGATTTTGCTGGTGTACCACCCACCCCACTACCCAGCTGAGAGAGATAGTCCTGGATTTTGTGCTGATCATCCTGAGATGATTGTCCTGGAGGACATCAGTATTCATGCTGAGGTTGTAGAACCTTGTGCAGTACAGGACATTCGGGATGCTATGATGACCATGCAGACAAATGTCCAGTGTGACATTTCCCCAATACATATAGCAGGTCATATTTTTAATTTGGTTTTCACAACTGGACAGGAGAGGATGATCTGCAGTTGGGGGATTTAATATGTATCCCTTTATCATAGTGGAATCACTACTTGCTGAGGTTTATACTTCAAGTACGGTTTCTCTCTGCTATTTGAATGGTCTACCCTCAGAGAGCAATGGAGTGTACTGGCTTTCCAAGGACTCTGGGAGATTTTTCAGTTGGTATGACTGGTGGCCCTGTCAAAACCTGGTCATTGTATGGGACATGGAATCGCCTGGGGCAGTTCACATTATTGTGGCCAAATGCCTTCCTCCCCCTTGTCAGCTCCCTTCCCCCATTTAGCTCCCTTGTACACCATGGAGCTTTGAAGCAAATAGGATATCAGTAGGAATGCAAGATTTAGTTTATGTATTTAACTTCTATACCACCCAACAATACATTAAAACATTGCCTAAAATGTACAACAATATAAAAGCATTAGGAAAAATACCATACAAAAATAATTAGAAACCACATTTAAAATAAAATGTATTTTAATCCACATTCAACATATAACATTCTAATAACATAAGCAAGATAAAACCTGACTGAACCTGGATTAAAAACTAACAAAGCTGTAACTACCTCAATGCCCTGCAGTAGAGAAAGGTGTTAGCCTGGCACTGAAAAGATAGTGAAGTTGGCACCAGGAAGTCCTCAGTGGGGAGCTTGTTCCACAACTTAGGAGCCCACCTTTTCTCTACCAACCGAGTCTTCCTTAGTGCTGGCAGTCAGAGGCAGGCCCCAGAAGAAGTATAATCAAAAGTAGTTTACTACAGCTAAGAAGTTGTCTGAATTGATTGGCATTCTATCCATTTTATTATTTTACTTATTAATTTTATGGAACAATCTGTATTTAGAAATGGAACATGTGCTGTAGAAACTCTGAACAATTTTAAGTGTTACAGTTTGGACTATACCAAGTTGAACACCCTCACCTTTAACCAAATAGTTAGATAACCCATTTTAAAAATTACATTTTGAGAGTAACAGTGAACATTAACAAATTTAAGTATAGCATAGTCTTTCTGATCACTCAGGATCCCTGTTTGATACAAGGAGGAGTATTCAATAAAGTTAAAACTCATCATCCTAATATGATATGCCATAGAATTATGTATGTCTTAGAAGGTTCTTGTTTTATTCCTCTTGGTTTTCACAATTTCAATAAATGGATACCATATTGCATTAAAAATTCAAGTTTTGCTTGGTCTTTTTGCACCTGAAGTTGTTTAGTGACTTTCTCCATTAATACAAGGTCCCAAATTTTCTGTTTCCATACATTACTAGGAAGTAAATTTGCTGATTTCTAGTTAGCAGCTGTGACCAACGTGGCTGTTGCTCAGAAGAAAAAAAAAAGTACCTAGAGTCTTATTTATGTGTTAGAGTCCATTTAAATAGATCATTGCTCCAGTTTTGTAGATAGCATTATATCTTTTTGGGTGATCTTACAAGACTTTTTAAAAGTTAAAACGGCTTCACAGTTCAAGGGCAGCTCTTTGGATTAGGGCACTAAAATTAAGTAGAATGGGTTATATCAGTATTTCTGTTTCAAGCATATCTCAGTACTTGAAAAAGAGTAATGAGGCATCAAGAGGAAACTCTTAGTTGGAGTAACAGTTTGAAATGCTATTGTTGAATCCTCTTGGGGAATGGTGTTTTGTTTCTTACACACATTTATTTTGACTTACTTGAGGGGCTGGGTATGTAGAGACTGTTCAGAAACGTGTTTACAATGAGGAGAACTTGTTCAAAGTGTGCAAAAAACCACTGATGGAAATGGCCTTGAGTAAGAGTGAAACTACAGGGAACAGCCGATTGCATGATTCTTCATTTTATTTTAAAATCTCAGGCATGGGAGTTTGAAATTGGAGTAGATTAATGTGGGTGGGGGAAGATGAGGAAAAAGGAATACTCTATACTTTTCCTGTAATTTATTGGTTCAAAATTGTACACACACCTCACCCTAATTTTTTTTCCTGTGGGGAACACCTATATGGACAAGGAGGAGAAAGGAGGAGACTGGTGTTGCCTTCATTGGTTTAATTAATTCATTCATTCTTTAATACCATATACCGCCCAATAGCCAGGTTTAGATACCATTTAAGGAGTTGAAGCTGCAGAACAAGTTTAACTTGCCTCATTGCATGCAAGTCTTGAGCCTTTTTGAAGATATCACTGGGCTTTCCTTGAAATGTAATCTCTGGAAACACCCAACACTCAACAGCATATGCAAGGGCCTAGTGACTCCCTTCCCAAAAGGTGTGCACTGTAGACAGTTGCTTTAAGTTTTGCTTTTGAACTACTAAAATTATCCCCATCTTGCTAATTTCCATTATGGCTTACTCTGCTCTTTTCTTTACTTCTTCCTATCTTAGAGGAAGTGTGCGTTTAATTAAGTTGTAGCAGGCTTTGCAATCTGCAACTTTAGAACATTTCATAGATGGCTAACATTTCTATTTCAAAGAATTGCAGAATTCTCTCATTTAGGAAAATCTATTAATCTGGAAGTTAGTTCAGTTAAGTTGATGCCTAAGTATGTTGATCTTAGTGGGTAAAACCCACAAATTTAGGTGTAGGGTGAAACCCACAAATTTTCTTGCTGCCATGGATAGGTAAGCAAGATTCAACAGATTAGGGCATTCTAAGGAATAGACAATGTGGACTTTGATAAAATCCACTTGGATACATAGACAAAAGTGGCTTTAAAAAGGCTCCAGGAATCAAGTGGGTCTTAGCAATTATTGGGAATAAGTGAAGCTGACTGATGAATGCTATTTTGTCTTAGAAAGAAGGCAGAACCTCAAATGTATACATGATAGATATAGAAAGTCTACTGCCTGTTTTGGCCTACATCTCCCATAAGCATAGCCAATAGTGAGGGTTGATGGGAATTCTGCCCAAAACATCTGGAGAGCCATAAGTTGCCCACCCTGGTTTAAACTTTATCCCACTCCTCAACCAAAATGCTTCCTGGAGTGGCTTATATGCAGTCAATAAAAAGAAAAGAAAAAGAAAAAAACCCTGCAAGGTTGCAATCCAGAACAAAAAATCCATACACACAAAATACAAAAGGACAAAGAGAAGAGGAAGGTAGAGTTTTTGGGTTTTTTTTTTAAGCAGAGCTGACAGAATGATCCTGCTTTCCATTTCCCTCTGCTGTGGCTACTGGTGGAGGAGAAGACCCTTTTTCTGCTGCCTCTAAGGAAGCTTAAAGTGCAGTCCTATAGTGATGTAAGTGCCATTATTTTGAATAGGGCTTATTTACAGGTAAGGGTGCATAGAACTGCAGCTGTAAGCTTGCCACATGTGTCCCATATGTGCCATTCAAACACTAGCTCTCTTTTGAAGAAAAAGGGATTCTCTCTCATTCCCCCAAGGCTGTAGAGGTCTATATTCATTTTGGCTTTAGTAGCCTAAGTTGTGACTTTTCAGGCAAAGTACTCTTCCATTTTTCAGTGATGCAGAACAATATTTTTGAATGAGGGAAAACAAACTGAAACAGAGGACATGTGATGAATGGATGCAGAACTATGACCTGTATTCTGTTGGAAATTCAAAAGCCAAAGAACCAAGAGAGACTGTGCTTTATAGCATGTCATAAAGCATTTTTATCATGAAATATTAACTTGTGATAAATAACAGTAGCCTTCAGTTTTGAATATACAGGAAATGCAGCAGTTGCTGAGGCTTATCTTTAACAGCCAGCACCCACAATTTTAAAGTCTGCTAGTTGTGGCAGGAAATATAAAAAAGCAATCAATTGCTCTACAAAAGCATTAATGCGATGCAATATATTTATGCTTTAATGTTCAGTCACTTCTTAGTTTAGGTGCTTCATCTTCATTTTTGATATTTTCGTACGTTAAGTCATACTGCTGTGATTGGTACTTCACTCTTGTAAGGTGACTATATATATATATAAATATATTCTTAAAATCTTCAGATTACCTTGAAGAGTTTCATTTGGCAGATGGGAAAGCATGTTGCAGTATATCCTTCTGAGGAATCTTGGTGCTGTGCATTTACTACATTAATGTGAAGACAATTTCATCCATCCAAATATTGCTCCTAACAGAGAATACGTGCTTGATATAGCTGTTACTAAAAGGCACCAACACTGCCTGTTCCACAGCCTTGTAAAGGTTGTTTTGTAAAAAGCTTGGTGCATATCTTCAGTTTTCATATCTTTGCAAGAATTTTCAATTGTGTGGATGTTACTTTTTCTTCCTTTTCTCCCCTCCTGCACTGACCCACCCTTGAAGCAAATTCCCAATACAATAGGAAGAAATTGGTTCCATGTTAATTAATGTCAGGAGATGACTGGTAGTATTGCAAGACTGAGATTCAGAGCTGAATTTGGAAATGGTGATTGTGCCAATCAGCTATGGAGAGCTGGAGCTGGGGCACTCTTTCTTTGGACTGAGCAATAGGGTTGGGAGATGGAAATCAAAAGAAAGCTCCCTTCTCCAGTTCCCAAAAAACATCAGAGATTGTTTAGCATGGGTGGGTGGGTGGAGATGAGTAAGAGGAGGTATGAGAGAGGTGTACAAAATTATACATGGTGTGGAGAAAGTGGACAGGGAGAAATAATTCTCCCTCTCCCTAGAATCTGGGGTCATCCCATGAAACTGATTGGCAGAGGAAGTTCTTTTTCACACAGCCCATAGTTAAACTATGGAATTCACTTCCACCAGTTACCTGGGAAGAAAATGATCTCCCTTACAGTGATCAACCAGGTAAGTGGGCAGGGACAACCCAAGATATTCTAGAGTCTCAGGTGCAAAATGCAAATGACAAAGGTCTTCAGAAAGCTGGAATGGAAAACTGGAACTTCAATCTGCTTCAAAGTTGGGTAAACCAACTCTGCTGTGTTTGGGGGCTTTCCTGCTCATTCCATTGAATAGGGTCCTGGACTTCTTCCCCAAAGACCTGTCCTGATGACACCACTGGAAGGACCAGTTAAGTGACAGCAGAAGATAGCTATGAGAAGAGGGGGAAACACAGCCCAATCAATCAGCTTTCTGCCACAGCCATTTCCAGATGTTGAGAATCCAGCTTAAAATACCAGAAAACATTCTTTAGTGCCTAAACTCTGTGGATGAGACACAGACAGATGGAAACCCTACCAAAAAGATAATTAAAATGTTTGCAGACTTTACAACAATGAAGACAATAAAATAATGATCTGGTTATTTTTGGTGGCTTGATTGTTAGTTTTAAGGAAGGATATTGGAATTATAACTAAAGAGAAACCTAGGTTTAACTTGGTTAATAAATAACCAAGTTAATAAATTGAAACCTAGGTTTATTTTGAGGCAACTATCACAGAACTGTAGTCTTTGCTTTACATTTAATGTGAGACTACTGTATGTAACTTAACCATAAAAACTTGTGTTTTATAACATCATAAACCCAGTCTGAGGAAACCAAAGCATAGTAGAAGGCACCAGATCACCCATGTCCTCCTCTTTTAGCAGTGTTGACATTTTTGTTCTTGCAGTAGTAGATACACTCACATGGACAACAGACAGCTTCCACTAGCTTTGCATAATTTGCAGGCATTTAGCTGTCCAGTGTTGTCTTGTAAGCTTTTCTAAAATGAGCAGCCAGGCATCTTCCGTTCCAATCTGTTTCTTTTTAGCTACAACAGATGTCTGTCATTATCACTGTATTTTCATGCTGGCTTTTTAAAAGAGCAAACAGAGTCTTTTTTCAGGTCCTTGGGACATAGCTATTGTTCCATGATCTGAAGAGGACGTACAAACAGAGATGTTACTGTGCCAAATATTCTAATGTATGTGAATGAAACTGGCATAGTACCTGACTTTTCTAAATCTATGTCTAGATGCCAGTGTTTCTGGTCCCCAAAGTCTGCTGTGTGGAGTGCTTCAGTCTATACCTGACCTCCCACAATGGATGGGGAAGAAAGCCAAATGAACAGAACTTGTGTAGTTTGTCCAGGTGACTTTTCTGTGGGGATGCAACTGTATCATGGGCAGTGAAGTAGTTACCTGGGAAGAAAATGACATGCCTTACAGTGGCTAACCAGAACTGTTGGAAGAGACAACCCAAGGTGTTTTGGAGCCTCATGTGCAAAATACAAATTATAGTAGTCTTCAGATAACTGAAAGACTGACACACTGAAGATGGAGGGGAGTTTTCTCCATTGCTCCAGATAGCAGAACCAAAGCCAATGTCTGACAATTGCAGGGAAACAGATTTTGATTAAACATCAGGAGAAAGTTCTTACTGGCGTGGATGAGCTAGCAGTGGAATAGATTTTAGCAGGTGTGTCTCATTGTTCCATTGCAGGAACTATTTTAAGCAGAGACTGGATGACAACATGACCATTTGTAAGCAGTGGCATAGCTGCAGGGATTGCACTAGATGATCTCTAAGAAATCTTCCAACTTAATGATTTTATGATCCCAACAACAGAGAGATGCAGACACACATCAGTGTGGGGCACAATATATTGAGACACTAGCCTGTGCAACCCCCACACAATGGCAATTGTGCAGGAAAACTAATCTATCATTTCAAAGAGGCATATCTTAAAAAAAGGAAAGAGTTGGAGTACTCTAGGAAATGATATGGACAAGCCCTTATAAAAAGTAAGAGAAAATCAGCACTTGAATAGCTGTGACCAAGCTGATACTGGGGCTGGATGAGGCATCTGTAATGGTTGAACAGGATCTACAGAAGTACTGTCTTTTTCTGTGTGTAATTACTGCTACATTCTTCTGTCTGGAAGGTGAGAAATGAGATATGGGTTTCCAAACATCAGGGCCCTTGAATGACCTTTGCCTGTTAAAATGAAAAGATTGCAAGTATGTTAAGAACATGCAGTTCCATTATACAACAACCACAGTTCTGTAAAGTATGCTTAATGCCTTTTGATGTGTTAATTTGCTATCAGGTCCTACAGGATTAAACTATGTGTTCCTCTTGTAATCCCAGAAAGTACAGGACTCCTGTCATTTACTGACTTGAAAACAGAAGAATAATATTTGTTTTGTTGAAAATGATTTTTCACACAAAGGCCAATCAATTCATGTAATGTGGTCAGCATTTTTTGATGGCATGATCCCAAGAGCAGGTTTGCTCAGTTTCACTGAGTTCAGTGGGACTTGTTTCGATTTCCAATATTTGAGTAATCCCATTTCATTCTGTTCCCCTGTATTCTCCGACTCTCATGTGATACAAATGGTTGATCAAGGTGGGAAAATATCTAGGGTGCTGACTTGAGAAACAAAATAACCAATCACCATAAAGGAATCCTGGGAAAGGCTGCTCAGTATATTTTTCCTTGAAACTACCCTTGTTTACTGGGCAGTACATGAGCTGGTTTGCAGTTCAGAACACTAGTTCTGAACACTTGGATCCATTTATCTTTTTTATGCAGACTGTTTTCCACATTCCACATTTCCATAAATGTAGCACAGGGACAGTGCTGAACTCCATGTAATAGTATTGCCATTATAATATGTCAGATTGGTGACAGTGTTGTAATTCTGCCCCATGAAGAGATTCTCCAGTGGGTGCCCCTCTTTCCTGATGGTGGCTGCTGTTGAACCCCTTCTCAATCGGTGCAGGTATATTCTGGTGTCCAGATATTATGACAGTGAAGGAAATAAGCAATTACACAGAGAATGTTTCAAGTGCCCTTCATGTGATAAGTACAATGTGTAGGCTTTGCTGCCTACAACTATGGGCTTGGCAGAAACACGTGGCAGTCACCTGTACGCACACACCTCTTTCTCACCTATTATGAAAAGGAAGTGTGTCTATATGCCCTTTGACTGCCCACATCCTGCCTTCCTGCTGTAGATGACCTGACGGGCAAGTGACATGGGAGAGCCATTTATTCCTGTCCTTGACTAGAAGACACTGCTTGTAACTCTGTAGTTGGCAAGGAGGGATGGCAGAGCTATTTTTTCTGAACTACCAAAAGAAACTGCATGGTCAGCCTGGAAGAATGTTTTCTATCTGGATTTTCTTACTTCACTATGTCAGGAGAGTAGTGAGAGAGAGCAGAGCTGTCATGGGAGCTTGGTACAGTTCAGCTGTTCCATTTGTTGCTCTTCCAGCCAAAGAGCTGTTTAGGTTGAATTTTTTTTTTTTTTTAGGTTGAAATTTGAGCTGTTTAGGGCTTTGAGTCTGTTGCAATTTACACTGCAGCAGGGAGCTGAGATCTGTGATCTAATCTAACTAATTAAACACTCATTTTAAATCATATTCTGATACCAAGTGGCAGTGAATCTGGCACCCTGAGTGAGCTCCCTTTATTGGAAATTTGCAGAGTGGGCAAAATTCTCTTGTGATGTTATGCACACAGTGAGAATGGCATTACATAGAAACATAGAAACAGAGCAAGTCAGAAGGGGTCTCCTGGGCCATCTAGTCTGACCCCTGGCTCCAGCCGGCTCTGCTCACGACATGCCCACAATGTGCATGTTCAGCCTATCTGTGAACACCCTCACCAATGGGGCCTCAAGCACCTCCTGTGGAAGCCCATTCCATGCCCTCGGGGTCCTAACTGTGCTTCCTGGCATCCAAATGGAACCTTGGCTCCCTGAGCTTTGCTTTGTTGGAGCGTGTCCTGCCTTCCTCTGCAGGGGAGAACAGGTCTCTACCCATCTCCATATGACATCCCCTCACATACCTGTATGTCACCAACAGATCACCTCTGAGTCTCCTCCAGGCTGAAGAGACCCAGTTCCCTCAGTCTCGCCTCATAGCCCATCCCCTGCAAACCGGCCACCAACCTTGTGGCCCTACGCTGCACTGACTCTAACCTGGCTATATCCTTACTGTAATGAGGGGCCCAAAACTGAGCACAATACTCCAGTTGCGGGCGCATCAGAGTCGCACCAATACATTACTGTACTGTTGTGACCCTGTAGTGGTTTAGTGATCTTGCAAATAAACCACTTCATGGTTTACAGTGCTGGCCCTGCCAAATATCATTTTGGTGTTGTTGGTGGTGTTATATTATTTTCTTCAGAGGATTTCCCTTAAAATTACCCAAGACAACTTGCAACAAAATATTTAATAATTAAAACCAATTTCCATTAAAAATACCAAAATGTCGGTACAGACCAAAACAACTGGTCATTATATACATTAAAATGCTTCAAGATGGAGGATAATTTTGAGCTGGCACCTAAAAGATGACAATGTTGACATCAAGTGGACCTCACTGTGGAGAGTTATCCTTAGTCAGGGGCCACTACTGAACAGACCCTCTCTCTCTCTGTACCATCTCAGTATGATAATGGACCCTTTCCCCAGTTATTAATGCTCCAGCTAATAGCTTCAAAAGGTAAGCCACATGCAGCATGGTAGGAATGACAAACAGAATGGGTAACCGTGGACAGAAATCTTAAAATGTATTAATTGTTGGGTGGCTGACATTTGTACGTATAAGCAGGCATCATTAAAGTCTTCTAGGTGCAGGATTTTACCCCCTAGAGAGCATTAGATGTGTGATCCTCATTGTTGCTTTTAATTGTTATTTATATCATGCATAGGTCTGGATTGCAAAAACATAATCTGGGTTTATAAGACCAAGCGGTTTAGCATACTGTCCAAATCCTGGCTTGCTCCAAGGGTGAGGCCTGTGAAGTTAGCTGCTAGGTTATAAGCCACCCCACAAAAGTATGGTTTCCGAGTCACTTCTGGGCTTAAAATGTGCCCAAACCCAGACAATGTATAAGCCCACTAATTGCCAAAACCATCATAGAGTTTGCTACTCTAGCTGTGTGGCTCTGGGCACATACTGATGACAGCTCCCTCAACGTGCACAAGTACCACTTGGGGATGGCTGTCAGGGGTTTCCTGTAGTGCAGTGGCCACCCTCCTAAAAGACTGGCAGGGTGACCAGTGCTCTGCTTGGCTAGCTGTTGGGCTAAGAAGAACATGGCTTTGCTTTCCCTGCTATCTAGCACCAGTACAGCTAAGATCATCAGAAGTACTGGGCAAGACTTGTTCTCCTTTAAAGGAGGCTGAGCACAATGCCCCCTCACCGGTCCAACACTGCTGCCAAGCCAGCAGAGAGAAGTTGCTCAAGACTGGCACCAGAGCAGGGTGGCAGCTGGCAGTCTGGGTGGAACGGGGTTGCTCATAATCAGCTGAAGCACCATCTCAAGATCTCCTGAGTTGGGGTGAGGGCTGTCAGCAATCCCTGCTCCCCATTCCCCTTGGTGCTCCCATGGTACCTCCTGGGATACTTATGGAAAGACTGAGGGAGAAGGAGGTACCTCAGGCTGCTGGTGTGCTCATTTGTTTGTTTGGAACACTGGGGACCCCTGTGAAGAATCAGCATGGGGTGACTTGTATGCTTTGTGTGACCCTGCCTATCAGACCAATGGAGAGCTTGCATCCAAGGTTATAAATGCTTTAAGATGAGATCTGTCTGGATAACTTTAAGGGGAAGAGGGATAGTAACAGGGTGGAAGAACTTTGATTTTTAAGTGGTGTTTGGTTTATCTTCTCTTTCCTGCAAAAACTTTGAAATTTCCTCTTGTGAAAGTGCCTTGACCACAGAGCAGCAAATGCAGCATCTGAGTCAATGTCATGAAATGGAGATCTTGAAAGCTTGCACATTTTAGTGATCTTTTGTTTGGCCCATGAAAAGTATTACTCTAATAGGGATTTTGGAATTTTGCTTAGGGCCAACTTTTAAAGTCATAGCAATGATTACAATTTCTTTTCCCCAGCTTTTTTTGAGCCGCCCCGAGGCTTCGGCAAATGGGGGGCATAGAAGCCTCCTAAATAAATAAATAAATAAATACATACATACATACATACATACCCTTGACTGAGACAAGAAAAATAGAGGTTGGAACTGGGTTATCTCATAGACACAAATCCAGTACTGCCTGTCCAATATGCAAACAGCCACACTCAGATTAGGGTGGAAGGGGAGGGGAAAAAATTTTCCTCTGCAGTCTTTCCAGTCTTGCCAGAATGCATTGAAGAAGGGCAGGAGAGTATAAAGGGGATTTGTGCTTCTGTGTCTGGGGCACAGGAAGCTGGACAATAAGTGGTGTATCCTTTCTCCTGCCCCCCATCCATCTTTCCAGACTTCTGGGAAGGACACAACAGAATCAGAGATGCAGGAAAAATGAGAGTACACCTTTTGCCTCTTCACTTTCCACTTTCTCCTCTTTGAATTCAGGAGACCAAAGGAAGGGTGGGCACAATGGAATATCGCATCTTAAGTGTCCTGCAGTGCACTTAACTTCTTTCCTAACAGTCATTATTGTGGCTGGCATATCATTTTTTTCAGCATACACTGGGAGAGGAAGGCATGTTCTTTCTTGGTGCCTTTGCTACCTATGCTTTGTCATCCCATCCATAATATATATATGTAATCCTTATCTTCTCTCAGGGCAGGTCTTCTGCTGTGTTCAGCAAACACAGTCTTAAATTCAGACCAATCCCAGGTGAAAAGCTCTAGCTAACATATAACAAACAATATGGAGTCAGGCCATAAGCATAGCAACTTCTCACACATTGGCTTGGTTGAGTAGACACCGGTGGTGAGAACTGATTTACCCATGTGAATTGTTCCAATTTTTTGTTATGACTCTAGTTGTTGCTCTGATCACACATGTTGATAAGCACTGTAATAACCTTCCTCTTTTGATCATACAAGTGGTGTAAATGTGTGTGCATGATGCTGTGAGGAAAACAGTCTGTGGTATGTGTGTCCATTGTCCTTGCATTTAGAAATAAATATCAGACAGGTACAGCCCTTGAAAGGTTTTAATTTGATATTATACAAGCACCAACTAGTAAACTGTTGTAGTGGAAATATTCGTTTCCTCTTGAAATCTGTTATACAAATTGCTCTGTCCTGCAAATACCCCAGTTCCCCATTCAGTCCTAAAGCTTGCTTGAAATGAATGGGGCTTGAGTTAGACTACCATTGGATACAACCCATAATAACTGAGACTGACCAATGACAGTCAATGGATTGTTGTGAAAATAAAATGAGCAGAGCAAGGACTCTGGTGCTGCTTTGAGCTCCTTGAACATCAGGCACAATATAACTGTAATAATGAAATTAACTAGGCCTTTTTTATTACAAAGATTTCCTATAAATGGCTTTATTTTTATGGATATGCACCTTGGGTTGAACTAATTAGTTCATAGGCTGTGTAAGAAATGCTTTGGCAGTGGTGAAGGGCTAGATCCTGTGACTGAAGTCTGTGGCCTCACAGTGCCCCACCCCACTCTCAGAACAGATGACTATTCAGAAGGTAGCAGATGATGAAGGTGTAGCAAAAGCAAAGTCCACTTTATTCCTCTAGTCATGATTTAAGTGAGCTTAAGACACAAAAGTGTACGTGTTCCTTGTAAAATCAGTGTTGAACATTTTAACATAGAAGGAATGTAGAAGTAACTCCAAAGTCTGAAAAATAAAGACACCTGTGAGAATAGGTACATGTAAATAATTTTCTTCTGTGGGCCAACTATGTTAGCATTTCAACACTGGCTAGAAGCCCGAGGCCTAAATTTATCCTAACCATTGTTCATTGCTATGTTACAAGTGCCAACTGCTTTGAAGCAAATTGTAACATAGGAATTGCCTTGTGAAAACTAGAGAAGCCTTTAAAAGTCTTAATCAAAAAGTTAAGGTGCAATATAGGATTGTTTTAAGGATTAGTGCTCATATCTGCATAAACTCATACTCCATTCTTTTTCTTGGTCACACTGGATTAGCCTTCCCCAACCTAGTGCTCTTCAGATGTTTTGGACTATAACTCTCATAAGCCCCAGCCAGTGTGGCCAATTGTTGGGGATTCCCGGAGTTGTATTTCAGATATCTAGAGGGCACAAAGTTGCCTGTCCTTGCATTACATATGATAGAACTGTGTGAACTAGCTTTTATAAATAAAAGCAAAAAAATTCCGTAGTACTCTCATTGGACCTTTAATTCACAGGACAGCTACATAGACCTTAATAAAAATGTTTAATTGTGTCTCTTCTTTCTGAAACTTTGATAGGATGATCCTCCTTTAAGAAGTACTCTCAACATGACTTTTTATAATCTTAAAATGCATTGCAACATAACTTGTTACTGGAGATTATTTATTGTATTGTAGTTCTGTACCACTTCCCTAAAGCAAAATAAGGTGGTTTGAAAATGTTCAGAAAAGACATAAATAAAAACATGGGAATGGCTATTTAATTAATGATCAGACTTAAATGACTAGTTTATTGGGAGTCCCCTTTTCTCCCTAACAATAATCCCTGCATATTAGAACACAGATCTCTGTACAATTTAGTTCTAGAAAAGTTATGTGCTGCCAAGTCACCTCTGACTTATGGCAGCCCTATAAATGAATGCCGCCCTCATCCCCCATGTCCTGTCCTTCACAGCCCTGCTCAGCATTTATGGACTCAGTATTATAGCTCCCTTTGTGGAAGCAATTGGTCTTGTATTTGGTCTGCCTTTCTTCTTCTGCCTTTGACTTTCCTTAGCATAATTGTTTTCTCCAGTGAGTCCTGCCTTGCTGGAAGTATGATAGTCTAGAAGAAAGCAATGCCAAACAAGTTTTGAATATTTACTTTGAAAACCCTATAATGAAACAATAAAAAATGAATTGTGGGATACTACCCTTAAACACTTGCTCTGCTGAAGGGTCCTTTGGACGCTTTTTCTTCTTGAATAAAGGTAGACTGTGAGGGGAGGCAACAAGTTCAGCTTAACCAGTTACATGGCCCCAGTCCGCTGAGCCTGGGAGACGACTATAAGGTGCTATGTGAACCAAAGAGAATGCATGGGTAGGTAGTTCCTAGAGCAGCCTTCCCCAACTTGGATAGCCGGCATCGGGGAAATTGTGGGGGTTTCAGTCCAACGCATCTGGAAGAATTGGGGAATACAATGGTCCAACACATCTGCAGGGGATCACGTGGGGGCAGGCACCTCCCCTAGCACATCTGGAAGGCAGGCACCTGGCCTGGGAACTGTTCCCTCATTTGGGCTTGAGCATGGCCACCTCCAGGCCCCGAGTCCACTTAGGCAATGTGAGAAATGAGTTGGGGAACCGACGGAGCCCGCTTGCTTGCCAGCCCCTCCCAGACGAAAACTCATCCCCCCCCCCTTCCACGCGCCCCAGGGTCGCCCGCCGAAGCTGCTGTAGCTGGCATTTGACGGGAAAAATACCTCTCGCTAGCATTTGGCCTATTCCGCCCCGCAGCCCAGATATTTTGCTTGAGGGCAGCCAGGCAGCTGCATCAACGGCCGCATTTGGCAGATGAGCTCAAGCGGCAGGAACGCCGAAGGGCTGCGGACTGGGGCGGAGCGCGAAGCTGCCGCTCCTCGCCCCCCTCCTCCCCTGCCCAGAAACTGCGCCCGGAGAGCCGCTTCTGTTTGTTGTTGTAAACACGCCACCCGCCTCGCCCGCTGCGGCGGCGGCCTCGCGATCCGCTGCCATTGGCTCCCGCCGCGACGGGCGAGCGCGGTCTGGCTCCCGGCCCGGCCTCGCCGTCATAATCTTCACCATTTCTGCGCGGTGGGTGGGTGTCTCTGGGCTTTCCTTGCAACAAACAGCAAGGATCATCCTAACAAAACTCCCAGCTCCGGGAAAGGAGAGCAGCCTTCGCTGCCTGCTGTTACCGCAGCTCCCGGGCAGCCTTCCAAGGACCAGCCTCTCCCTCCCGTCTGCCGGCACCAACTCCCAGCACCAACAGGCCCTTTCCCCTAGCGGAGCAGATCATTTCTGGTATATTCCAGGAATCATAAATCGCTAGAGCCGAGCGTTCAAAGGCTGGACAAACTGGCACGGCGCAAGCCAAATTCCTCGCCTGTCAGCGCGCCCTCCATGACTACGCGTCTCGTGACCATGTTCAACCCTAAACGTGCCGTGGAGTCCCTCGCTCCGGACACCCCCTCCCCGTCCATGCTTCGGGGAGGACATTAGGTTATATTTTCCATATGTACAGTACATGTGTGGTATTCCTTCCAAAACTTCACGCAGAAACAATTCGGTTGAACAGACAGGCATTTATTTGCAGTAACAATAAAGGCAGGTTCCCATGGTAATGGTTTGCTCGGTTTAGATTACATACCATAAAAGCGTGTGCGTGTGCGTGTGCGTGTGTGTGTGTGTGTGTGTGTCGGGTGAACCACACGATGAAATATGCTAAGGAAGTAGCGTGAAAATGAGACCCTGTATGGAATAGGCCATGCTTGTTTTGCTTCTAGATGGAGTATTCTGTTTGAAGAAGTGATCTATGTAACTTCAAAACGTGTTACCCTGTTACACAACTGTTTCAGTAAAATATAGCTTCATACCATTTAGTGCATAATATGGTGATATTTTCAGATCTTTTTGGAATCTCAGTTGCTTGCTGGGATAATATGTCCGCAGTGACGGCCATGCATGGTGGAGGGAGGGATTGAGCCTAATATCAGTTTTGTTCTATATCTGTTATGATAAAAGCTAAAACAGTTTTGTGAGTGAGAGGATGGGCATTGAGCAGGAGAGTGCTGGTTCAAATTTCAGCATACTCATGAGTTTGGTAGGCAGCCCTAGACCAGCCTCTATATTTATCCTGTAGATGATATTTATCTACTTATAACTTACAATAATATGTAAGAATAAAGATGATGGTGTCATCACCACCATCTGTGTAAAGACCTTTGAGAGGAAGTGTTATCTTAACTCTGACACTTGGCAGAAAGGAATTCATTTCAGAAGACCCATTAGATAGATTCTGTGCTAGTGCTTTCAAGCAAAATGCTCAAGAGATCTACCCGAAGTGAACCCTCCTCTCATAAACAAGTCTACCAAGGATGACCTCAGAAATGAGTCTGGAACAACTTGGAAACCACTGAACAATCAATTTCTCCAGTACTGTTTTGAACTACAGTCACTTCACCTACATTTTTGTATATGACGATGGCAAGGTAAATTGCTGACCCAGCTGAAATTAATGGAAGTTTTGTAACTGCCTACGATAGAGCCAGTGATTTTCCTCTTAAATGAATTAGAACCACCCCTGCAAGCTGCAATGTAGGATTGCCTTTAATGAGGGCTGCTTCGTGTGTTAGTTTGGCATAAAAGGAACAGGAGGGTAAGATGTGAAAGATAACATGCACATCTCTATTCTCCAGAAAAGGCAGACTGAGAATAACATCTGGAAACAGCTCTGAAGGTTGCACATATTTTCTCTTTGTACTTTTCCCAAGCTGAGTTTTCATATTAAAAAAACAGAGCAATATATCAGCAATAGAATAGATTGTATAGAACAGAATAGACTGAAGTATAAAATGCATGGGCTTGCAACCTCCAATGTAAGATTTTCTAGGATCTTAAAAGGGTAAATTCCATTTAATGTATATTTCATATCTACACCTATGCAGGTTTACTTGGGACTAATTAAATGATACCTACTCCTAAGTGAGCAAAAATAGAATTGCAGCCTAAGAAAAGAAAACACTGTTTCTATAATGAAGGCACGACAAATATATAGATGGATGTAAAGTGATCTACAAATCGCTTATTCCCAATAAACAGTGAACTGAGGCTGTGCACTTAAGGTGCAATCCTGTGCAGGTTTAAACAGAAAACCAGCCCTATAGATCCAAGCCAGTGTATTGGAGCATGCTGGGATTTGTAGGACTTTTTCCTGTTGGAATTTGTATAACACTGCACTGTTACTGAATTTCAGACTAGCAGCATCATGACTAAAGTTGATGTTTGAAGATGTTTGGTTGTAAAGGTAACATTCTTTGGTTGGCATGAATACAAAATATGTATTGAAAATAGCACTAGTAGAAATCATATTTAACCCTTATATGTTCAGCTCACCAGGTAGTGGGGGGATTTAGGGCAAAGGGGGAAGAAGAGTATCTGTCTCATTTCTGCAACTATGAAATAGGAATGATGAGAACTGAAGCCTGGTGCAAGGTCAGGATAAACAAGACGGAAATGTACAGAAGGACAAACCTTCTGTAGAAGAAAAACAACGTTTCTCACATGTTAATTACCGCTCTTCCTTCGACCTAGCACTAAAAAGATAACTATGTGGCTGGAAGTGTGTGCGTGCTTTAATCCGTTTAAACAGAAATAGACTCCATATCGCCACTTAATGATCATCTTTATGCTTCCATTTGTCTGTTCTACTACATTATCGGGGTTATTTCCGCTCCTGGGCGCTGTGTATTTTCAAAAACCATGCTGGTTTTGGTGAAATACATGCTGTCATATCTAAAATTTATAAATATTTCGAGAAGGAATCTTGCTGATCTGAGTTGGATGAAGTCACAGTATGAGTGGAACCCTGCAAAGGTTTCTCTGACTTTTCTCGCGGAGGCGGCAGGCTAAATGGACAATTGCAGCTCTGTCTCTTTAAGACGTCACTTCAATGTCTGGTCAGCACTAAATGGATAGAATCGGTATGCATAAGCGGTTGCTGCGGCTGTTACTGCTTTTACTCCCCCTGCCGTTGCCACAGGCACGCACCATCCTTTTGGCCGCTGCCTGGAGCGGTTCCCGTCAGTCACACCCCTCTGCACAGGATGTATGCCATATAAGGATATTTACGTCAGTAGGTTCCCGAGCTCAGTCAAACCATTCTAGGAGAGGGGAATCTCCACTTTCGTGCCACTCAACCCAGACTTTTAAAAGCCGAGACCCTCGGCAACCCTCTTTCAGAATCTACAGCATTATGAATGACGTTTTTACCTTATGCTGAAGGAGATTCTGAAGTTATCACACTCTTTGGATTATTGCAAAGACTCTTCGGGATCGCTACTGCTCCCCTCCCAGATCAGTTCCGTAGTGACGTAAGTCTCATTGACCAGGAACAGGATATAAGACGGAGGTAGCGCGCCGTACTCTAGCGGCAGAACTAACCAGAGTGGTTGAAGCAGCCTAGAAGTGGTGGGGGTTTGTGAGGGACCCGCTCGGCTAGTCCAAGAGCCGTTCCACTGGGATACTGATCTGGGATTGATACGCCACCCTGAAGGGCTTGTACAATTCCAGGCTAACCGGCATGATGTATCAAGCCTTCACCGCTGACTACGACGCGTCTTCCTCTCGCTGCAGCAGCGCTTCTCCGGCTGGTGACAGTCTCACCTACTATCCGTCTCCAGCGGACTCTTTCTCTAGCATGGGCTCGCCTGTAAACGCACAGGTGAGGAATCGGGGAACTGTTTGTGTCTTATGGGGTGTGGGGTAGGGACAATATGCCTGTTCTTTGGTAGATATCGGGCACAATGAGAGGACAATAGCGGCAGTTAATGTTCATAAGCCGAGCTTTAAAAAGCTGTCTGGCCCTGCGAAAGTTGCATGCTTTTTGCCTTTCTTGAGATTTAGGATAGATGCTACTTGGAATGGTGTATTTCCCGCCCCTTTCGCTGGGAAGAGAGTATTAGCCCTATTGGAAATGGGGGCCGGGGGCAGGGATGGACATTGATTAGAATTATAAAAGATGAATGGGGGGCGTGGAGGTGATCCTTACCCGGGAGGTGCTCTGTAGCCAGTGCGTGAAGCGGTTTCATTGAAGAAACGAGTCTTCATTCAGGAGACTCCGGAGAGGCGCTTGCGTCAGTGCGGACGTCAGAGATATTTATAACAAGCCCCTGTTCATGTGTGTAGTCTGATGATGGCGGCAGCAGCGCTCGAGCCAATGTAGCCCCAGGGACTGCAGCCCTGGCTTAGAATAGTGCACCGGCTTTCTGGATATAGATCTGTCATAGTGTGCATTGTCCCCCTCAATCCTGTTACTAACCCTTTTGTGTCTGTTTTCTAGGACTTCTGCACGGACCTAGCTGCCTCCAGTGCCAACTTCGTCCCCACTGTGACTGCCATCTCCACAAGTCCAGACTTGCAGTGGATGGTCCAACCCACCCTGATCTCTTCAGTGGCCCCTTCCCAGAATCGAACCCATCCCTACGGGCTCCCTGCTCCTCAGAGTAGTGCCTACTCCAGGGCAGGGATCGTCAAGACGACGGGAAGCAGAGGGCAAAGCATTGGCAGAAGGGGCAAAGTTGAACAGGTGTGTATGCAATTTTTAGCTGCAAGGAAGCCTCAGGCTATATCAAGGGAAGAGGGGCTTGTGTGCTCGGGGGGAGGTGGCAGCATTTCAGGAAGAGCTTAAAAAGGGAAGAACACCTCGTATCGAGGTATAAACTAGTGAAGATTCCCTTGAGATCCATAGCAAATTCTGCTTGGATCATGCCAGGCAAGTTTTGAATCTCCTGGCTGAGATACTTCCTTGGGGAGGAAGGGGGAAAACTAGGAAAATTCCTGGGTTCAAGCGCTGAATACTGACAAACCTACTTTCTTTCTATCTAGCTTAGTCCCGAAGAAGAAGAAAAAAGGAGGATCCGGAGGGAGAGGAACAAGATGGCAGCCGCCAAGTGTCGCAACCGGAGAAGGGAACTGACTGATACCCTGCAAGCGGTGAGTATCTCCGACCTGGGCTAGTCGGCTGTCCGGCTTCCCTGAGCCCCACTACCTCCCTGCTCGGCGGCGGCTGCCTACCCCGGCATGGCTTCCGCCCGAAGGGGACCTCGTCTGACTTGCCCCTCCCCTTTCTGTGTCCCCAGGAGACCGACCAGCTGGAAGAGGAGAAGTCCTCGTTGCAGACCGAGATCGCCAACCTGCTCAAAGAGAAGGAGAAACTGGAATTCATCCTGGCCGCTCATCGGCCCGCTTGCAAGATCCCAGAGGAACTCCATTTCTCCGAAGACCTCGCCGTCTCCTCGCTGGAGCTCCTGACCGACCCGTCCGTGGCCAGCTCCCCCGAGTCGGAGGAGGCGGCTTTCGCCTTGCCCCTGCTGCCTGAGGCGCCCCGGGCCGAGCCTGCCAAGGAAGGCAGCGGCCTGGAGCTGAAGGCCGAGCCTTTCGACGACTTCTTCTCGCGCGCCACCCGCGAGACTCCCCGCTCGGTGCCTGACATGGACCTGACCGGCTCTTCGTCCTTCTACGCGGCGGACTGGGAGCCCCTGGGGGCCGCGGGCGGTATGGATCTGGAGCCCCTTTGCACGCCGGTGGTGACCTGCACGCCTTGCCCCAGCACCTACACTTCCTCCTTTGTCTTCACGTATCCCGAGACCGAGTCTTTTCCTAGCTGTGCAGCCGCACACAGGAAGGGCAGCAGCAGTAACGAGCCTTCCTCCGACTCGCTCAGCTCTCCGACTCTGCTGGCCCTGTGAAGGGACTGGATAACCGAGCAATAACTGCGAGGCTAGGGGCGCCCTCGCAGGGGAGACCGAGCCCGCCCATCCTCCTGCTGCTGCTGTTGCTGCTGCATGGGGCTTTAGGCCGCAAAGGAGCCACACTCTCGCCTTCCGGTGCAGCGCCGAGCTTTCACCCAAGCCGAGATCCGGGGAAGACGAAGGGCCTCCATTCTGGCGTTTGGTACGAGCAGCCCATCTGGAGTGAAATTACTTGCTGAAGGACTGCTCCGCAGCCTGCACACAAGGCCTGATACCTCTTCCAGAGATGTAGCAAACCGCATGGAATTATGTCTTGTTCCCATCCATGAGAACTAGTCGTTTCGTAGCATGTTCAACATGGCTGGGTTGGTGACTCCCTTCCCTCTGTCATATTCACTAGCATTAACTAATTAATCTATTGGTTTAATGATTGGAATTTTAATATGGTGCTGGGTATCTTCAAGTTGTATCTAGTGCAGCTGATTAACAATAACTACTGTGTTCCTGGCAATATCGTGTTTTGATGACTTAGCGATCACCCAACTTAACTGCGAAAAAAGGCTACTTTATTTTTTAGTAGATTAATCAATAGCTATGTTGTTCATGTACTATAGTTCTTGTACATCGATGTTCATTGTAACTTTAACTGATCATACATTGTTGAAGTGGTCTGAATGGTTTGACATGAGTTTTCCATGAAAACGTTTTTATTGTGTTTTTAATTTATTTATGGATATATTTATATTTTTATTTTTTTCTACCAGAAGGTATTGACATGTGGAAAGTGAATTTGAATGAAATTTAAGCATTGTTTGCTTATTGTTCAAGACAGTCAATAAAAGCATTTAAGTTGAATGCTACAATGATCTATGTAGTCTTTTTACAGGGGAAAAAATTCTTAAGTGGTAGATTCACATTGACTTTGTGAGATGGTACTTTAACACAATTGAGGCCCAAATCTGTTTTGTCAACATGGTGAAATATATTGGTAAATGGTACTACTGTACCTATCATTTCAACCTTTCATAAGAATTTGTTCTATTCTATGGACTAATGCAGTTATTGTTCAACACAAAACATAAGGGCTGTATAACATAACACCTTAACCTTTTGGTAGGGTACATGGAAATAAGTCTCACTTTGTTCATTAGGAATTACTTCTAGATGTATTGCTTCCTTATATTTGAATTTCTATAAATTTCCACTTGGTAAAGACCATGGGCTCAATTACCAGTAAGTGGAAGCAGCTACTAAAAAAAAACTTCCATCATATAGTGGAGAAATAATACTTCTTTTGGGCTTGTAATTATTTCTGTTCAGATAATTGCTATTTCGTCAGATCAAGCTTCCTGTTTGCTTCCTTTTCCTTGTGTATATCTGACTTTGTTCTTTTATCTTCATTGTTTCCTACATCTACGCAGTCTTTCATTTTCCTCTGCCTCATGTCCTTCGTCCTCCACAAAGAGGAGAAACTCCTTTTGTTGTTCAATGTGGAAGGATGAAAGATTCTGTTACTGGGTTTTTTGTTCAAGTGTTTCCCAGGTTGAATAGCTGGACAGAAGGGCTACTACTTCCAAAAAAAAAAAAAACACAATAAATTTAAGTAGTTATCATACCATCTAATAATTACCACTGCACCAACATATGCTGTCTCTGTTACAATCTATGTTGTACCAAATCACTCTAATAGCAAAATCAGGGGTTGAGTGCTTTAATGACTGAGATAAAACAAGACCATTGAGAACCAAGAGTTAAATATAAGCAAGCTCAGGGAAAACTCTGATATTTGCAGCAGTACAAAAAATCCTAAAAACAAACCCTAAAGCACCAAAACAAAACATAACTCATTGTCATACAAAATAGACATGAAACTATGTGTCAGTTGGAAAGACAGAGATGGTTTGGGGAAATGGAGAAAGGCATGGCTGCCTGGAGCCCTAAACATGAACACAGTGGCCAGATTTCTATGTTTTGTTGCAGGATCCACTTGTATACTCTTTCCTTCTTTGTTTATTTAAACTTTTGTATGCCTTCCCTTATGCCTTGGCATTTAGTCACATTTTTGAAGATTGTGACAAACATTGCTTTCAGGTACAAGATATTTTGAATGTGAGATAAGTAAATTCATTCACCGTAAGACTCAGATGGGAGTGAGATGCTTCTTGTGCTAGTAAGATCTAGTTTAAATGGCCTAATATGATCAGTGGATCTACTAAAACAGCCTAATATGATATGTTAGCTGGTACTAAAGTATAAAACCCAGTTTAAACTGTTTAGACACAATTTAACATAGTTTTTTCCCAAGCTGGTACCCTCCAGATGTGTATAATTCTTATGATGGGCATTTTAGGAAGGAACTAAGAGGAAGGTGGCTAGTCTAACAATTGTTTGCACTTTTCCACTTACTGGCAGTTTCTCAGGGATGAGTACCACTATGATGAACTGAAAATTAATTACTGCTCTGCTGGAGGTTTTATATATTTGTTCTTAGGCCAATAAATGTATCTTAGTGTCTTGGGGTACATACGTGTGTGTGAGCATGGATTAATAATTCCAAAACACTTGCATACTAGGTTAGGTGCAGGGCTAACCTATTGCTGGGCTCTTTCATCAGTACATTACTGAAATTCACATTGTACACAGATGAGGCATGATTTGTGCCATATTAAAAAGAGTTCAGAGTTTACAACTGATGTCAAGCATTCAAGCAGTAGAAAGTTGGGTTTACCTATATATATATATATATATATATATATATATATATATATATAAAATCAGTCTGGTAAACCTAATCCTAAAAAATTAAGGCCACATACCAATGAAAAAAATTGATTTGATCATTCTTGGGGAAGAAGGATAGCTCAGTAATGTAGTGCATGCTTTGCATGCATGGCTCATGCAAAGTGTGTGCTTCACCACTGAACTCTGCCTACTTCCCTGGAATCTCTGGTTTAAAGGATCAGATAGCAAGTGATGCAAAAGTGGCTCTCCCCACAGAGCTGCTGCCACTCAGAGAATATTGGGCTAGATGCACAAATATTAGATCAGAAGTCTCTAACCTTTTGGAGCCTGTGAACTCATTTGGCATTTTGAAAAAGTACTCAGGACACCAGCATAAAGTATTTATTTACTTACTTACTTACTTACTTACTTAAAACATTTCTATGCTGCCCCATTCGCCGAAGCCTAGGGGAGGCTCACAACATAAATTAAAATATAATACATTCGAAATATAAAACAAATTAACAATATAAAATAAGTCGCCCTGGCCACTTATTAGTTACTGTCAGGAAAAGAGAAAGGCCAATCACATAACTGTCGGGAACACACCTTACCTGTGTGTGTATGAATATGAAATCTGAGCTATCCAGTTTGGCTTCTCTCTCTAGTGCTTTTTTCTTTTCTTTCTTTTTGGATCATCTCTTCGTACTATCTCCGTACCCATTAGCTCTTACTTACTTCATCCTTTCTTCCCTCCCTCTCTCTCTTTTCTTTCTTTGGCCTCTCACATGGTTCCTTTCTTTCACTCCTCTTCCTTTCTATCTGGTTCATCTGTCTGTCTGTATGTCTTTTCCTTCCTTCCTTCCCTCCCTCCCTCTGGCACCTTTCTTTCTCCCCTCCATATTAAAGCTAAAGAGGCCATTCATGCAGTGATGTTAACAGAGAAGGGAAAGGCACTCCTGCTAAACATGGTTGGAATGGCGAGGCAAGATTGCCTACCATCAAGGATCCTGTTGCACCTGGGTTTTTGGCAGGGTGTGGATTTCCCCCTTTTCAAACATTTTGGAGCATTAAACCAATGGCACAATAGTGAAGTGAGGCATAACAGGACAATCAACATCTTAGGATATAATATAGATTTCTAAATACAGCTGCAAATGATTGCAGTTTAATAAACACCATTAACAGCACAGATTCTCAATTATCCTTCAGCTCTTTGTGTTCTCCCCTGCAGTCTGCTTTGGAGGTTTGGGTGACCTTTCAGAGTAGATATCAGAGTGATATGCTTCAAATTGTACCTTGGGTGGGCAACAAAAAGACAATCAGACACACACAGATAAATACCGAATAGAGTAGGAATAGACAGTTTGGTGCTCTCCAGAAGTTTTGGACTACAATTCTCATGTCCTAGCCAGCGTAGCCAATGCTATGGAAGTTTGGAAGATTTCGAAGAGTTGAGGAAGATGACATAGAAAAAAATTATAGCTCAGTCTGATCTTCTTAATGGCAAAACATAGCTTAAATATCTCAGAGCATTCCCAAAATGTCTAGAATGGGATAGTGGATTTTTGTCTATCGGTGGGATAAAAGAACTATTTCTTGGTGCCAAACAAATAAAATTAGTAGTAGAATGCATTCATCTTTCTCAGACTTTGTCTGCTCCACTTCAACCTATTAAATTTCCCCTGAAACCTAAATATAATCTAGCTCAGGAATGTGCAGTACTGGTCAATCTCCAGGTAATTTTCACTAGATCAGCAATGATTTTGATTCCCACTTGTTTGAGAATATCTTTTTATTTCATCTTCATTGCTGAGATGGAAGAAGTTTAGGGAAAACAGGAGGATAATTTTTGTCATGGGCTGAACATGTGATTGGAGGCAGTCTGTTTCTTAATTTGATGTACAACTTGCTATTAAAAATGGGAGGGGGATGTAGGTGACTCCATAAGGCTTCCCATCTCTGATTTAGATCAAGGAATGAAAAAGAGGGAATCTGTAATTGTCTTTTCCTTTTAAAAGGTAGCATTTGTCATAATTGTTTTATCTTCCACACTTTGAAGGTGTTTTTGAACACAAAGTGTTCTCAAGGCTTTCCAAACAATGATACAGCATAATACATATAAAAACCATTCTTTAAAAATTCTAGATCTGTGCAAAAATAAGAGGAACAGTAAAAGCAAACCTAGTTGCTACATCCCAAAAGATGGGTATGGTTAGATGGAACATATATGATAAAAGATTACATTTTTAACATAATACACACAAGTATTGAATTATATATTGTTATATTATTAAATATAAATAGTATTATTAAATGAAATATTTAAAACATTAGTATTTCTTGTATTTTGGGATATAGCTATAATTGAAGAATTCTTTTAGTTCATTTGACAAAGTTAGCATCAGTACTTTTCACTGAAGACGTATTTATTGATATGGCTATGTTAGGTTGTAAAACGGAATGGAGTATTTTTAATGAAATGGAACTGTGTGTTGAGATAGCAGCATGCCATAGCTGCTCAGACGGTAGGTCTTCAGTGTGGAATTGTCCCCTAGGGTATTAAACACAGGCTTCTGAGACAGCCCTTTACGGAAAGATAAAAGACATTGCTCAAGACTGTTTCTAATCAGCCTTGTAAGAATCGATACCTCCACTTTATCTGCCCTCCGGAATGAAAATAGTCTGTTTGTCCGTAGTTTGAGAGAAAGAAGAATGCACAAACCAAGGGCTTTAGCTGAATTTATCTTGGAGGATTTCTCATACCCTTTCACATTCGCTTAGTTCTGGAATTCGAAGAGGAAGTCTCCTCCGTTCTTTGCTAGTAGGATACTGTAGTCTATATTTTTCCAGGCTGCTCTGCCCCGTCAATATTTCTCAGATCTGCTTTTCCCACTACAAGTTGGAAAGCAAAACAGAGAATGGGTCTAAATCGGGAAACTGGATGGAAATTTTCTGGCTCCTTTGATCCGGAGGGAAACGGCTCTGGGGAAGCAATCCCTGAATTCCCCTCGCGTTCCAAGAAAAGAAAAGCAAAACCCTAAAGGAATTCCAAGCCGTGTTTTAAAAAAAGAACAATGACAGAGCCTCTGTATGACCCCGCTCCGCACACAACGCCTCCGCCCCCTTCCAACATCATTGAACTGCGGTTCTCCAGTTCCGACCTTCTTTCTAGCGCGCCTGCGCTTGTTTACTGTTTGGTTTCTAGGGCACTTCGCAGGGCACGTCACAGCGCCATGACGTCGGGCAGCCCGCAGCGACGCTGCGACCCGACGGCGTGACGGACGCGCTTCCGGCCGTGACCATATATGGACATGGAGGCACGTTCCTTTGCCTAGATTTCTCACTTGCCCTCCCCCGGTATCGTGCGGTGAGGCGAGCGCCCGTCGCCTCTTCTCGCCTGGGGAAGATTCCAGAAAGGAACGTAGTGAACCTGCTAACTCCGAGGGCGGCGGTGGCAGCTCCAAGTGGTGTGAATAGGCTGGTGCTTACAGATATTGGCGAGGGCAGATTCCAAGGCCGTACGCAGAGCTACTTTATTCTTACAGGCGGGGGAAGGAGGGAAGGCTTGTTCGACATCGTTTTAGAGCAGACGAAACGCACGGAAACAACGTTCCACTCGCCGCTGTCGAGTTATGGACCTGCTCTCTGAAATCCTGTGCAGGTGCGCTGTTTGGAAACACCGGCCTTTGCCGCTGAAATCTGCTTTGGTTTCCACCCCAACCTCTACACATAACACTGCAGGCGGAATCTTGTGCGTATTTAGACGGAAAAAAGTCTTACAACTTCCACCGTGCCCCATCTAGCTGTGCTGGGAATTGGAGGACTTCATTCTGTTTAAACACAAAGTGAACTGCGCCCTAAATGCAGTTATTCATATCCTGTGCCTGGAAATAGAAATTACAGGATGCAATTCTATGCATATTCGGACAGAAAAAGGGACTGGCTGGATATGGAAATGTGGCATGTGAACCAATATTCATTAACAATCAGGCTGCCTTAGTTGGCCAGCCTGAAGATTCTGAACTGTTTTTGAAGACAGCCTCAGTGTTATGCTATTGTTGTCTCTATAGGGTCCTACCTGTTACATCCAGGTAGGTAATAAAAACTGCCATCCATGCCACTGCTTCCTCCTGTGGCGATGCAGGAGCACTGGTAACTATGGACCCTGCTCTATAAGAGAACAGTCCTTTCCACAACAGGTTGAACACCGATTAGCTAGGGCCACTCCCTAATAGTACTTCTGTATGTCTGTATGTATTTTAGCGGTATTTATTTTAGTTATATATCCACAGTTAGCAGATCCAAACAGACCTAAGAAAGGGGCCAAAAATGCAAGAAGTCTAGGGTGACTTTTATATGCAGAACTCAGATACCTATAAAAGAAGTACTGTGTCTGCTCACACTAGCAATGACTGGCACTAACACACCATTTTGCTATGTTCATTTAACACCTGAAGTGGGAGTCCTAAAGGAATAAAGTCAAATGATGATAACTTCTAATTATAATTAGAGGCTTGAAAATCTTGCCAGGGTGGAACACAAGTTGTCAACTGATTACTGTAAACAAGCAGAACTTTTGCCAGTTGCCACTGTGCTAGGTGCAGCATGGTTATATAACCATGTTTCCTTATGTATGCATGCACCACTGGAGCAGGGCACTTTATTTCAAGCAGGAACTGTTTCTGGCATTGCATAACCAAGACCATCTGTCTTACGGCTCCAAATGTGGTCCATGTTCTGCTTCTACAGAGTGCAGGCCATGTCCATAAAGCCAATGAGAGGAAGTTTTGCTTAGCTCCTATGGGGAGCTATCCAGCAGCTTGCTTGCTGCAAATGTTGGTGGTACTGGATTGTATGGCCAGTTTTCTGACACAGGCTTTCCCTTCCTCATCCATTTTGAGGAGATTATGTTATCAATACATAAATTGAAACACCCGTAAGTATTCCCACTTCGCAGGTGGTGGAGGCCCCATCAATGAGGGTGTTCAAGGAAAGACTGGACAACCACATGTTGCTTATTATATGAGCAGAGCTGGCTGGAGCCAGGGATCCAGACTAGATGACTCAGAACTTCTGACTTGCTATGTTTCTATGTAAAACAGTACTGTTAAATTTAAGAAATATCAAGAAATTTAGGTGCTTGATGATAGAATGATAAATTATTTTATTTTCATAAGGAAAGAACTGAGAACTTGTCACATGAATCCATCTAATAATCTCATGACTGCATTTGCTTGTATCTAGAAATTATATTTTCAAAATATTTGTGATTATATCCACAGCTTTAATCTCTCTGGTATAGATGTGAATGATAATTAACACATTTCTTGAAACTGGCACTTCAGTTAATCAAATTTATTGAAAATTTGTTACATTGACTTGGTGTACAGTTTAAAACATGTATGCTGAAGTGGGCCAAATAGGCTTGTAGCCTTTCTTTTCTATGATAGTATATATGGTTTTTTTAAAAATTCTTTATGTAGAGAGATTGCAGTTCATGCATATATGGTGCTTTCCAACGACAGGTATGGCAGGTCTGTACCCCAAAAGGCTTACACTTTAAATTAGACAAAGAGATTTAACAGAGGTTGTTGTGGGAATAGAGACAGTGGACCAGGTCAAACAAAGCTACAGTGGCTTATTTATATTGCCATATATGCCAGTCACAATCGAATAAGCCCCACAAAGCTAATCAGTTACTGGCAGATTGTATCCCCCTCCAGCAATCCATGCTGTCCAGGTTCAGACAACATGTCAAGCTGCATCCAGGCAGCAATCACTCAAATTGTGCCTGGTATGCACTGCATTTTAAAGAAATATTTTGATTATGCAAACTCCATAAGAAATAAGCCGGGAAGAATAAGTTGTTATTTCAGTTACATTTGCTTTGGCTTACCTGCAATAAGGCACGGTGTAATTTGCATTAGATTTCATTGAGGGCAAGTAGCCTGAGGACAAAGAAAGGAAAAGATCGTGGACTGTGACTGCTATCAGGATGGGAGAGTAATGGTTACCTCTAGCTTATGTAATTCCCTCTCAGCTGAGATCTAGTCATCCTCTATGCTGATGTCCTTTTGGAGCATTCTTAAAATGGTTTTTATTTTACCAAGGCTTTGGTGTTAGTGCTTCTGAAAAAAGATGTGGTGATTGTTCTGCTGGAATGTTGTTTGACTATGAATTTGTAGGGGTTTAATAATGTTTTTGGTATGCTACACAAGAATGTTCAGGAGTGCTTCCTTTCTTGTTTTGTTTTGATTATATAACCTCCAGGTGGCACTATAATATAGCAGAATGCACTTGCAAGGATACTAGAAAAAATTACACTTTTTTGCTATCAGAAATAATACTAAATTTTCCCTAATCTAAAAGTGGAAAGTGAAGTTTACAAGTAAAAGCAAAACTGGAGTATCACAGGATCACCTAAAGAAACTGTAAACAAGTGTGTGTAAGGAATGAGGACTATAAAACACTTTGTGTAAAAAAGTTTATAAAAAAGAAATGAGATTTAGGGAGGGAGGGAGGCAGGAAGGTGCCATACCATTTCAAACAGAATTCCTAGGCGGTATTCAGCATAACCAAGCAGCCCACATAGACTTAAGGATCTGACAGCCCAATGATGAAAGTGGAGCTTTAAAATTTGAACTGGTAGAATTTAAACATAAAAATTACAGACATGAATGCGCACACATATAATGCCCCTTACTTATGCTTATGGATTGTAGTTCCTCTACACCCACACAGATATTTCTGCCTGTCTAGCTCAGTTATGTATCTACTTCCTACATAGGTGTGAACTCCTTATTAATGTCATGCTGATAGCACTTCTAATAAGTGCTGTCAAATATAACTTCTGTCAATTTTCATATCACTTACATAACTGCATAATATATAACACCCTGATAGCCATCTAGGTGTGTGGTGAAAGAGGTATATCTTTTTTGAATATGCATCTATTTATTATTTTGTATAAGGCAATGTTTACCTAGTGTATAAATGTCCCTGGGCATAAGACTTTTTGTCCTTTAAAGCCCCTGTCATCTTGAAGGAATAGGACTTATTAGCATTTCTCATGTTGCTAGGAAATATATAACATGGCCATAAATCCCATTATCCACTTTTCCTCCAGGGAGCTAAAAGCACAGATGTGCAATAGCGAGAAAGCCGCTTTGCTGGTGATTTTCAGATTTTCAGACCTTCTTTGTGCCATCTGCTGATTTGTGGACTTGGCAATTGCACAAATGAGTTCACATGTATCTGCACAAATCTGGATTTGCAAGTGTTCATGCTCCTGAAATTCTGCAAATTGGCCAAAAATGCACAACTCCTTTCTAATGCATATTTTCATGCCACTGGGAAGTCGTGCATTTTGCTCTCTCTTTTTATTTTAGTGTTTTTCTGTGGCTAAGTTTGCGCAGAAATATGCAACATTAAAACATCAGTCTACAAGCCCCATGGATTCCTCATGACCTGGAAAAGTTTATCCACTGTGAAAACCATGAGGCAGAGTCCAAGAAATCTATTCTCACTTGATTTTAGATTTCTTCCAAATCCCTGGCTCTGAACTACATACATGGATTTTCCCCATTTAATCTGTGAGGTAGGTTAGGCCTCAACATAAGACTATTTTAGTTTCAGTAAATGTGCTCAGGATCAGTCTGTATTTCTAAGTATTTTATCACACAGCATTTGGAATAATTATGTCTATCTCGCCTTCCTCCTACTTATTGGTTATTACAAATGGAGCAGTACATTTTTCATGCTCTGTGAAGACTTCCATGAATTTCACCTAAAGACTGCATGTTTCATCACTATTATATATGTAATTAAAAATGGCTTGCAACAGTTTATGAATGTTGAAAAAAAACCATTCTCAATCCTAACTTTGAATGGAAATGTAAGATGTTTGCAACCACAAATTAGTGTTGTTTTTATGTAGTATGTGCTCTGTCAATATATTTTATTTATTTATTTATTAAAACATTTCTATGCTGCCCCTTGCCATAGCCTCGGGGCGGCTCACAACATAATAAAATACACAATAAATTAAAACAATAACAATTAAAATATATGCATGCCAAAATACCAGGGAATTAATTTTCAAGAGAAAGGCCACAATCCATCAGCATATTTCTTTAATAATATATTATTATTTATTAAGCATATTTATTCATTGATCTCAGCTTTAGCCTAGGAAACACATCTGTTGGATTGTAGTCAAGATATTTTCTCCCTTAAGATGTTCCCAGGGTGTTCACATGGCTCAAAAGTGCTGTGTCCTGTAAGGTTCACACTTCTATTTTTAGAATGGATGCTGACAGTGATTATAGGTACAAAATAAGAGGGAGGACACCCTGGGAACGACAAAGAACCTTGTCACATGATGAGGCATGTGTGTGTTGTGATGGTTCAGTTAAAAGAAATGTAACCTGCTGGGTGTTGGATCCTACAAAATGAGGGAGTAAGGCAACAGAAGGAAGGAAAGAGTGGGATGAAAGTGCAGTAGAGCACGGCTGGGCAACTTGAGGTTCTCCAGATGTTTTCCTACTGTGCCCATCAACCCCAGCCAGCATTGCCAGGAGTGAGAGACGATATGTATTGTTGTAGCCAAAGCATCTGGAGGGCCGCAAGTCGCCCAGCTTTCCTGTTACTATATATGAACAATATCTGCATATTTTGAGGGAAATGAATGGGGAGTGGCAGAATAATATTACTGCAGTTAAAAATCCCCATGTAGGAAGGCTGCCATGTAGTTTTTCACAGTCAGCTGGGTCAAAGGTATAGTAAATGCCTCTTTTCTAAACTGCTCTTCACATAGTTCCAGATTACAGACTAACTACCAGTGCTATTTTCCTCTGAATTTATTGTTCCTGGAATGCTTGTTGTGTTATGTGATAGCTACTATTTCATATTAATGTAGCTTCATGCATCCTCAATCTTGTTATAAGCGTAGCTTAATTACTAGTTGCTTTGATGTCATGCCCTTAAGACAATCTTGCACATCCTGAGAAACGTGATAATGACTAGCTTGGAGTACCAAACCAATGACTTGTTTTAAAAATTAAATGGTACACATTTATGAACACGTGGATTTGTACTACATATTTTACCCTTGATTAATGGCTTCTACTGGAGCACTTTGCAGATAGAATAGTGTAAAACTCTTCTGTTCTCCATAGAGGTGGAAAAGTCATTAGTCACATGGATACATGTAATTAAACATACTCAGCTGCCTATTTCTCAGTTGGAACAGTGCCATGGCTCTTTGCATGCTCACTGCATATTTATATATTTTTTCCTCCAAGGTAGCTTGTATAACCACCATCCAATAGATGATGATAATATAAGTTTTAAACTAGTCGGAAGAAGTATTTGCATGCAAACAAACTGTATATGCACACACATATTTAATTGATGAACAGCTTCACAGCAGCTTAAAAATGTAACAATTCAGTGTTGAGTTTCTTTAAGCAGAAGTGGCAGGACACATGACAGACAACAATACATTGCACAACTCCATCTTGCTATAGGAGTGTACACCAAATTGAAAAGGGGAATAGCCTTCAGTGATTCATAAGAGTGCTTCTATTTCACACTAAATGATAAGAGGAATACACTGAAAGGCAAAAATGGAACAAAGAGGAACACCTGTGAGGTAAATCCTGAGATCAATTTTGTTTTTCCAGATAAGAACAAAAATTAAATGACTAGTGTATGAGAAGCATGAGAGAATGGATATCATCTGTTAAAGGAGCTTTCTAATAATCTCATGCTACTTTTTAGTGTTACATGTCCTACCTATCAGTAGCCACTAGTAGTGCCCCAAAGCCTGTTTTGAAATAGGAGGAAGAAAGAGGAGAAGAGAAAAGGAAACAGCTAAGTAGATTTCCTGCAGGAATAGGTTATGCCATGATTATTTATCTTTTGCTTATTTAATCCTTTCTTAAAACATTCTTACCCCACATTTAAATAAATATTCCCGAGCCATGCTGAAATGGAAGCAAGAAAATGCCCAAAGCCTGTGAATAGGAGACTTTTAATTAACTTTAGAAATGGGACTTGTAAATAAACATCATAGAATGATCTTGTCCATGGGGAAGTGCACTACTGAATAATACTGTGCTATGAAGTACTGCATGGAAATCTCATTTTAATTCAGCTTCCAGCTAATTGTGGAAAGCCATTCCTCAACAGCACTGAAGGGCTCTAGTGTGGAAGGAACTGGCACTATAATCAATTCTTGATAGCTACTGTAATAGCTGCATTTATGTAACATTTAGCAAGCAATGTGCCTTTGAGTACATTCGTGTAAGTGAAAATGTGCAATTACATTCATTTCTGTATTATTGCCTAATCCTTACAATTTCACTCAGGGTTATGGTTATTTATAGAAATTGCGTAGTTTTGTAAAGTTCTGAAAGTGCAATATATTATACATTGAAAATGGATGCTTTATCTAGGAAATATATGCATTGAGATTTTATTGGCATGTAATGTGGCTGTGTGAGAGTCTGCTGGGCACCTACCAGATAATATTTGTGATGAAAGGCACAGTTACCATCCACTCATACCTACACCATTTTTGAATCTAGTTTAATGTTGCATTGATGGGCATTGGCAAGGAGCTTACTCAATGCCAATCACATAAAGGCCTCAGTACAATTGGGCATGGGCATGGGGAATCTTTTTTTAGTTCAAAGGCTGAATTCCAACCTGGGTCACATTCCATCTGTGGGAACAGTTACAGGCAAAGTGGGTGCAGCCAAAAGCCAAGTGAGCATGGCCAACAGTTGAACCTTTCCCAGTTTTGGCCTACGCTGCAGTAAGCAGAACAAGGCCCTACTGAGTGCTGGGAAAGTGAGCCTTTTTTGCTTAGGAAGGAAAAGTTCTTATCTCTGACCTGCTGTTGATCAGAGATAAGAGCTTTCCCCTGCTCATAGAGGTGGTGAGACCTGGAGAAGTTGTTGAGGCAAATGGCAGGCAAACCATCTCTGTCTTAAGGGCTAAAGTCTCAGTGAACTGAACCCAGACATTTTCTTCTCTTACTCACCCTCACTTCATCTTAGAGGCACCTTAACAGTTTTACTTGGAAAGTTTGTGTGACCATTTAAAATACTGCAGTGCTGAATTAGGGCATACTTTCAGTAAGGAACTTTTTGGTTGTTTGATTCTCTTTCATTTCTTTCAACAGGTGTCTTGTGCGACCTTCCCCCCCACCAAACAAAAAACCTCCAGTAATTCCCATGTGACCCGGGTGTCATCTGTGGTTACAATAAGCTGCCAGAGTATATGAATGAAATGTGGGTTCATAATATGTGCAATATTAGTTTTTATTGAATCTCAATGATCTGACTAATGTTAAGGTTTGAACTTAAACCGCGTTCCAACTATTCTTTTTGCTTATCTGGTGAGTGCAGCAGATCCTGACAGCATTTTGCCAATATATGAATATGCTCAGTGAGGAATCATATAGCTTCCTTATATAAGAAATCTGACTTGTCAGTGTGGAATTGCTGTGCTTCTTCTCCTGCGAAAAAAGAAGATGCTAATTAATATATATTATTTAAATGTAAGCACTCTGAAATTATCCCTAATGTAACACTGAGACATCCCTAAAATAAATTTGATCAAGTAATAAAGAAAATTCAGGAAATAACAAATGGGGGTGGGCAGTTTCACCACTTTTCACCAGAAGGACAACTTCTCCAACAATTTCTTAAAAGCAGAACATTTGCAGAGGCTTCTGCGCAGCTTTTTCCTTTTTTTCCACAAAGGCTTTTTTTTTTGGCATTGTCATTGAAAGTGGGAGCAACATCAACTCTATTGGCAGCCATGACCCTCAAGGTGCCCATATCTAATGCTGTTCCAGGTCTGCTCTCTTGTGAAGTACATTGAACCTCCCAGCTCAAGCTGGAGAGTGGGACAAGCAGTAAATTGCATGTTTCCTCTCCAGGCCAGCCTAGTGCCACTGCATACCATCCCTTTGTTGCTGCTAGTACTGCCACAACTTCCACATTGAAGGCATTTTTCTTTTTGGCACACCATGAAAAAGTTGTTATGCTGAATCAAGCACAAAGTATTGAACAGGTTATGTAGTGTAACATCAGATGAGCTTGCAATTTTCACTAGCAAAATAAATGTGTCTTTTAGATTTCTATAAAAGCCTGTTGAATGAAGGTCCAGTGTACTCTTTGGCTAGGTTCACATATCACAGCAAGCAATATTGTGCAGTTTCCATGGTGCACAGTATTTGTGTGAACGTGCCTGGAAGATGATCAGTCTCATCACGGTAACTTTCCTCCTGCTCAGTCTTCCAAGCGGTATCCCAGTAGGCACAGGGAGGAGGAATGAGGCTCCTTGCTGTGATAGCTGCAATCGTGGGATGAACTCACTGCAGCTGTCAAACTGCCTGTGCTACACAGTCAGGGCTTATTCACTGAAGTGCAGCAGGGAGAACAAGGGGCTGCTCAGACACCCTCCCTTCCTGCTTCAGAGTGGCCTGCTCCAGCAGGAGGACATTACCTGTCTATTCTCAGGCAAAAGACAAGGAAATCAGCTGGGCAGTGCTGTGGAAAAGAGCTGTGCCTTCCCATGAGTGTCTAGGAAAAGCCCCTCCTGATGTGAGTAGCAGGATGAGAAACAGTTGGGCAGCAGTCTGGGTGGAAATGCCCAGCTGGGGGCTGTGCACTGCAGTGCATCTCTCCATGCCCCGGTCTCCTGTGGGCAGCAGGCAAGAAGGGCAGGGGCATGGCGGGATGTGCTCTAGCATGCATCCCTTAGCCGGGCAGTGCTGCTCTTGCTGCCCAGCTGTTTCTCGTCCTGCTGCGCCCATGAGAAGGGCAGCGGCACTGGGGAATGGTGCGCGACCCTCAGCTGGGCACTGCTGGCCAGTGGATTCTTGCTGCTCCCAACTGTGCAGAAATGGTGGTGGGGAATCAGTAGAGCGGCACTGCTTTTTTTCCAGCACTGACCAGCTGTTTGTCTGCTCCTGTCCTAAAGAAGATCTTTAGGGCAGGAGGTGGGAGGGGCAGGGATGCTTCTGACAGTTGTACTAAACTCTCTGGTTTGCCACTTGGCAAGAGCAGCCATGGGTGCTCTTTCTAAGCAGCTCTATGGTTCTGGTCTTGGTGCTACAATGTTTTCCAGTTTGGATGACACAACAAGCAATCATGCAAGAAACCATGGAACAGACCATTGTTTTTGTTGGTGGTTCTTCAGAACCAAATGTACTATACAAAATTACCTCAATGGGTTTTGGAGGATATGCCAGACCAAACTAAAGTTGAAAAAAAACCACCACTGCTTGCCATGTTGTGCAAAGTTGCCCTTTAAGTGGCAGTACATTTCACAAATTTGAGCCCATTGTTGAAAAGCCCACCAACGAATTTATTCCCACAGAGCAGGTTTAAGATGAACATGACCTTTTGCTGCTCCCTATAAAACTCACGCACCAGCATTGTACAAATCTTATTTGACAATGGTTGAACTTTAATGGCCTTCCTCCCCTTGAACTTTGTGTAGCTTTGTCTTCCATGATGCAGAGACAAACAGCTATATGTCCTGTTCAGGTCAGGGCCTGAACCCACTGGCCCTGAACCCACTGGCTCTGACCCTGCTTCTGGGTCAGGGCCAGTGGGGAGAAGTGGGGGGACAACAACTGGGTTTGGTTTTGGAACTCTCCAGGTTCAAATCTCTGCACAGCCTTGATGCTTAAGCATAATTCTGTTTGTAGAATAATATTTTAAAATTAATGTCTATACTTAAATGGGAGAAGGAAAGAAACTAGTTGGCAGGGAAGCTGTGTGAATGGCAGCCATTATCCTCCAGTCCAAGAGGTTTGAAAGCTATGCTTTGAAGTACTGCACGTGGCATGCAAGTCCCTGCTCCTATGCAGGGTTCTGCATGAAGTGATGGGTCAAACTGCCGAATCAAGTCTTCCTTGGAGCTTCAACCATCTCAACTGCAAGCCTTGTCCAAAATTACAGATGTCAGGGAATTAGGTGTTCAGGATAAAATATTCTCTTCATGTCACTTCACTTGTGCCATAGTTGAACACTGATAATTCCAGGGCTTATTTCTAATTTTAACTAACTTATGCATTTGCATCTGACTATGCTATTTTTGGCCCAGCCAGTACACATGCTGCTGACATCAACATTCTTGTTCTTCCATGCTCCTCAAGACTGATGAATGAAAGCAAAATTACTGCTGCAACTGAAAGCAAAAGGAAGTAAAATATTCTACTCTCTTATCCTACATATGGATAGCCAATGTGGAGCAGGGTAGGTAGTCTAGTGCAGCAGTTCCCAAACTTTCTTTGCTCATGGAAGCTTTTTGAAGACTTTTTTCCCCTGTGGAACCCTAACTCTATACCTGATTTTTCCTAAGCCTTGTGAACCCACAATGTTCTTCCTTATTTCATCTGCTCCTATTGCCTGAGTGCTCTGCATAACATAGTAGGTTTGGAAATAAAGAGAAAACATTTTAAATATAACAAATGAATAAAGCGATTATATGGTAATATCCCAAATGAATTATTTCGATTATTCCCAACATTATTCAATAGAGTCCTAGGGACCAAATGACATGATGCATATCCTTCTTTGCTGCTTGGATGCCAACTGACAATCGAATAGTTGGCCTCGTGTGGTTTCATTTTAAAATCCATTTTAAATTTGATTTGTGAGATTTTTAGGAGAACCCTAGGGTTCCACAGAACACAGTTTGGGAACTGCTGGTCTAGTGTATCAACTAGATAGGGAAGGCCCAGATTCAACATCCCACTCAGCTTTGAAGCTCACTGGAGGACTAGTAAGGGTGCTATCTATGGATGTTTGCATGGAAAGAGTTCTACATCTCCCAGCATGTAGAGACTTCTAAGACTTTTTTCTGTCAAAATACCTGTAAGATTCTGTCATTACCTGGCTGGGGCATGCTGGGAGTTATAGACCTTTTTCTTGCCTAACAATGCACAGGATTGTACCTTAAAACACTGATAGAATGGACTGGGTCTGTCATTGTTTCCTTGGATGCTGAAAGGCCTTCAGTACAATTGAGGGGAACTTTCTTTTCACTATGATGAACAAATTTGGTTTTCTCAGAATTTCTGAAATGGGTTAGAATTTTATACTCACTTGGAAGAGCTAGAATTATAACAGTTTGTTGCGGGGGTTGCTTTCTTTTCATTTAGGGGAGGTAGCAGATTGGGATTTTTAGTTTCTCCTTTGATGCTAGATTTATCTGGCTTGTACTGTTAAACAGAGTAGTAGTATTAATGGCTTTGTTCATGATAACTTAGAATTTTAAAATATTCTTTAAATTGATGGTGTTCTGTTGTTTATCTTGGAACTCTAGTTGTCTGTTCTGACTTTGATGCAGTAGATTAATATGTTTGGTAATTTATCTAGCTATTCAACTAATTAAACAAAATCTGAACTGATGCTAATTAGATGTACTAGATGTCATACTGTATGACAGCTGATCTCTTGGGATTTAGATAGATGTACAGTATATCTTTAAATCTGAACTCGAGGGGCAAAGTAAATACGTTCAAGCTAAATACTACGTCTCAAATTGTTGATGTGAAATGTGGGCTTCCTTTATAATAAAGCTATGCCTAAATTAGTTAACTTGGAAGTGTAACACAACTAATGCTTCTTTTAAGTATATGTTTTGGCAATGCTCAGTTGTTGCCCCCTTTTAGGAAGAGATCGTTATACAGAGAGATTTTGTATTAGAATGCCCTTTAATATTTACTGAGGCTCATGTTCGTTTAAATTATTTACCTGCTTCTTGGAAGTTAACACATAGTCAGAGCAATTAGATTCTTTGTGACCTTCTGAAAGCTGAAAGGGTTATATTACATAATTGGAATGATAAGTGTTCATCTCCTGTAATATTGAAGACCTTACAATGCTTATTGGATTGAAGACCTTATTGGATTGAAGACCTTACAATGCTTTCAACTTTATACACCACTCTCTAATGGATACATTTATGGATATTTGGTCTGGTTTTGCAGAAGTTTGTTTATAGTTCTTAAGCACTTGCCTTCAAATCGATGTGTTCAAAATTATGTAGCTACATTTTTCTTTCTGTGCTTCTTTCCTTTTAGCAAAATTTAATCCTAAAGAATATTAAACAAACATGCACGGCATTGTATTCTCTGCATCTTTCAGCCTAACCTACTTCAGAGGGCTACTCGAAGATAAAATGGAATTGAGGGAGACAACGATGAACAGTTTTGACCCACTTGGATGAAAAAGGGATATAAATGTTGTTGCTGGAGACAAATACCGCTTTGCTTGCTTGTTAGTCACATTTTTCATTTTACTAAAGCAGAGAAGTCACCACTCATGACAAATACTGGACGAGGCTGCCCTTTGGTGTGACCAAGAAGGCAATTCTGATGCCTCCTGGAGAGGGTTGATCTCACCTGATCAATCACAGTGGGGTTGGTTAACTTTGCTCTGGGATGTAGCAACTTTTCCCTGCCTAAACAGATAATTTTTTTGTGCCACAGGTTTTTTTTTGAGGGGGGAGGGCTTCATGGGAGATGGCAAAGCACTCCTCCTGCTTGCCCATTTAATGACTGTGACAGGTGAGTTGCCCTAGAATACAAAGTGGAGAAGAGGGACTGCACTTTTTGATTCTGGTTGTACTTTCAATTTATGACTACTGAGCTGATTACCTGCTGCTAGAACTGATTACCTGTCAATACAAATCTGTATCTTGGGCTGATTCTGAACCAGTTAATATTTGTGAGTCTGCACAACACAGCAGCACCAATTGAAATGTTACCCCTGTACTGAGCATAAGATTTTCAGATGATCAGCCACAATGGGGGTTGTCAGTCCTCTTTCCCCTGCCCTCTGAGTCCCAGGGGATACTGTAGGAGCTCTGAGGAGGTCAAGATGACAGTGGTGGAGAGCTGGCAGTTTTGGTATCTGTCGTCCACTTCTCTGCCCAGCACAACTGCTGATGCCAGTGGAGTGAGATTTCTTGTGGGAAATCCCGCTTTCCTGGCATTGGTAAGAGTGCTGGGCAGGGAACCTACAGTGGGGAGCAAAAAGGGAAGGGCTCAGAAGTCCAACAGAACGTGACCCGGTGTTCAGCTGTGGTGCGCTGCAGTTGAGCCGCTTGGAGGCCACCAGTGGCCTTAACATCTGTCCACACAGCTCAGCTGCAGCATCATCCCATGGCTAAGCAGGAAGCACATTTGGCTGTGTCTCCTTGGGAAGAATTCTTCACTCTCTCCTGCATTGACAGGAGCCTGGTGAAACTGATGGCAGCCATACTTTGCCAGCTGTTACCAGCTATAGCCCCTTGGTCAGAGCAGCAAAACTGTCTTGCCACACTGGCCGAAGGATTCTTTTACTTTTCAGCTTGAATGTGGCTTAGAGTGTCATCTAGGTTCAGATGACACTTTAAGTCACCATGAGATAGTTAAACTCTACAACAAGCCATGGGTAACTGGGATGGTTTCTAAGCTACCCCAGGGTCACTTACAGAACACCCCACAGGAACAGTACTGGGTTTGGGCAACAGGTCAACCCACCATAGCTTATAAACTACAGTTGCTTATTGTTTTATCCATACTGAGTCATTGCTTATAGTAACATTCTGGCTGTGAAAAAATCTGCATTCAGTATTGCAGCCTAATGGAGCCCTGTTTTGTTCAGGGATTTTGGACATGGCATGTCTTCACAACTTTGAGCTTTTTGCTTGCAGTGCTTTGAATGCAACATAGAATGTGGAACAAAAATCAAATGTAAGTTATAGATTTGAGCCTCAGATGTGAAAACAGCTTTGTTTAATCTGCATTTAGATAGCTTACATTTATTTCACTCTGCATAAGGTAATTGAGTTCATATCTTAAATAAAGGGAGAAGACAGTCTTTACCCCAAACAGCTTATACTGTTGGTTTATGACAAGATTGAACAAGCGTAGGAAAGAAAAAACCGGTATTGTTTGGGTGATAGTGATGTTTTGGATAGGTATGTTTTGAATGGTAAGCCATAGTTATTTGGCAGTTTGGTAGGCAGTGTGGGAGAAAAGAAACTTAAGAAGGAATTTTTAGAAAGGATTTTAAAGGGGATCATGTAGTGGCTTTATGGATTTCCTGGGAGAGGTTTTCCCACACATACTACTTGTTGTCAGAGAAACCAAAGAGGCATTCAAGAAAGAAACAGTCTCTCTTGGTCAGTACATGGTGGGAATTTTGTTGGCACGTGGGTGCACCAATTGCAGGATACTAGCCCCAGAGAACAGTGTGTTATAATTCATGCTTTGCCTCCTCTCAAATCTAAATTCTCCAGCAAAAAAACCTAAATTCTGGGTGTAATATAAATATGTAGGTTGATAACATTCATGCCAATATATTGCATATACCTCCTTCTTTATGATATTTTTGTCCCAAAAGATCTGAGTTTTTTCTTTTTCCTTTTGAAGTCAGAGAATCTTCAGCACATCACATCTGGGGACTGGGGAAGAAGCAGACAACTTCTGTTTGTCATCCTCTGATCATCAGGACTCTGACTCTAGAACAAGCTCCTCTAAAACTTTTACCATCCTGGTGCTATTCCCTCAGCCCAGAACCTCCAGTCCAGAGTTCTGGGTGTGTATGAAAAATTGCCATAGGAAGTCTATCTTAATAGAGAGATGCATTTCCAAATTTCATTAGCTTGCCCCAGTTCTTCACTCCTTAATCTATTAAGACTTCACACCCCATCGCAGCATACCAAAAGAAAATGTTATCATATTTTTCTGTCTATAAGATGCCCCCATGTATAGGGCAACCCCCACATTTCCTACCCATCTCCAGCGAGCAAGCTGCCACCGCGCCCATGCACTGCCTCGCTGCCCCGCTGCGGTGCCTCCCACCCCCCAGCAAGAGGGGAAGGGAACAAAGGGAGAGAGAAACTATAAAATCCATGTCAAGAGGCCTGGTCCTTTGGCTTGCCCTTTGGCACCAGGAGCCCACTAGTTGTTCAAAGAATTAGTTTGTTGCCTGAGGAAACCTTGTGACTAAAGTGGCATCAGTAAACTTGCTCATTCATTGGTAAACTGCATTCATTTTCATCTCTATATGTGTTGTATACACTGTGTATTATCTTTGACACATGTAGTTTTGTCTCCTCCTTAGTATCCTTGAATTTGAAGTGAGGTGCCTTGGCTGGACCTGGCCCCCCAGGTTAAAGCAAGGGCCTAGGGCAGTCTTTTGCTGATCATGGTTCTTCAGTGGTTGGATTATTTCTCCAACTTCAGTGGTCCCTGCCATGGTATTCTCTGCAATGGTTGTTGGTGTGCCCAGGTTCTTGGCTGGTATGGGGGGCTGGGTAAGGTGCAAAAGCATGGCATGGTTAAAAAGAAAGTTGCTGCTGTTTTACATCAGAAAGGCCTGGCGACCGATTCATCAAATGTCATTTTAACTGTTTATAGTATTTATTTATTTTATTCTTTGGCCAGGGCAACTTAATTTATACTGTTAATTTATATTATTTTAACAAAGTTATTTATGTTTGTGAGCCGCCCCGAGGCTTCGGCGAATGGGGCAGCATAGAAATTTTCTAAATAAATAAATAAATAAAATCACCAGCCTTGGCATTGTTTGCAATGTGTGCCAGGGTCAAGGTTTCCACAATTCCTAGTAACTGTTCTGCATTCTCCTTCCAGGTGAAAAGAACATCCTATCTTCTACAAATCAGATTATCTGGTGAAGGCACTTGTCCACTCCCTTCTTCTGGGGCATTCCACAAAAAATGTCTGTCAGAGTTTACCCAGAGTTCCCCTCCTGGGATGACAAGAAGGCAGTTTCACCTTCCCTTTGTTATGCTGATTGCCCAGCTGGCAGAAGTATGTCTGAAGCTGAAAGGAAGGATCGGATATGCAGAAAGACTACTTAGTTTAAAAAGGATTGTGGAAAGGGGGCACAAAGCACTGCTCTTTTCATGCTTGACACTGGGAGCAAGGGGAAACCCAAGAATACCCCCCATCCCATAATAAGGATGTAAGAATTTACTGCAATACATTATACTTGAGGCTGCCTTTGAAAATGGTCTAGGAACTTCAGTTGATTCAGAATAGGTTAACGGATTGGCCAACACAATCATACGCATGTCAGTACTTTTCCATCTGCACTGGCTGCCAATCCATTTCAGGGCCTGATTCAAAGTGCTGGTGTTAACATGCAAAGCCGTAAACAGCTTTGCCCCTTCCCTAGGGTTGTCCTGAGCGGCTGTTCTTTGGGAGTCTCCAGCAGTTGAAGTAAGGTGGGTGGCTGCTAAAGACAGACTCGTTCCTGGGCACTCTGTGCTCACTGAGCACCTGTGCTGTGCTTTCTCTCACACCTGTGGAAGATCTTATTTTCCCAGGCAGTGTCATCTAGTGTTGTTTAAAACATTTTCTAGTGTTTTAAATCTTTTACTGTATCTTACATCTTTACTAGTCTGCTAGTCATTTTAGGTCTTTATTTTTGCTTTACAGTGTAGTTTTAAACATTTACGTTTCATTTTATGTTTTATGGTTTTAATTATTGTGAACTATCCAGAGAGCTTCAGCAATTGGCAGTATAGAAAATTAATTAATTAATTGCTCCAGAAAACACAAATGAGGGTCACTTTAGAGTGTTCAGTATAATTTTGTTGTCTTACATATCTAAATAACAGGTGTCATAAGCAACAGTAATTGTATAGGTTTGGAAAACTATCTCAGTAGCCCCAATGAACAGAAACTTATTAAACCAGGGAGGGCGGGCAGGGGACTTATTACCCTTCATATGCTTTGACCTACAACTCCTATCAGGCTTAGCCTGAGTATAGTCAATGGAAAGAGATTATGAACACTATGGGCCAAAAATTCCTGTAGAGTTGCAAGTTATCCATCCCTGCTATAACATAGAAACAGAGAAACAGCGCGAGTCAGAAGGGGCCTCCTGTTCAATCTTTTCATCAACAACATGGAAGAAGGGGTGACCAGTCTGCTGATCAAATTTGCAGACGATACTAAAACGGGGGCAGTGGCCACAACTGAGGAGCATGTACTCTGGATCCAGAAGGATCTGGATAAACTATGGAAGTGGGCAGGGGACAACAGGATGGCATTCAGTGTGAATTAGTGCAAGGCCTTGCACTTGGGGCATAGGAATGGGTGTCATAAGTACAGGTTAGGGGACAAGTGGCCAGAGAGCAGCACTTGTGAAAGGGATCTCAGGGTGCTGGTTGACTGCAGGCTGAACACGAGTCAGCAGTGTGATACGGTAGTTAAGAGGGCAAACGCCACCCTTGGTTGCATAGCCAGAAGTGTGGCTTCTGGGCCATCAAGCATATCTGCACCTAGGTACAATGCAACATTCTATTATTTTTCAAATATACCTTCCTCTGAATTTTGTAGTGGAATTCTCAAATTTTAAAAACGCATAAAACCTTAGGGGAAAATGCCTACAAAGTTTGCATTTTAGGGAAAACCAGGATAAAATGGATAGTAGTAAGGGAAATTAATTAGGGGAAATATCCTTAAACTACATATATTAGGGGAAACTGCAGAATAAGAGTTTGCTGGGAGAAATGCACAGAGAAATGATTTTGTGCAGTCCTAAAACAAAACAAGGAGGGGACTGATATTAGACTGATGTAGAAACAGGACAAACCAAGCTCAAGACTGGAAAAATAAAAATATAAGAAAACTGAAATTAGCAGATTAATCCATCCCTGTCCCACTCCAATGTTTCTGCTTAATCTTTTCATATACAACACAAATATACAAGGCAGATTCTGAGCATGTTCAGCTGAATGCATTTCAAAGCAACCCAGTGATTGGAAACCCTTATCAGGATTCCTGACTCTGGAGAGAAACGTAAACACCTTCAAGCCTGAACATGCTTAGAATCCTTCTTTGCTAAATGCTTGAGCATCTGCACTGAAGTTGGTGTACATAAAGCTGGACATCTGATCACTAGGCCCAGAAGGTCCATTATTCACATGGTTTTGTTATTTCACTTAGGGTACCAAACGTAGCCCCTTCTACAGCTGTCAACTAAGTGGCCAGAAGGTAGGACTTGTGCACTTTTAAGAGCTGTGCAGAAGAGGGATTGTTAGTGTGAATCGCTTGCATAGCAAGTTACAGCTGCTGAAATTTCCTCTCCTACACCAGGGAATAGGCAGACTTCAAGATTGTGCGATCTACTTCTTTATTTATTTTAGACTCTTGAGATCAGATTGTGATACAAAAGCCATATACTTAGAATTAAATAATTTTGAGCCTGGGAAATGACTACAGCTCACAGTCCTATACAAAACCCCGATTCCCTCCTCCTACAAAATCTTTCATCATTTCAGTCATATAATATAGGGCAAAGGAGAATCACTTTGTTATTGCTGTTGTTAAAATGTGAGAATCTGAAATTGCATCAGTCTTCTGCCAAACAGCTAGTGAGCTACCAGTATACCGTGATCTACCTTCTACTCATTCCTATTCTACATAATGATTGAAATTCCAGATGCCCCATCTTCTTGCCCATCTGGTCATGCAGTCTGTTGACTCTCACTGAAAGGAAGAGATCACAGAATTTAAATACATACATTCCAAAGGCTTTGGGGAAGATCCATAGAAGTACCTTCTCTCATGGCATCAGATAAGGCTGAGACAGAAACAGCATCAGAGATAGCTGTTTACTTGGAATCTCTCTGGGATTTCAGCCTATCCTTCCTGCATACAGACATTTACTTGACCTGCTTCAAAAATAGCAGACATACACAACCTCATCCAAGACAAACAAAGTTGGGTGCTGGGAGTGAACGGGCCTGGTCTTTGCTTGATGGTGTCATCCCATAATAGTGCCAGCAGGTCACCATAGGAACAGTTGGATTATTTTACAAGCTAGTTGTAAAGCCAATTCTCTGAAGGGAGGAGAGTGAAGAAAGGCAGAAGGGAGTGTGACTGTCTTTCTGCCAGAAACTCTAGGAGGAAACAGAGAGAAACCACTCCTTATCTGCTAAATAACACAAAGGGTAGCGCCTCACTTCTAAGCAACTGGACATTGAACCCCTTCTGATAATGAAGGGGAAAATAGTTCTGTCGGTAGCCTGTGCATTCCTTCTCAGAAGAAAGCTAGTTTATGCTTTATGTCAAAAGATCCTGAAGACCTTATTTGAAGGTACCTCCCAGTGTAAGTCTGCCTTTAGCAGCTGTCAATAAGTTCCTCTCCCAGAAGCCATGCCCATTAAACCCTTGCCAACATCCAACTTTCTTTGACAAGCTCCAGCAGCCCTTTGGCTTCACTCAAAAGGCGTGGGAGAAACTGCAGAATGCTTTGGCACACCATTTGGAAGCTAGTACTTCACATTGGCCTTGCATAGCAAATGCTTTTTCAACTTTTTAGGTCATAGTGACTTGAAGCTCCCCAAGTCAAGGAAAAAAGTTTGGGTCTCCACATACTTATCAGCACCAAGAAGATTTTTCGGGTGATAGAACTTATTGCCTTGTCAGGGGACCAGGCTTAGGGCCAAATGACATACTTCAGTAAACGTATAGCATGCCGATGCATTTTCTCTTTTACCTTCAAGTATGAATGTGGGGTTCTGACCTAGATTTAGACCAACATTCATTAACTGGAAACTTTAAACCTTTCTACTATCTATTTTTTCCACCTAAATGTGTTGTCTTACCTGGCGGCTAAAAAGAGAAAAGCTCGACTGGCACAGCACGGGCATACCTCAAGGCAGGAGAAAGAACTGGATGAAAAAGTTTAAACTAGGGATGTATTGATGTTGTAAAATTTATTCCATCCTTGTTTCATAGATTGTCAGATGCCTATTATGGTGTCATCCACTTACTGACAAAATCAGATTTAAGCACATGTATTTATGCAAATTCACTTTCCTGAAAATGTACAATGTACAAATTCCTCCCAAATATGCACCTTTCTCTTGTATTTTCACAGTTTAGCTTATGGGAAAAATGCACATTTTCTCTCTCTCTCTGCATGTATGTATATACAGCCAAATGTGTGTAAAATTGGAGAAAGTAAAACAAAAACCCAGAGGTTCACATGACCTGAGCAAAGTTGCTCTGTTCTGTAATTGCAAGTTGGATTCTTAGAAATTCAAACTAGTTTGAGTCTGTTACGAATTTCTCTAGATCAGCATTAGTTTAAACTTCCCCTTCCCATATTTACTGGTGTCAATTTGGAGTGGGATTACATGTACATACATGGTTAAAAGAAATGTTAGGATCATTTGCATGCTACATATTTAACACAGTATGTAGTTTAGCTTTAAACTATGATAGTGTGGTATAATAGTTAGGGTGCTGAGTTGGGACAGGGGAGATCTGGCTTCCAGTCCCCTCATAGCTAAGAAGCTCACTGGGTTATTTCTGGCCAGTCAAAGACTCTCTGTCTAACCTACCTCATGGGGTTGTAAGGATAAAAAGGAGAGGAGATGAACAATTATGTAAGCTGCTCAGGGTTCCTTGCAAGAGGAAAAATGGTGGGATATAAATATAATCATTATAAATAAAAGGAAAGCGGGGGAGCATGATCACAGTGGACCACATGTTACTGAGGCCACTGAAAGGAAGGCATACGTTTTGTGAGAACCACCAGTCTGCACTACAATGAAGGAAGGGGTGAACTCACCCAGAGTAGGCTGAAGCAGCAAGCTTGTGCCATCTATAGAAACTGATCAATCTTGTCCATTTGAGAAATAATAAGAGCAGATGCCATGTCAACACGGAGGCACTTTGTTGCTGTACAGATTTTGAGCAGAAAAAGGACACAGAGGGGATAGTTCTGCGGCCCTGATTCCTCCATTGCCAGTCAAAAAGCATATATAAAGGATCATGGATCTATCTTATTTTTAATTTTATTGAGTGGGCATATTTCTAAAACTTGAACTGAACAAATAATGAAAAATCATGGCCTCCCAGCTGTCAAAACCAGCTTTTCACTGACCACGTTTGTCATTGTTCTAGTTCAGGGGTGGCCATGTGAAAAGTATTACTGGTATTACGAGTATTATTAGGAAAACTACATGTTCAAGGAAGTCATATTTTGTTACTTTTTGTTATATTCCTTTTAAGTCATTTTAAAAAACTGCCTTTCCCTCTTTGTGTTGCGTGACTTTCTAGCGCTCTCCTACACTTGAGGAGGATCTAACCCTGATTGCTTACCGCCCTTTTCTGCTTGTCCACGTGCAGGTCTCTCTGCACCCCGATCTCTCAGCTACCTCCTCCTTTTCCCCTGCTTCCCACAGTGGTGCAGCCAGGCCTGGACCTTGGGACCCTAGCCTGGGCCTACATGGCCTGCCCCTTTCCTGTCCAATGGCAGCCAGGAGAACAGTTGATGACGGACACGGCACTGGCAAACCAGCCTGGGGTCTGCAGACCTGGCCAGGGCCCATGGGAGCTGTCACAACATACTGTGGCAGCCTTTCTTTTTTATTTGGTTGGATTTTGTTTTTATCCTTATTGAAAACCAAAACATTTTATACTTGGGGGATGGGCAACCAATCATGTACACCATTATGTATGCTCATTTAATTGTTTTTTCTTTTAAAATATATTCACTTTTTCTACAACAAAATCATACTTATTCCAAACGAGTCGTGTCTCACATCAGAGCAACAGAGTAAACTCTAGTTTTTCCTTTCATCATGGCAGGGTTATGGTTTACATGAATTTAAAATGCAAAACAATACATGCTCAGACTGTTTCTTGTCTTAAAAATCAGGGCTGGCAAATGGAGATAATGTATCAGGACTGCTGAAGCAGTTCTAAAGCATGGAATAGAGCTTTGAGGGGAGGAGTAATGTTGATTCCACGCTTCAAGACTGAAGTAATACATCTGGCCACGGAAGTCCATAAGACTATTAATTCCAGAATCTGCAGTTACCTTCCTGAGACTGACTTCACAAATACCTCTGCTATCCCATCACTTTACTTATCTGCTCCCCTGTACACCACAGGACATTCTCTGCAGTATTATTTGCCATTGTAGTCTCGAGCTATGTAGCCCTTGCTCATTCCTTTCTCTGCCCCATGTCTTTCTCTAACCCATCTCTCAGTTCCCCTTATTCTCCCTTCAGTCCCTGCTTTATTTTTCCCCTCTCTACTTCCATCTCCTTATCTTTCCTGCTTCTCACTGAATTCAGGGAATACATAAGACATTCACTCCTTCAGCAATACACATCAGTGAAAGATCCTTAGGCACAGACGAGCCATACTAGCACAGCTGGCTGCTTGCAACAGGAAGGAAAAACCTGGCAAAAACTCCACTATGTATATCACAACCAAGGGAGCAGAGGAGCGATGAGACTTTTTGGGTGATGCAGACATCCTCCTATCCCCAGTTCTGCTTTTGATGGCTAGGGAGAACCAATGATGTATCAAAAAGATGAAGGAAAGAGCCACAAACAGTGGGCATTTAGGCAGCGTAGGCTAACAGGGTTTCTGTTGGAACTGCATGCTCTCTGTAGCATTAGAAAGATGATGGACTGCAATTTCAAAGATACAGGGAAAAGATTTTATAGCTCCTCCACACACAGTAATAAATGTGCTTTGTGCTGACTGAAATAATAAAGTCTATGGTATCATTTTTATAAGATGCTGCCGCTATGTTTCCTGATCGTTGGAAATCTGGCATTGTACTATAGTCGTCTGCAAACCTTGTAGTGATTAATAGTGGCCAGCAGATGGTGCAGTAGCTCAGAGATAGGCTTATGGCATGCCAAGGTCTTAAAGTAAAGCTAAGGAGCATTTACTAAACGGGGCAGGGAGGTTCTGGAAGGATGAATCTCCTTAAGAATCTTCGCTCTGTGCTAAATCTGTTTCTGGTTCCTTCCAGTATTTCACACATGGCTTATCTTTTCAAATTATTATTTTGGATGTATTTGTTTCTTGTTTACTGACCTTCTCAAAATATGATGTGCAAACTGAAGACAATTTGGCCACAAATGAGATCCTAGAATAGTAACTGGTTTTAGCTATTGCTGCTTCTTGAGTATGAGATAATAAGAACTGCCCTGCTCAATCAGACCACGGGTGTATGTAATCCAGCATTCTGTTCTCATGGTAGCCAGCTCACGGGAAACACATAGGTAGGGCATGAGTGCAATACAATTTTATGTTAATACAGGGTAAGAGTAAACATGGCAAAGGTGTCCAAAATCAACCCATGCTTGCAGGAATCCATGGTTTCTCTCCCATTGGTTGGGCCACAGAAGTCTGCATTGAAGGAGGTGCTGGGTGCTTGATTTGATTGGTTTGGAGAATGTGTGCTTGGTCATGTGATGTCATGAAATAATCCAGCCATTGCCATTCCTTTATTATTATTATTATTATTATTATTATTTTATTACTTTACATTTATGTTCTGCCATCCTTCCTTTTACAGGGAAACTAAGGCAACTTAACAAGATTTTCCTCCTTTCTATTTAATTTAAACAACAACAACAACCCTGTGGGATAGGTTAGGCTAAGAGTCAGTGACTGCCCCCGGTGGCATGAGCCTCATGGCCAAGGAAGGACTAGAACCTGGATCTCCTGAGTCCCAGTCCAGCACAGGCCAACATATCTGGACAGCATCAGTTTGGAGAAGGCTGCTGAAGTCTATGGTCATACCGGCAGAAGATGTTGAGAGTTATAGTCCAAAACATCTGGAGTGCATCAGAGTGGGAAAGGCTGCTATAGGTAGCCTACAGGGCAACCCTTCTAACCTCAGGGCTTTGAAAACTCATGACAGGAAGATCAGGTGCTGCATCCTTTGTGTGTATTCTGTATGGAGGGGTGTGAAACGGGTTCTGCAGTGTTCCTGCAATCACTACCTGTTGATAGGTGCCTTTCAAGCACCATCATCAATAGGAGGCAACATAGTGCCATGGAGCTTTGAAGCTAGTTTTTATACCACCACCACCACCACCACCACCATCATCATAACCATCATCAGGCTTTTGACTTTGTGGCTAGCATAGATTACATCAGGATACCTATACGGTTAGCAGTCAGCTGAACAACAGAATTTGAAATCTCAGCTATTAACTTTCACTTTTAAAAGGCTTAAAATGATCACATAAGGCCATCAGTATTGCTAAAATGTTGTGCATTGATAGGAGACCACACTACATATCTAGAAAAAACCTAGAAAAAGTATCAGCCTAATTATTCTCGTAGTATCTTTGGCCTTTGGTTGCATATAAGGATGCACATATTTAATCTGTATTTAAGAATTTGACCTTTCCTGGGGTTTCACAGGTGTCACTGAAAAAAGCAGAACATGGAACAGTATACGTAACAGTTCCCATTAGAGAAGTTATCATGTTGTTGCTGAGCCAGACCATAAACAGCTCCCCAAGGGACAATCAGATGGAAAAAGCACTTCTTTGCACTCCAAAGTACAAGTGCAGACCAACTTTCAGTTTCAATATGCTGCAAATGGATTCATCTGCTCAGCAAGCAGCAAGCAGCAAAACAAGAACTCCAAACTTACACCATTTCAAATGCCAACATTTTCAAGAGCCCTTCAACCTTTAACACATTCAGTGGAAACAGAATTTCAAGCTGTAGTGGGTGTTAAAAACAAAAACTAAACTAAAAATTGCAGCAAGCCAGGCAAACTCTGTAGTATTGTGCCAATGTATTGGGTTCAAAAAGGAAAAGGCCCCAAAAGTATAAACAAAAAGGAAACTAATTAGTCCATAAGTAATTCAAGTGAATGAAGTTGAGAAAGAAGATAAATATTAGCAGTGCAATGCTAATTGGGTTTATGCAAGGCCTTTCTTGCTTTAGTCATGTGGAATGCTACCATTACAAAACAGGAGAATTTTTTCTAAATATTTTATCCTACTTCCTTCACTTGAACCTTTCATGATCTTGCATAACATAATTTCTCTTTCCCGAAGAGCCTCTCCTGAAGTTGTGAACTATGCATATATGTTAGCCTCTCTGAAGCTAGTACCTTGTGTTGGAATGTGTTGTGCTACACCTTTCATTACTCCATTCAGGATGGCAATTGGCTGTGTTGGCTGAGGATGATAGGAGTTTTATTCCAACACACCAGGACAGCACCATCATGAACACTGGGCTATATGTTGATTCTGAGCACTCACTCACTGAAACTAACAACTTGGTTGGAAAAGCTGTTGCTGGATTCTGGTCATTTGAAAAAGAGCCAGTTGGGATCAAAGTTTTACATATTAGGCAGACATCCCTGATAGCTTTGGAACTGACATTGCTAGAAAATTCTGGTCAATAACTTGGCCAATGCACAGGGCATTTCACACACTTCTACACGGATGGAAAGAACATTCAAAATCCAGTCTTGCCCACTGCTGAATTCCCAGATTTTTCATTATTATTGAGCTTCTACTAGCAGTGTGTAAACAACTTAAAGAAGCTCACCTCTATAACTGCATGCAATTGCAAGCTGAACTGAGCAAGCAAACATAATGCTGAATAAGCTGAGCAAGCAAAAATAATGCTGAACCATTCAGAACATTTATATGGATAATCTACCTACCTACCTGCAACAAAATATTAGAAAGCAAAGTGAAAGCTGCTCTGAAAGAAGAAAGCACCTGGAGTACATATGATGCTAATAGAACTAAGCTGCAGAAAATGAATCAGTTCAAATCCTAAGAAAGTATGTCCACAAATACGTAAAACAAAGCAATGGTCCACAGACTGTAAATGTTCAATATATATTCCAATTTCCAAGAAAGAAGATGCAAAAGAGTGCAGGAATCATAGGGCCATTGCATTGATATCTCATGCTCAAAGTGTTGCAATAAAGAATACTACCCTATTTGGAGGAATGCCAGATGTTCAAGCTGGATTTCGAAAAGGAAGAGGCACTAGAAATCATATTGGAAATACACATTGACTACTGGAGCATACCAAAGATTTTCCAGGGAAAAAAATCAATCTGTGCTTTATAAATTATAGCAGAGCCTTTGATTGTGTGGATCATGAGAATCTATGGATGGTCCTGAAAGAAATGAGTGTGTCTCAGCACTTGATTGTCCTAATCATAGACAAGACACTACAGTCAGGACAGAATAAAGAAAAACAGAATGGTTTCTCATAGGCAAAACTGTCAGATAAGGGTGTATTTTATCAAGGAAACTGCAGCCAAGAAATTTAAAGACGATTCAGACTTGGAAGAGCAGCAATGAAGGAACTAGAAAAGATAATCAATGTAACGATTTGTCCTGGAGACCAAGGTCAAGATCATCCAAACTACTGTATTCCCAATCACAATGTATGGGTGTGAAAGCAGGACATTGAAGAAAACTGATAGAAAGGAAATGGATGTGTTTGAAACATGATGCTAGAGGAGAGCTTTGCAAATATCCTGGACCAACAGTAAGACAAACTAGTGGGTCCTAGATCAAATCAAGCCAGAACTTTCCTTAGAAGCAAAAATGACAACACCAATGCTGTCATACTTCACATATATCATAAGAAGGCAAGACTCACTAGAGAAGACAATCATGTTAGGGAAAGTTGAAGACAGATGATAAAAGGAAAGGTTAAATATGAGATGGAATGAATCCATAAAGGAAGTCACAGCCTTGAATTTGGAAGAGCTGGATGGAACTGTCATGGACAGGACATTTTGGAGACCTTTCATTCATAGGGCCACCATAAGTCAGAAATGACTTGACAGCACATGACAACAACAACAGCAAGCAACAAAAACTAGAAAAATATTGAGGGAGATTCCTAGCTGGTGGTGTATGGTATCCCTTCTTGTCCTTAATGTGTGACTACATTATCATGCTGCTGGGGCAGGATGGGATGGTTTGCCATGACAGCTGGATCACAGACATCAGTGACCCTCGGTGGATTGCCTTAGGTGCAAACAGAGCCATTACTGGGTGCGTGGCTTGGGAGACACCATTTGTATGAATCAGTGTTTCTGTGTGAGGACAGTCAGTGTAGCTGCCATGATTTGTGTAATTGTGGGAGGCCTTTTTCAAGTAATTTCACTGTAATTTTGCGAAGCACAGTGACAGTCCAGTGTGGAGGTACCACCTCACATCACAGACATTGGGCCATATTTATGGTCAAGCAACACAGGAGCAAGCTTGAGAGCTCTCATTGCAGGCAGTCTACTCAACAGAGTATAGATTCTCACATTGAAATGTATCATTGTATATTCTATGAATAACTTTTCTGGTCTTCCCTTCTCGCGTAAAAATTGTGCATCCCAATCATGAAGTGGTCTAGAAATGCAGTTTTAAAAATGTTATTTAAACTTGGATGAATGGAGGTTGATCCAAGAAATACTTCTGGTTGAGGGTGCCACTTGATCTAGGGTCAGCTCTGCAAATGCAGTTGTGTGGGACTGCTGGAGATATGGACAGCCTTTGCTTCACTTCATGTGGAGGCACTCATTCAGTCTGGCAAATGTGAGTAGTACATGTGATTACATGAGATCATTTTGTACATTTGTTTCTTAAAAGCCTTCCCTCCACCCCTTCTCAGTGACAAAGATACTTTTCAATGGGGTCAGGTTTTCAGGCTTATTCTGAGTGCATTTGGTCATTACAAAACAACACTAAACACCTGAGTGCCCATGTAGGTAATGCCAGACATCTATTTTGTCACATTTTGCTTTATGGCAATTCACTTTTCCTTTCACCTTTAGTTTCTTGATCATTTCAGGTTTCCATGCTAGTGCTAGTGATAAATTCAAGGTAGGCCTCTAGGTCAAAGGTGAGGGGCCCACTCAGCAGAATAGGGAGGGACTAAAAGAGGCAACAATGGGATTGATTATTTATTATTTGTTTTATTTATTTATTCAACTTATATTCTGCTAACCTAGTCCAAAGACTCTAAGATTACAATATTAAATAACATTTCATAAAATAACAATAATAAAAACAAGCTACAATAAAACAGAAAAACACACAGCAATACTATCAATAAGTTAAATATTTTAAAGGTAAACAGTATAATTAATACCCAAGCATAAAATTGATTATTAAAATGTCTGGAGGACTGTTTCTGCCTGGTGCCTTAAAGATTATAAAGATGGTGCCAGGCGAACTGCTAGGATTTAAGCTTGGGCTCAGCTTTAAAATCTGTTTCCAGGAAAAGGGCTGAAAATGAAAATGTGAAACCTTAATAATACCATAAAGCTCCAATCCCCATATCCCTGCTGGAAGTTGTAGGTCTTTTTGCTGTCTAAACTTGCACTGGACTGCACACTTAAAAGTTTATTTCTCTGAATTTGTCTAGAGTACTGCACATTCCTCTAGTAGGATGGGGGAAGAGTTTAAAGGATGGGGTTTCCAAGTAGGCGAGAGCCCTGGCACTTCTCTCTTTAGAAACTAACCACCAGAGGAGTGAGAGAGAGAGGTGGATAAGTTAGTAGCTTTGAACCGCTGGAAAGTCCAGAGTCTATTTTAAGAGAACTGTTTTTTAAGGCAGCTTCACTGGGGTAGGTACTTCATCCAGGTCTGAAGTCATGTTGGGTTCATGGACATTAAACAGTGGCTTGACGAGTCCAGCAGTGGAAGTTTCTTGATACCCCTTGAGAATTTTGGGAAAGATGAAGAGAGAGCAGAGGGTGTCATTGGTGCTATCTGCAGCAGCCAAGACCTGGTGTTGTAATGTCTGAGTCTGAGTTTGGAAAAGACCCCGATGATATCACTTCATAGAATTGCTAAGAGACAGAAAGTGGGAAAGGAAATGTAAGAAAGTTTGTTCCAAGCTCTGAAAAGCAGGAAGATTAACAGAACTTCCACCCACCCCAAAATTCACGCTGAAGAGTTATTTTGAGTTATGGCTTCCAGAAGGATGGTTTCTTCTTCATTCTGTTTCATTGTTCTCAGAATAGTTTCTTGTCTATTATTTTACAGATGATCAAAAGAGAAGGAAACTGTAAAAGAAGAGAACCAAGAGGGAAGAAATTATGAAAAGTTCTGAGTGCCAGTGGAAAAAAATTAATGGTTTTGTAGCCCCTGAAGGCCCTAGAAGGATATTTCTGAAATGTGCAGGGCAACATAATACTTTTTTCACTGGTACTTAGGACTTTCCGTAATTTCTTCCCTCCATTAATTTGCAGGCCATCATTTACTTTTATATATTTGTTATACAGAGAAGGGATTTAGGGAAGGGAATCCCATGTCAGAGTCAGGCCTGTCATTTTGGCATGGTTGATGATGGCAAAGCAATCAGCAATTGCTGTCATACTGGTTGTGTCTGTTTACATGCTGATGCTGATGGTTATGTGAATGAGCCCTGACTCCTTTTTCATAGCCCACATCAACCACTGTAGCATGAAAGCAAAACGCAGATGCCATATTTGAGGTCAGGGGGAATTTTCTCTCAGGGAATCAACCTTGTGTTGGCCTTGGTCCTCTGGCTTTAGCACACAGTGGTCTGAATTGTGCAGACTAAAGTAGGAAAGAGTGGCACATGGGGATGCTCCTTTTTTTTTCAAGACTTTGGTTTGAACTTTGTGGCATTTTTCTCCCACTGGTGATGCTAAACAAACCACTCCTAATCTTGGGTGTGTATGGGGGTTACTATAGTGAAAGAAAAGTGCATGCTCAGAGGTCTTTCTTCATCATTACTTCACAGGGAGTCCTTTCCATGGGTAAAAGTAGGACCTGGTTGTGCATGTAGATCGCTAGTTCAGGATCGAATGAATGGTATGAAATTAAAGTGTTTGCTCTTGGATGACTTTGCTGAAATACATAATGATTGCTACCTTTTCTGAGGAGAAGGTAACCTTAAAGTTTTATTGAATTTCACATCTGAAACACAAAACAGGAATGTGGATTCTTGAATGAGACTTTGCTTGCTAAGACACTTTGAAAACTTGGACCGTGGCTTATTGTGACATGTGAACCTGGGCATAATGACCCCAGAACCCATAGGTTGCAACAGGGTTCTGAAAGGGCTTGTCAACAAGCCACCCTGCCTGGGTTTGCATATCACAATAAGCCACAGTGACTACCCACTGTGGCTTGAATATTCACAGTAGTGGCCAGCATGCAGCTCAGCTTGCTGGAGATCATGCAGAGTTGCCTGTGTTCGCATGATAAGAGTTAAATTTCAGCTCACACATACCAAGGCTTTCAGAAAAGGTGCATTAAGATATATTAGCATTTTAAACATTACATTGACAGTTATGGTGAATGTGGTGAAGATCTGAGAGTAAAAAGATGCATATGAAAGAAAAAATAAAAATGAATTATTATGCTGAGATTAATAGTGCCTCTCAAAATGCACAACTGATTTTTAAAATTTCCATCTACCAGCATTGCTCATCCTGGAGTCTGCTGCTTACTCACTTGCTTGGCCCTAGTCATCCCAATGTTTCAGCTAAGTGCTGTTAAGTAACTAAAGATAGACCTTTCAAATGGCTTCCCTTCCATGGGCAGAAGTGCATCAGGACACTACAATGCCATCACGTTCCACTGCTTCACGATCAGCCTTTATGGAAATGGGAAGTGAAGACAGCCAGAGGGTGAGCTCTTTTCTGAATTGCTGTGCTGACGTGGCCTGACACAGGATCTGGTGTGCATGTGTAAGAACATAAAAAGAGATCTGCCGAGTTCGATTAAGGGTCTGTCTGAACCAGGGTTCTCAATGGCCAACCAGCTCCCTTTGAGGAACCCACAAGCAGGTAACTGCAACGGTGCCCTGGTACTTGTGTTCTTCAGCAAGTGATATTCAGAGCTATGCAACACCTGATACTGGTGGTACTATGTGCCATTGTGATGTTCTTGCAACTGTGTGTGATGAATGAGCATAATGGGAAGCTGTAGCAATAGATAGGTACTTGCTCAGGACTGGCCCTACAGTTAGGCAGAGCGAGGCAGTCTCTTGAAGGACAGACATGTATGTGCTGTGCAGCATCTCTTGCAACCCCTAAACCTGTCTTCTGCCCCATTAGCAGTGTTGAAATAAAATTCAACTGCCTGTCCAGTTCATTATTTCATGTGGAATTAAGAGTGGTGGTGGGGAATCTTGTTGTTTTCCTCAGACAGCAATGAGGAAGGGCTACGGCTCAGTGGGAGAACAACTACTTTGCACACTGAAGGCCCCAGGTTCAATTCCCAGCATCCCAGATATGGCTCCCAGATCTTGCTTAAACCCCCACAAAACTGCTGTTGATCCGTGTTGAGAATGCTGGGCTAGATGGACTGATGGTCTGGTTCAGTATAAGACAGATTCCTGTGTCTTGGTCTGGACCTGTACTGGGACACATTAAATGCCAGGAGCAAATGTGAGAAAAGGTGCTATTATTATGGTGCTAATTTATTCTCCGTATCACAGACCATCATCTCACTGGAAGCCTCTCCAGTAACAAATGAAACAATACTCGCCCATCCACACTGGAACCCCACCTGCAACTTCCGTTGGTTATGTTCCGTGTGATCCTCTGTATGTCTAGCAAAACAATTTGAATGAAGGCGATAGATTATGCACTTCTGTTCACCAGCAAAGCTGGATGGGCTCCTCCGTTGACTTCACTGGTGCATGGTGAGAGTTAACTGCATTTGAAAGTCTGTGCCCAGCTGAGGCCCTCTTTCTGCAGCAAGCATGGGCCACATTCTGTGGCTCAGTGTTGGAATGCACAGCTGCTGCAACATCCTTTCTTTCAACTTACTCTTAAAAAATGTTACGGTTCTCAAAGCTTTCTGCTGGATTAAATAAAACTGTTTAGCACCCCATTTCTTTTGCAGGTGTCCGATGAACATAAGAAGTTGCCTTACACTGAGTTGGACCATAGATCCATTTAAGCAGTTCTGCCAACACTGACTGTCCATGACTCCCCAGCATTTTAGGCAGAACTTTTTCCATCCCCACCTGGAGATATCAGGGACTCAGCTGGGGTCTTCTGCATCAAAAGTGTGGCCTCTGCCATTAGACCATGGCCCCTCCTCCTATTATGTTAACACTGTCACTGGGAGCAGACTGATTCCTGAATGAGTGCACAGCTCTAACTATGACTCTTCCCTCATTTTGACTCCACTCCACCCAGTTTTCCCTTTGTGCTGGCAAAGTCCATAAAGGTTATAGCTGCAGTTGGCTCCTATCAGAATAAGGAAAAGATTTTGAAGGATGGGATATAAATATCTATAATAAGTATATAAATAAAATATTGCTGCATTGGCATTTTTCCCTGCCACCAAAGCATTGCACTCCTTCAGTGCAAGGGCATTTAGGAGCAATTGCGCTGCACCCAGTGTGTGTAATTTGAGAACACAATCACTTTGAATATTATTACCACAAAGAATATTAATAGATTGGTTTTAGCAGATTGTTCTTTTGTTTCCAGTGACTTCGGTAAATACATGCATGGAGTGCGGACCCTGACAGGTTTCTACAGAGACAACGTAGACCTCAGCAGTAAAAAGGCCCCGTCCCTTGCTGGAAAGCAGCCTTCTGCAACCTTGTGCCATCCAGATGTGCTGGACTACGACTTTCGTCATTCCAAGCCAACTGGCCATAACCATGGTAGCACTGGTAGCAATTAAGAGAACAGGAACACTTTACATTGGGGTGAACAACTTCAGTGGGTGTGGGGGCCACTTTCCACCCAGCCCTATCGCAACCCCACCAGCAGGTTGATCTATGGCAGAAAAAGTGGCAGTTTGCCTCAAATTTTGGCAGAAACCTATGACAGAGACAGAAAACAGATACACTGATATACGATTTCAAGACGAAGTGCCCCATTTAAGCCTCTGCTATTTGCCATTGACATTCAGTGACAAACCGCCAATTATGTTGCTGGCTTGGCAACAGTCAGCAGTGAGAGCCCCACTGGATCACAAGGGAGGCAGGGCATCCTGCGAGCCACGTCTTGCCCACCCCAGCTTTGCAGGGGCAGAGCTTGCGAAAAAACCTCTTCTGCTAGATTTAGCACCTTGGTGGAATCTCTGAGGCATGCCATGGATGATGAGTGGTGACCAGGGTGAGATTCTTCCCTTCTCATCAGTACTGGAAAATGAGCTCTGGCCCCTGTCACTGGCACAGTAGACTAGGAAGTGAAACTTTAAAAAATCTTCCTTCCTTCTCCCCAAAGAATCATCAGAATGAATTCACATTGGGATTGCTCAAACTTAAAACAGGAACTTTGTGCTTCAGAGATAAGAACTAGGCCTTTTTAAATCATGCTGCCTGGGAAAAGCTAAAATTATACATTTCTGTCTTATTTTATTCTCATGTTTAATGAACGTCAGAATGGTGTTTATAATGCCACCATGCTGTTAGTACATCCTTGGAATTATCATAAAAGCACAATGAAACCAAACTATAACTGATAGAAAGACACACAGAATCATAAAATTCAGATTTAAAGTAACACCATTTTTGAAGTTTAAAACATCATAATGGTCGCTCTTTGGAGAATCCTATCTTAAGTACAGCATGAAATATGAGGTGGTAGCAGCAGCATTGAAAGATTTGCTTGGAGTTGTTTTAGTCTTCCCTGGCCTGGGGTCCTCCAGATGTGTTGGATCACAACTTCCATCATCCACAATCAGCACAGCCATTGGGGATAATGGAAAATACGGTCCAGCAGATCAGAGAGCATCAGATCAGGGAAGGCTGCAGACAGTCTCCACTGAGGGTATCTCAGAAAGAGGCAGACATGGAGAGGGCCCCAGGTTACCTTTACCAAGGAAGGTAAATGTTTCTTTACCTTCCTTGGTAAAGGAAAGAAAGAAACATTAGGAGTTGTACATTTGAACATATTAAATTTATACATAAATTATGTTTTTTAACATGCTTCCATTAAACGAACACCAGCTGCACTGCTTTGAAGCTGAGCTTCAGCTTTGATCCATCCGCAAAAAAAGTCAGTATGCAATTATTTTGGTGGCTACAAATTCTTATGCAAGGACAAGTGCAACTCTATGCATGGCTAGAGAGAAAAAAATAGCCATGCTGGCTGTAGAATGCTGGGAGTTGTAGTAAATTTTTCTGACTAAACATACATAAAATTATGCCCCTAGACTGTGAAAGTGAGCAGAAGTTAGTTTGGGATCTGTTGGCATACCTCTTGATAATTTACAGTAGGAGCAAGGATTTCAGACTTCTAATTAAATTGCAGCAATAAAATGACAATCCTCCAGTCTAAATTATGCTGATGAAAAGAAGAAATCAGCACGGATATAAGTTCTGGTAAGTAAATCAAATATCCACCCCAGAACTCTTTAATTCCAAGCATAGGTCTCTTGGGGAAAAAGAAAACAGAGCCCACAAGCCTGAGGTCTGCCTACCCCAATGTAGGATTTGCGTCTTCTCAGTTCTGCTTCTTGAGGCAGCCATGTGAATTTTTATTCTGGCCAGGTATTTGAAAGAAATTCAATGCAATTTTTGAACCCAAACCTTTTGAACCCAGTTTGCCCAACCATTGGAGATTAGCTTAGAAGATAAAGAGTGGGAGACACCTTCAGAAATCTTGGAAGTTGGCTGGTTTGATGCTTAGTTCAATGACAGGAGAACAGATTTCCATCAACCTGAACAGGGCCCTCGATCGGCAGACTCTCTTGTCGGAACTCCCCTTCTACTCACCCCAAGGGTTTCAGCTTGCCTTTACATTTCCCCATTTGTGTGACGAGAGCCATGTTGGCCTTGTGGTTTTCCTGCTCTCTTTACATATCTCTCTATGTATTAAGAACACTGAACTTGAAAAGGATGGTTTAGTGAAGTATTTTTCCAGTGCTTGATATTCTTTTTCTGTAGCTGTGTAAACAGAACTATATTTGGCAAATTAGGATGTTGCATTTTGGAAGTTGCTATGATAACATGATCCTTCCCCTGCCCCCATTCATCTATGGGAAATTACAGATGAAAAAATATGAATGTAGAGATGATCTGAAAATGTTCACTGCTCAGTTCCATACTTAGTGACTTAGTACATGTGGAATAGTACAAACAAAACGAGCAAGATGGGCAACAGGCAAAACCTGACAGCACAATGACTAGGTTCAGACAACACCATAATGCATACTCAAGTGTTGAAATGTAGGTCACTATGTTGTCCAACCCCAGCTGAAATAACAAATTATGGGGAATAACCTACAGTTTACAACCTAGCAACAAGCCAGGGATACTCTTCATAGCTTGTTAATGCAGCAGGGTTCAGACAGCATGATAGCCCACATTTCAACGACAGCCCGTGATTCAGCAACAATTCATGCTCATCCTCTTGAATGTGGGTTAACGTGTTGTCTGAACCCAGGTGTTAAGCTGTGAATTCTGCATTGTTCATGGTTAGCCAACATGAGTTGTCAGCACAGCTAGGTTCAGACAACATGATAACCCATGTTTCAGGAAGAACCCATGATTCAACAACAACCTACACTCAACACTTTCTCAATCTCTGAATGTGGATCAACATGTTGTGTGAGGCTAGCCAATGGATGGATGCCCATTTACTAAGGAAAAACTCAATGAAGAACAAAGGCTAATGGGCAAGATTTCAATTTCATTTGTAGTATATCCTATTGGTCCCAAATGCCAACAGTACAAGAATATTTCTGGACAATGCCACAGGCTTAGGGAAGGGAAAAAATAAACATTATAAATGAATAGTCAACAGTTAGATTAGAAGGATCAGCTGGCCACAATTAGCACAGGAATGCAAAGTGATAGCCCTCTAGGAGAGGTTTAGGAAAGAAAGACATGTTTGCACAAAAAACAAAAGCATCCATGTTGGCCACAAGGAAAAATTCATATATAATACTTTTAGTATGCCTACTCAAAGTTCACAAAAATGCTCAAGCTTTCAAGGTCTTGAGATACCTTCCTCAGGCAACCTGTTTTTTTTTGGAACATCTTGCTTACTGTGACATTCAAATTGGCCAAGCCTTGTTTTCCCTCTGATTCCAAACTGCAGCTTCTCCTGTTCCTTTCTCACCCATGGATCTTGCTGACATCATCTGGGGTGAGGCACCAGGTATACCCTCTACTCCCTTGGGCACCCTCAAGGAAGAAGGCACAGCTGTTTTTAAGCTTTTGGGGGCAATCAGCCAGCAATCTCACTTACAAAAGATGCACCTGGCAGGCTTGGCCTCTGACCATTAACTCCTTCTGCTCCTGAAACTACAAAGAGTTCTGTGGCACCTTAAAGACTATCAAAATAATATGGCTTTTGTGAACTAGGACTCCATCAGTGGTGTCTCTTTGTTTTTGCCGAAACGGGCCAACAGTGCTACCCCCTGGAAATTGTTACTTCTGGTCCTGTTAAAACTCTCTTGACCAAGCCCCCAATAGAAGAGAAAGCTATTCTGCTAAACAAGAAGAGGCTCAGTGGTAAAGACATGTGCTTTGCATGCTGAATAACCAGGCTCAGTCTCTAGCATCTGCAGAGGGGACTAGGAAGGCCTGGAACCCAGGAGAGATGCTGCCAGTCCGTGCCAACAGGGCTAGATGTACTGATGGTCTTTTAAGTTCCTAGGAGGAAAACATTGATCCAAAGCCCAGTCCCTGTTAGGTCTGACCAATGCTGAATGGAAATCTCTGCTTGGTAATTATGCCAACCCTAGGTCAAAGGATAACATCCCCTCTCCAAGACACTCAGCAAGAGTAGCACTGCCCAGTAACACTGTACAGGTTCTGCACTCTTGGTACCAGATTAGCTCTACTGTTTCCTTTAATTTAGCAAGGCCCTGCACAGTTGGATAGCTGCCAGTCAGTCTGTCAAGACGGGAACTATTTTGGGAATTTTTATGATGGAATAATATTTTTTTGGTAAACAAACGGAAAGCTGTTAAACAGGGACCTTCACCTCTCAGCTCCCGGTTCACCTCCCTCACTGCTGCAAAGCCACAGTGGTTGCACTGTCCACCTCAAAGAAATCCCCTCAGAGCTCTAGCGGGGACAAAATAAACAGCAGCCTTTTTGCTCTTTTTTCATTAACTCTTCGACACAAAAATGCAAGGAAGAAAAAGAGACTTTCTGGTTCAGTGGGCAAAAGGAAGCATTTCCCCACCGAATTTAACCCTCAGAAATGACCAGAAGGTACTTTGGCAAATGGCCAGGAATCAGAATTCTGTAAATTTGCATGCAGCATGCTCTGTTCATCATTTAAAACAATCACACACTAGTGGTATTGTAGCAGCCGGTGTACAGGAGTTCTAGGTGAAATATTTCACACTGTAGAGAAGCTGGGCGCCAAAAGCAAGTGCTCCTTAGCCCCCTAAAAGCATAGGCCTGGTTCAACTTATTTACGTTCAAATCATTGTGAATTTGCTGAAGGAAACAGAGCATATTTATCTATGTTAAGTGCATGGAGGTTCATCATATTTCAGTGATCAATGGTGGAATCCTACAAATATCAAGGCAGAAGTCAGTTTCAATGCACTCAGGGGAGCTTATGCCCAGGTAATGCATTTGGGGTTGCAGCCCTAGTCTCCTGTGTTGCTTTTCTTATGCTGGACTGACATTTTTGCTACTCTTTTCCAGATTATATTTTAGAACTATGCATGTTTTTGGTTTTCATACAGATTATCTTACTGTTCTTTTTATTGCTTTCTGTATTTTTACATTTTATTTTGCATTTTACATGGATCTCTAAGCTAAATGACTGGGAAGAAATTTTCAATGAACAAATAAACCTCAGATAAGCCAGCTGCCTCCAACTAGACTGATAACATTTTTGAAATTAGATTATATATTCTCATCTATTCCTATAGGATATCATCCATGATACCAAATTTCTGCATCTTGTAAGAAACAGTACAACTCTCATATTTAGCCTGTATCATGCAACACATGCAAACTGCTGCATCTACACAGAAGTGTATAACATTATTGTGTTTCCTATAAAGGAATCGTGCAGTTTCATACTTGGAAATGTGGCTACGTGCAGGAGTTTCATAAGATGTGGAACAGCCCTGAGGGGATGCAAATCAATTTGTTGATGCAACAAAACTGAATTTCTAAGTCATGTCTTATGTTGGCACTAGAAATAACGCATACCATATCCCCTTCCATATCACTTTAAGAAAAAGAAAAGCTCTGAATTCGTTTTCATACAGCATTCTTCCCTCATAGTTGAAGATTCAGGCTGTGTGAAACCAAGTGCTACCGCTAGTTGTCTTAGGATCCACTCGCTTGCCAATATGATGGCTGGCCACATTTTGAGAGTTTTCTTATCATAGGCTTCAGTCTGCAATGATGACCTTCTGCTCCTATGTTATTTATGACTTTGTAATGTTTCCCATAGAAATAATGGGTGTAATATCTCAAATGTGGTTCATAATTTCACTATAAGATCAAGGCAGAACAGATGGTTTCCTTCCTCTATGTTCTTTTCTCCCCATCTATTCTTTCACATTGGCAGAGTTGTGGGGAGGCGGTCTGTGTAACAAAAAGCCACGTAGGTGCCGAGTGGTGGAGTCAAAGCACTGACTGGGAGAACAGGATTGCAAATGCTTGTGAGCAGTTGTGCCATGCTGTTTAACCTATGTCAAAGGTTCATGTTTGATCCCATTTTCTTCCAACCACATTGGGGTTAGTCTGTTTCAGTGAATCACTGCGAATAATTCAATGTTGTCCTGGTGATCTGTGCCTTTCTGCATAAATGAGCAGCAAACAGATTTAGGTTCCAGGGACCCTGACATCAAGCAGGAGAGAGTTAAGCAACTTTGATGGAGTTTGCTTACAAACATAGAACCCTGTGCTAACAACCCTGCTTTGTGTCACTAGGAAGCACAGGCTCCAGTCCTTTCCGATTTCTCACCTGTCCAGACTGGTTGAGAGAGAAAATGTCTTTTTATTGAGGGCTGAAAAGAAAACCGCACCTATTACAGTATATTCCCCTGTGCAGTGTTAACCCTTCACTTACAGTAGTTCTCGACAGGATATCCCTGAACTATAAGCACTGTATTTGGCCAAGATACACTCTGTGTGTGTCCTCAAGTTTCTGAAGTGTTAACCCTTTACTTACCAGCAAGGTTTCTATGGAAGTCTTGTCCATAGAGTAACCCTTTGCTTTCTCAGAGCTGTCCTAATATGTAGCCCTGTGGTGCTCATCCATGCGAGTTTGGAAAGCCAGGTTCAAATTCCACTTGGTGCCTTTGAACAAATAAAGGCATGTTCAGATGGAAAAAATGTCCAAAAACTCCCAGTGTGCTGGAAATGTCTTTTTTTAATGTTGTCTAAACACATTGCTTAATACCCTATCTTTTACCCTGTCCTACCTCACAGGGTTCTGGTGTTAGTGGAAACTCCTCCAAATTCATGGGAGGCAGCATGGAATACATAAGGTATATGGTATCTTTTGTGGATGGAGGGGCTCTGCTGATGGAAGGTTCATTGAAATAAACTTTAGTCCTCAACTGCTTATGCTGTAATCAGCCTGTTATCCCTGAAGATGCCACAAGAAGCATGGCTATTTAAGTAAGAGCATGTTCAGATGGTGAGTCTTCTGGCTGGTTCAGTGCATGACCCAACTTTATACCAATTCCTAAGCTATCCCAGACAGAAGGCCAGGCGTGATGGGTTCAGCACCCATCAGCTTCAGTTTGGAGCCTTGGTTCCAAACTGTGGGTGTTACATAAGAGCTGTTAGTAGTTACCTCTCATTTCTATTCTTTATACCTTTTTTATGGGGATGGAACATTTTTGGCCCTCCAGGTAAATTGTTTCTCATCCCTCACCATTGGCTATGGCAGCTCAAGCAGATATGAATTGTTGGCCAGAACACCAGGTGGGCCACAAATTGCCTATACCTGCATTTGGTGTTACCACCAGCAGGTGGGTGGTTAGGCAGAACAACACAACTGCTGCATGTGGCTGACGTTGCAGGGTGGCAGCAGCAACAGCAGTCCTGCCTCACCTGAGCTGCTAGTGGTTCCCCTCTGTTGGAGGAAAGACCCGGATATGCCATGCGGGCTGTCCCAGGGGTCCGTAAGCTAGCTTGCTGTGCTCAGAGGAGGGGCCAGTCTGACTCCCATCCTAGCCTCCCTAGAAGAGTTGTTGTGAGGATAAAATAGGCTCCTTAGGGGAAAGTGAGATACAGATGTAACAAATAAAGGGTGCTATTCCATCCTCGGTGTTGAAAAACGTTTCCAGGTGCAACCCAGTTGGCTGTTGTACCTGGGTTGAATGGCCATCTTGTTCTTTAAGCCAGGGGCCACATATCTTCAGAGAACCGACAGCTGCAAAAACCTTAGATCTCTAGCAAGGCTTCCCACTTTTTGATCTCCTTTGCTTCCGATCTTGTGTGACCGGAATGGCGTCCAGCATTTCACGAGCCTTCTCTCAACACCCGCTGCTTTCTCCGCCCTCTTATGTAACATCGCGGGGTTGTCACCCTAACAAAGGTGCGGCGCCTTCAGCTGCAGCACGCCAGGCATTCGGCAAAAGCAGTTAGCCCAGCACGCCATCTCCCACCAATAGTGGGTGAAACTCACGGGATTTCTGCCACCCGGCGCTTTTTCTTTTTGGCCAGGGAAGCGTGGCGCCCGTCGACTCGGCCCGTCCGTCCCTGGGCGAGAGCCCCCTGCAGGCGTCCCGCGGCGCCCCCACCCCCCTGCTTGGGCGCTCGTTTGATCTCCACGTCCCCTCGGGGTTTGCTTGGTGGTCCTCGCTCAGCTTTTGCACGTCAGTTTTCCAGCTCCAAGAGAGCGAAACAAGCTGTCCCTCTTTTCCGCCTCGCTCGCTCCTTCCTTCGCTCCCTCCCTGCCTCTTTCCTTTCTTTGATTTCTCGGAAGAAATCTCGGCTGTTGGCCTCCTCCGGCCGCAGTGTTATGATGTTGTTTTCCTTTCGTCGCTATGGGCAGGGATTTCCAACTGGGAGAGAAAAGGAGCAGGAGGGAAGGGGAAAAGGGGGCGTGATCCCGTTGCCCCGGCGGGGTGGTGGGGAGGGAGGAGCCGGCAGCACGAAATGAGGCGGGAGAAAGCCCAGTGCTGGTGATGATGGCTCGTGAGTTCTAGCAAGTCCCCCTTGATTAAACGATACCATGCATCCAGGATAAAAGACCTGATCGCTTGCACACGCTAACAACAGGATTAAACCCCGACGAATCGATTTCTTGTGAGTGTGCGCCCAAAGGGGCCATTCCTGGAACTATGCTTCGATTAATTCAGATTCTGGATTGTCCAATCTTCTCTTCGCGTGGAGAATGCCCACGGGTTTTCTTCTCTGAACTGTGCATGAGATAAGTTCAGGTCACAACACAATGAGGATTACAACTGTGTGTGTACACTCAGGCTGCTCCTATGCTTTAAACTGGATTGCTGCACAACAAGGGGTTAAAGTCAAGGGCCTAAATGCCCCTTCCCCACTCTCGGAGTCGAAGGAAAAATGCTACCTGCAGAGCAGGAATCTCGTGGACAGAGCCCCCTCCTCTTCTTCGAATACCAGATGTTGGGGACAACCCTTGCAAGCTTCCTAGGAAGTTTTGGCTGGTAGATACTGTTAAAAACAAAGTGCTGGACTCCAAGGAGTTAAAATGATGTACCCAAGGCCACAAACTTAGCTACCTGACAAAGTTGGAATCTGAACACCAGATCATTGTTTTGTCCCCAATTTTTCAAGAGGCAAAGCAGTGAGGCTGTGTGAGGAGCATAAAAATAATAAGCAATTCATTTCTTAAAACTGAAATAAAAATCATTTAACAAAAATTAAAATACAGCTTGATCCTTTGCATGTTTATTCAGAAATAAGTCAGAATTGAAAGAAAGTTATTACTTTCCAATTGTATCCTACTTTAGATACAAAGTATCTAACTGCACCTGATTGCTTTAAATGCTAATGGAACATAAATGCACTGTTCTTATTTCTTTGGATGCTGTAAAGGCTTTTGGCCAAATTTCTTGGAAATTTATCTTTACTATGTTGAGAAAGTGGCTTACACAGAATTTAAAAAATTGCTCACACTTTTTAATTTTCAACTTCAAGAACTGGAATTAAGATCAATGGTTATTTATTTGACTTGTATACTTAGAAATGGTCCTAGGCAGGGATGTCCACTTTCTCTCTTGCTATTTGGAATGGCATATGTAATTAGTAGATTTATATGTGATTCTTGAGAATTTAGAATTAATCTTTATGCTGATGATCTGTGACTGATAACTTCAAAATGCCAGTCTTCAGTTCCATTTTTGATGTAGGTGATTAATATTTTTGGTAATCAGTCTTGATTAATTAATCAAATTAACTGGTCAAGGTCTGAAGTGATGCTAATTGAGAGCCAGTGTGGTGTAGTGAGACTCAGGAGATGTGGGTTCTAGTTCCCACTCAGCCATGGAGCTAATTGGGCGACAACCTCAAAGGGTTGTTGTTGTGAGGATAAGATTAAGAGGAAAAGGAGAATTATGTTAGCTGCCCTGAGTCCCTTGAAAGGGAAAAAAAGTTGAGATATTAAATAAATAATCTGAAGACACCATAACTCAGAATGTATTAGTTCAGTGACAATTTAGATGCTACCCAGACTTTATTACCTATTTGGGAATACTGATTTCTAGAGCCATCCCCTAAATGAGTAAGTTAATTTTGAGTAAGTTGATCAATGAGATCTCACAAGATAGATAAATGGGCATCTCTCAAGGTTGTAGAGTTAGGTAAATATACTTCAGATGAATCTTATATCTAGGACTGCATGTGGGATTCCTCTATTTATACCTGGCTATTGGTTCCAAACCCTTAATTTTTTGTTTTGCAATTTTGTTTGGGGTTCTTCTACTCACAAATTTCTTTAAAGAGGGTGCAACTTTCAACTAAAGGGGATGTGTTTGGCTTTCCACATCTTGCCTTATGGGGCATATTTTTTGACCATTCAAATTTTGGTCTTCACTTAGTTTTGATTATCCACGATTCAGTTTCGGAATCCTTTGGATCCTCTTCCCAAATGGATGGGATTAGGTTCTTGGTACATGAAAACTAAATGATTAGAGGGCACTCTACAATCATGCATTCAGAAAGCTGTGTACCATATATCTCATTAATTACCCAATCATCCTTTTTCTCTTGCTAAATTAATAGGGAAATCTAGATTTAAAAATTGACAAGAAAATGGTTCTGTGGTAGACTTGGACAGACAGGTTGATTTTTTGCTTTGAATCAATTGGTGGGTGTGGACAATGAGTTTCTGTCCTTTTCAGTGTTGTGTGCCAAGTATGACTTGCCTGTTTAAGCTTAGTGGCAAAACTAAGTTGGAACTGCAACATTTGTTAGAATCTCGATTCGGCCCTGTCAAATCTCAGCTACTACTGGAAGCACTGATGCAGTCTGAGCACCTATATTGATGCATGGTTCATGTTTATAAATGCTTATTATCAGTGAATACATTTAATAAATGTAATATACAGACTCCTAAAGAAGAGGGAAGTAGATTGTCCTGTTTTGCCTGTCAATGGATCACATTTTTTTGTGTCTGTGCCAGGAGAGTATAGAGATCTTAGATTACAACTCAGTCAGCAAAAATTGTTCTGTGTTTATTGGATGCTACGCGGACCTTTTAAGAACGGTTTGTCTGAGCCAGCTAATTGCTGGAGACAGAATACTGCAAATACTTCACTTACCCATGGTTTGGCAGTGCCCAGTGGTTGCTTCTTTTAGGGCATGGATAAACCTAGTATTAAAATGCTGTTTAATACACTGTCATTTGAAATATTTGCCTGCTCTCTGGAACATATCACACGGACAACATGGGTGGATTTTCCACAGTCTCTTGCAGCTAAAAGTGACATTGCAACACTGCAAAGCGTAATGCCCCCATTCTGTAACACCATGGAGGGCTAGCAACAATTTCAGTGTTGTATGGCACTTATATGCCCCTTGTGGATGGGGGAAAATGGCTATTTGGTCCACCTTTTCGGAAGCTTATGCATCACTGTTTCTATTGGTAGCTTGTCCAACCGCAAACTATGAGTGTGAAAGCTGGACAGTGAAGAAAGCTGACAGGAAGAAAATTGATATGTTTGAAACATGGTGCTGGAGGAATGCTTTGCAAATACCCTGGACTGTCAGAAAGACAAACAAGTGGGCCAAACCAAGCCAGAGTTTTCCCTAGAAGCAAAAAATGACAAGACTGAGGCATTCATATTTTAGGCACATCATGAGAAGGCAAGACTCACCAGCGAAGACAATCATGTTAGGGAAAGTTGAAGGCAGAAGATGAAGTAGAAGACCAAAGATAAGAAAGGAAGCTTGAACCTGGATGAAATGAATGGAGTTCTTATGGACAACATTTTGGAGGGCTTTCACTCATAGGATAGCCAAAGGTTGGAGACAACTTGATGGCAAATAACAAATACATTTCATACAAACCTATAGTGACTCCCTTGAATTTCTGTAAGAAATTTATATTTTTCTTTTCTCCCCTTACATAGGTTTTTTTGTTTTGTTTTGTTCTGGTGAACATCACAGTAAAGATGATGATGATGACGACGACAACGACAGCATTGGATACCAAACATCATATGCTGCTTGTGGGCTTCTCAGAACTCTCTGGCTGCTTATTGCCTGAAACAGCTTGCTGAACAAATGGGTTTGTGGTCTGTTCCAACAGGACTCTTCTTATGTCTAATTTGCAACACAGGACCTACTCCTGGGTAAGAGTGGATGGAGTGCAGCCGAAGACTCTGACCATGGATAAACATATAGTTTAGTCACTTGCTTTTACTTGTCAGTCTGACGGGTAGGCTTGCTTTAGGATCAGAGTAATAATATAGACCATAGTAAGACAAAAAACAGCAGTGGCTCAGAAAGCACTGTTAATGTAAAATTAATATGAGAAAGAAATGAACTTAATAGCCAGATTCTAGTTTCCTTTAAATCCTTTTGTTCCAGACAGCATCAGTAAGAGTGATAACACAGAAGTCTATAAATAGTTGCCTATTTTTTTCTGGAATAATTAAAATTAAACGCAAAGTAGATTTTTAACCCAGAAATTATGAAGCTCTGTTAGTGGTTCTCAAATTTTCTTTCATGTTTTAACACATTGAAAATTTGGGATCATTGTTAATAAAGCAAATAGGAATTGCATTCTCATGGTGGCAAAGGTAGTAATAATCATTAACTACACATAGCTTAATTGTGGAATTCACTTCCACAAGATGTAGACATGGCCAACAATTTGGACAGCTTTAAAAGAGGATCAGACAAATCCATGGAGTTTAATGGCTACTAGTCCTGATGGCTGCATGTTGCCTACAATATCAGAGGCAGCTTACCTCTGCTGGGGAACATGGGAGGAAGTGTACTGTTGCACTCCTGTCCTGCTTATGGCTATTCCATGGGCAGCTAGCGGACTACTGTGTGAACAGTATGCTTGGGCTGATCTGGCATGGTTCTTTCTATGTTTTGTGTTCTTCTGCAACACTGCAGTTACCTGGGAGCAAGCCACGTGGAGCACAGTGATTCTTCTCAAGAAACCTGGATACAAGTACACCAAAGGAAACAGAATGTACATGGCTATGGAACAGCTAGCATCTCTCACTCACACACACTCCTACTCCTGCTCTGTGGATGCTAGAACATCTAATCCAGAATCTGGACTGTATGCACAGTTCCTGTTTTCTGCGTCAGGAACTAAATGCGGTCTCACCTACTTCTAGATAGGGAATCTGCATTTTTGATGGAAAGATGCACTTGTCTACAGCCGACTATGATGTTCTAGCGTCCCTAAAATCAGGACCAAACACTTCATTTTAGAGTACAATTCAATGCATGTTTGGTCTTTTTCCATTTATTACGGTCAGTGACCAGATTGTCCATTAAAAAACAATATACAAAGTAAGACCATAGGTTAAAAGGCAAAATAATGGTAGACAAATGATATCAAATTGTTTAAAGTTGCCTGATACAATTTCTAATTAAAATGTTTAAAAATGCATACAATATCTCTGTGGATCTTGAAGGCAGAGAGAAAAACCTAGCACAACAAACTGTGAACTGGGCATTGGTGGATATAAGAAGCTTTCTGGCAACCTCAGGATCAGATCTGCACGGCCACCTTCTAAACAGATGGGAAATAAACTTGGCCCGTATTTCTTGATAAAAACCAACAGTAAAAAATAATGTGTTCAATTGTTTCAAGCTCTCCAGTATGTTTAGTCAGAAAAAGGCCTACAACTTCCATGGATACACATAAGCAGGACATGGGAGTTGTGGGCAGGGGAGTTCTATCAACATAGGACTGAACCTTACTCATTATGTCTATGGCTTTCTCAGGTGTGAAAATGTTTTAAAATTCCCCTCAATATGTTTTATATTATGTTCTATCTTGCAGTTTGGGGTTTTAATTTGGTGACTATCTTTGGTTATTGGGCATGTAGAAATGTAGTAAAAAAAGGCATCCTAATAGTGAATAATGCAGCCTAAAGAGGAGTCCTTAGTGTATTCCAGGCTACGGAAAAGATTTGACACCCAAAAGGGTTTTTTATAACATCTGTAATTTTGCACTACTAAAACTTTAAACAGTTTAAAGAAATTGGTAAGGGTTGACATATTTAATTTTAAAAGAGACTTATGAGAGGAGCAAAGGCTACTGTATTCAGTGAAAACAGCAAAGAGGCTTTGCTGTGACACCTTAGTCCCAGGGAAGGCAACCTGGTAAGTTCCAGATGTTTTGGACTAGAGATCCCTTAATCCTTGATTCAGCAGGGGGCTGTTAGGAGCTGCAGCCCAAAACATTAAACACCTGTATGCCTGCCCCTGCCCAAAGGTATTCTGGCACAATAGATGCTGCCTACTAAGACACTCTTAGTATAGAACAGAATGCTAGAATTCAAATATCTTGGACTACAGTTCCCACTATCCCCAGACTGCATGATCAGTGGGGTGGTAGGAGTTGTGCTCTAACATATCTGGAAGGTGCCAGGTTAGCAAATGCTAGCATAAAGCCATATGAAATAAGCTAGCTGGCCAGGATTTTGCTGAGCAATTCCTACAGCACATGTGGAAGTAAACTATGCCTGGATCTTTTTGCAAGATGTTACATTACTATTGGCAGGTATCTCTGGGGCACAGATGAAGTGCTATATTTGCTTTTGTCGATTAAAAGGACTACCATGTATATATAATACGCATATTATTCTTTTCTCATTTGTATGTTTTATTAGTTGCTCTTTATTTTATTTTAGTACAGATTTGGGGCTGCTCGTGTTTCTTTGCTAGTGTGGGAGTATGTTCTCCCTCCTTCTGCTGTGTTTCTCAAGGTGTGATAAAGGAAAAGTATAAACATTTCTTTATTTTAAGTATTTCTATGCTGCTTTTGAAACAAAGCCTCCCCAAGGCAGTTCACACAGTAACATTTAAAAATAATGGAAAATAGAATTAATTAAAACAACAGATGCTTAAAACTGCCAACATATATGCATTGTAGCTGCACCCTAATAAATATCAAAGCATGCAGCATGCTAAACCATGGGAGCTCTAGATTTGTAGGTTATTATAATGCCTGAAGTCAGAAGAATTAATGAGGGGTGGTGCAAACAGAAACCTGAGATTTGGCTGGTTTTAGGGCAAACAAATATTGGATAGTGTCTGGGTGTAGGAGCAAAGAGGCAATTAAGGAATTGGAAAGGGCAACATTTCTGATCACAAGACAGAACAGTTTACCCTATCTGTGCCATGCAAAATAGTAATGGGGAAAGACCTGCATGGAAATACAAGAGGAGCCATGCTCAGTCAGATGCATGAAGATGGTGAGTGTCCAACTGGCTTGCAGGGGTCCAAATGTGGCCTGTGGAAAGCCTTAAATAGGTACGTCTACATCCTGCTAGGACTGATATGAGAGACTACAGGTTGGCCTTCGTCAGCCTGGTACCACCTGTGTTAAACTCCCATCCTTCATTGCCAGCATGGCTGTGCTAGCTGGGGATGGTGGGAGCCGCAGTCTATCACAACTGGAAGTAGGCTGACATATATGTAATAGTTGCCTTATCTCCATTGTATATTTTAAAAGTATACCAGCATCCGTGGCTTTTGTTAGAAATCATCACCAACTGTGAACCAAGCATACACAATCCCATGGGATGCTAATTCTAATTCACATTTGACTTCCTGTTGATGTATTTTCCACTTGTGGGGGAACTCTTTCTCAGTCAGAAGGCTGACATGGCCTAGACTTGTTCTGGGCATGACTGGCTTCCAGGTTTGTTTGTCTGTATTTTTAATGCAGATGGCCATTTGGACTCAAATGCACACCACTACTCCGGTGCTTAGAGAAGAACTGTAACAACTACAGTGGTGGTGAGGAAATGGGGTGGGGCACTGCTGTTGCAGGCACATCATTCTGTCAGGGTATTTATTTGCAAGCAAACTAACTGGAATGCATGACCTCACAAGGAATGGGACCAATGCACTGGAAAGAGCCCAATGAGAATGAGAATGGCACAGCTGAAAAGTGTGTCGAAGGGGTCACATATCATAGGATTATAAACCAATATTATAACCCAAGTAATGGAATGTTTTATGTCTTTAGATAAACTGGAAATGGTTGGCTATCTCTCTTGATGTCATACAGTACAATTCTAATTGTAGTCAATGGGATTTACTCCACTCTAAATGTTTATAGAAGCCTTGGGGCAGGAGAAGAATGAATCTTTTCTCAGTGTTTACTGTCTATTTTGATTTCTCTTTACCCCAAAAGCACTTTTATCCAGTAATAAAAGCACTGACTGCATATTTCCACTGCAGTTCTTCATGCAGTGGTGGGATCTTCCATTTCTTCATTATAACATTTCATCTTCTTGCAGTCTCCAGTTAGCTTTTTGTCATCCAGATAAAACCAAAATACATTCAATAATAACAGTACTGCAAAAGAGAAACTCAAAAAATGTTGCTTTTGGTGATACTTTATGAAGTAGAGCATTCGTTCTCCTTCACCAGCCATTAGTCCTCATGGCTATTCCCATCTCGTGTGACCTCGGGTGAATTGTGATTTTTCTGTGTCAATATAAATGCAACCACTGCTATCAATGGCATGTCCAAAGGAATACTTTACTTGGCCTCCAGTTTCCCACACTTTAATTGATGTTGCCTTTCAGCAGCGTTTCTGCTGATGATGAAATGCTCAGTGATTAATGGATCATTATTGCTTTTTAAAACCAAATAGAATGATATGTATAAAATCAATGTGTTTCTTTCATGATTGCATAAACCAAAACCTGAACTGGAAATTAAGAATTTCCTGTCCCAGCAGTGTGTGCACACTGCAAGCTCTTCATGTGGAAGCTAAAGATAACACTCTGTGTGGGATGCAAAAGACTGCAGTAACTCTAAGGGAGTGATCCTACTTATGTTCAGTTAGGAAAAAAAACCCCTACAGCTCCCTGTTTGCTGTGGAATGCTAGGAGCTGCAGGACTCTTTCTGTGCAAACATGCATAGGATTGTGGCCTTACTCATTAGACACCTATTGCTATCCTCTTACCTTTCCTCCAGAGTAAATTCTTTCACTGTTGTTGAAAACTGCATTGCTGTAATACTGCTGGCAAAGGCAGCAGGGGACTGTGCTGACCCTCTTTTAGTGACAAGATCCAAGAAAGCAGAATTTTCTAGATCAGAATGTAAGCAGATAATTCATAAATATATGCACAGTTTTCTTATGTAAGGCCTAATGAAGCAACTGGGGATACTAACATTTTAGTTTGTCACTGCATTTCCTGTCATGCTGCAGCCTTATTATGATTGTACCCATGTTAGTTTTACTTGAATCCCATTCATTTCAGTGGGTCTACTCCAGAACTAATACTGGATACAACCCTATGCTTCTAGGAGGGACTGTGGACTGTATTCTTTTTCTCCTATACAATAAATGCAGGCTGCACTCTAGACATCCCCAGGAAGGCAGAATATATGTCTATGCAAATTATCAGGCTATGGATATGTAATACAAGTAAGTCCATGGCACTTCTTAATTCATCTGAAGGGGGATACAATGGCAGTTGTCAGGCTCAGAGCTACAGAAAGGACATGCTAGACTTCCTCCGCACTGTTTCCCCTTCTACAGAAATATATGCCAGATTGGCACTAAAATTTCTTTTGAATTCACACTTTCTGAAGGTGCAACCCTATGCAGGTTTAGACAGGAAATGAGTATATAACTCCCTGCATGGCTGGTTGGGGCATTGTGGGAGTTGCAATTCTTTAGTGATTTTAGTGCTTCCCTTATAAATATGATGATGAAGAGAGAAAATAGAAAAATACATAATATGACGCAGAATCTGTCCTTGATTTAACATGGCAGATTATGGAATAAAACGCTATTTATTTAGCATTAGTTTCAGTGCAACAAGATCGCTTTTAACAAGCAGGAAGATTCCTGCTCTCATATGTTCTAATAATACTTAGTAAAGTGAGCCACTTGGAAGAAAAGATTTCAGCTGTTTCAGGTTGAAATGATGATGTGCATTTGCAAATAAAATTAGTTCAGAATGCTCCTACTGAATATACGTGCATCATGTTAGCTAATAAATTTATATAAGACACAGAAATGTATTTGTTTTGGTTTCTAGCCCATCCATTCTGTATAACAATAAACACACACACATACACACAAATAAAAATAAAATTGTAGTTAAAATAGTGGAGCAGCAGAGTTGGCTTGAGGCAGACACAATGTGCTGTCCTACAATTCCAGATACAGAAACCCAACTGGACTGGCAGTGTATTTATGCATTTATTCATAACGTTTATACCCTACCTCTCATAAGTATGTCAAGCCTATGGTAATACTGGCTTGAAGGTGCAGGCTGGCACTGCAAAGGAAGGTGCTATAATAAATTGCAGTAAATTTCTCCTATGTCAGCCTAAGCTGGGCTGTTAAAAGCTGGCCCAAACATGAGAGAATACACCTAGAGGGTGACTCTAGGGTTTCTCTTCTATTGTTGAAACTTTCAAGCCTCACAAGAAAGACCCTTATAAATGTATGTAGATTTTTATATACTGTCCCATTCCCATAGGCTCTGGGCAGTTTCCAAGACATTTAACCCAATAACAATTTGAATTTAGACTAAAAGCAACCATACTGAGCAAAAACTAATTTGGAAAGGCTTGTTGAAAGAAATACATTAACTCCCTCTTGAAGGTAACAGTCCCAGATATCTGATGCAACTCTCGGGGTAGGCCATTCTTAGCTTCATGCTGTCAAGCCCAGCCCTACTGTTAGGCAGAGTGGTGCAGTGGATTTCTGGTGTCATGAAAAAGCTCAACTGTGGTCTGTCTGTCTATCACATTTTACTGCCAGGGAGCAGCAGAAGTGGTGGCGGTGGCAGTGTTTGTCGTTAGCTGCTCTGCCTCAGGCTTCTGCCCTGGGTCAAATGCCAATCTGTTTCATCAAGAATGTCCACACACAATCCTAATTGATATATGAACTTCTTAATTTTTTTGGCTGCATGATCTGAAAATGGACTGTGCAACTAGACTCCTTTTGTCATATAGAGAATGATCGATGATTTCCTATGTTGTTGCATAGATACGTACTTCTTGGACATCCAACAGAAGGAGAGCCAGTGTGGTGTAGTGGTTAAGAGCATGGGACTGGGACTCAGAGGATCTGGGTTTGAGTCCCCGCTCGGCCATGGAGCCAACTGGGTGACTTTGGGCCAGTCACAGTCTCTCAGCCCAACCTACCTCACAGGGTTGTTGTTGTGGGGATAAGATGGAGGAGGAGAGATAATGTAAGCTGCCTTGAGCCCTTTGTAGGAAAAAGGCAGGATATAAATCAAAAAAATAAAATAAAATAAATAATAACACAAGAAGAGACATGCTAGATCAGGCCAAGGGTCTATCTAGTCTGGGATTCTAGTCACACAGTGGCCGACAGTTCCCCACAAGCAGGTTATGTAACAGCACCTTCCTACCCAAGTTCCCCAGAGAGGTGTGGAAATTCCTAAAACTGGAGAGGAAGCGGACAACATAGCAGACAATGCACCATAAATGTGAACAGAAAGTAAGTCCTCCAATGTAGTTAAGACCTCCGGATGTTTTGGCCTTCGTCTCCCATAAGCACTTGCCAGCATGGCCAGCGATCATGAATGCTGGGAACCAAGGTCCAAAACGTCTTCCCCCTTCCCCCACCGCTTTAATGAAAGCTGTATTGCATTGACTTATGCAAAAGAAACCTACCACCAGTCTAAGAACAGAATCAGAATTCCTGGATCTCTGGTCATTACGTAGGCGAAACTCTATGTCAGCCTCAAAGATGTCACCGACTACAACTCCCAGGATTAGTCTTGCAATGAGTAGGGGGATTTGGGTCGATGGCCTACTGGCCGTTCCCAACTCTAGTATTCCGTGAGTACCTGGTTGTAATCCAACACTCCGGGAAAAGGCCAGGTAAAGGAAAGCTTCTTTACATATCCTTATACATTCTGTAGCTTTTTGCGTCATTGCAAAGAAAACATGTTCCCGGTGGCACCATCGTGGCACTGAAATGGATGCTAAGTTTTGCTGTGTGGATGAGGAATACTGTCCACCCTACGACGGCGGTAATGTCTGTGTAGCAACGGGTTAACGCCTTCCCATTGCCCAGCCCAGCACGCTATTTCCTTTCCGAAAAAGAAAAGAGGCTGTGGTTGAAACGTGCCTGGAAGTCACGCCCTATGACCTGGAAGCCCTCCTGCATTCTTATTCTGTATTATTTATGCAACCAATGCCGGCATTCTGCACATGCTCAGAGTCATATTTTAACATGACTTAACTTGTTTCAAAGGTAAATCGTGTAAACACTACCCGGGGCTGAACTCCAATCTGTCTTCTGGAAAGAGAGGAAAAGTCGGAGCTGGAGAAAACGTGCAGGAGAACCACCGTGTGCTACCCGGGGAAGTGGTCCCGCCTCTCCCTCCGCCGTCCCCCGGCCTGCGCTCTCCTCCCCTGCGGTCCCCTCTTCTCCTCCCACCTTGACGTCTGGAGCTGGCAGTCCGGCCGGTTCCGCATTCCCGACCCCTCCCCGCAGCCCTGGGGCCGATATATAACCGGGGCTGATGCAACCCACCCAGCCGTCCGGCACAGCCTGCAGGAGGGACGGTGAGCGACGGAGGCTACTTGCAGCCACTGCGGGGGCCGCCGCCGCTGCCCCGCCGCCGCCCAGGCGTTCCCGTGGCCGCGGCGACTCCTCCCGGGAGCAGACCGGGCTCGGCACAACGGGCCTGGAAAGCGAGGCCGAGAGCCGCTCCCGGAGCTGGGCAGCTGCGGTGGAGCTGAGTGTGCAGCCCGCCTCCCGCTGCAGCCGGGCCCCGGGGGTGCCTTCGCCGCCTGTTCCGTCAGTTCGGTGGGTACAGCAAGAAGGGATCCCGACCCACGGACCGATGGCGGGTGGGTGGGGGGCTCCGCGGCGGCTCCGCGTGTTGTTTCTTCTTCGGCATGAAGCTCCGCGCCGCCTGCCTGCAAGGCTGCAGTCATCATCGGACCCGACTTTCGGCGGCCCTGGCTGGGCCTCTCGCTTGCTGAGGCGCAGCACCGCGCGAAGAGCGCGAGACGCTTCAGGGGGCCCAGCCCGGGTCCCTTCGCGCATTCCTCGGGGTCGCCGCCACCGCGTCTTCCTTCACTCACCGATGTTCCTCCCGAATCTTTCCTGCCTGGCTGACATTCAGGGCGGCATTACTCCCCTTCCAGCGCATTCTTATGAGCGAACGGGGGGTGGTTGTAATCTGGACTGAAAACATTGGTGATTTCAGAGAAACCGCGGGGCTATGTATTCCTTGGCTTAATGAATGCGGAGTGTGACCGCATGAACTCGGGTACGCGGTGCCAGAATACCTTGGGAGCGGTCTCCCGTGCCCGCTTCTTTTTCTTATTCTCCCTTCTTTTTTGCTCAACATCTTAGGTTGAAAAAGGAGCTGGAGTTAACTAACCCAGCCCCTTGCATCAAGACAGGATCCTTCGCAGCAAAACCTTAGTGTATCGGTAGGTGAGAGCAGAAGGCAAGAAAAGGGAAAGGGATGTGTGTGCATGATGCATCCCTAGGTGACCCTGTAGTGGGTTGCACAGTTAAGAGCACTTTAAGGGCTGCTTTATATGATTAAATCAAGAGGCACTGTTGGCCCAGAAAGATATTTTTATTCCACTTTAAATGTTTTTCCCCCTTTTTAACCCCATTCTCTATTCTGCTTTGTGCCATGCTGCATCTCATGGGGCACCCTCTTTTCTCATTCTGCACAACCATAGTTGTTTCTTTGCTCCACCGTCAGGTTTTTTCTTGCCTGCTGTTCTAGCGCACAAGGCTCTCACTCTGCCAGTACTTCACATCAATGAAGGGGTCTTTGGTAAAAGTGGGCTGAGCATGTGCCAGGCTGTCCGGGTGCACCAGGCAGGGAAAACTGGCAACAATCACACCCCTCCTCTCTGGATGGGGTTGAGGGAAAGGGTCTTTTAAGTTTCCCTGGAGATATGGAAGAGGGCTGCAAACAGTTGGGTATTTGGAACTTGCCCTGGAGCAGGGGGTGCAAATAAGGAATGATTGCAGTCTGCCTGTATTTTGTGCAGGGCTGCCCTATCATATGTAACATAACAGTCTAGAATTCCCTTCCTGCCCCCTCATGTTCTCTGCACAGTTCTGTTGTTGCTACCCTTGGGTGTTCCTGAACCCCCTGAATGTATGTATTTAGTGATGCTGAAATAACACTGAGAGTAGGTGTTTCACCTTTGGGACTGGGCCATCCATTCTTGCTAGCCGCAATGGCGTAATGGCCAAGTTATACCAGTGCATGCATTGGTATAACTAAATCTGGGATAGGCCCTGCCTGGAGGATCTAGAAAAGAGCTGTCTAAAGCTTACAAGTTCCACAGCTTTGGGCCTGTTTTTTAGCCACACCTTTTTTTTAGCATGCTAAGGAGGATATGCAGGTCAGGTTTTACAGATTTGGGTGATGTGCGTAGTACATCTTACCGGATTTTCCCTTAACGTATTTCCAGTGTCTTGATGTTACATTTGCCAGTTTCTTTCTAGCTACTGCTTCAAGTGGAATGCTGGATTAAAGAAACCTTTGATATGATCCAGGAAATTAGTTATTGTAATACTTGGAAGACTATGGGTATATTTGGCTTTTCAAAGTCAGCAAGGTAATTCTGGGTTTTCTTCACATGGGACAGTCTTGCTGATGATTATGGGGAAGAATGCATGCCTTCACCCCACAAATGCACACTGGGGCAGAATTTTGCTTCAATTCTGCAGTTTGGTTTCTGGTTAATGACTAGGACTGAACGGTCCTTATTCTGTATAGACCAGTAACAAGGAGCAATGGTGCTTTTCTGCAGGCAGCTTTCCTTTTCACTTCATTAGTGACAATGCACACTAATAACCATGCGAGTTCAAAATGAGCCAAACTCAGTCCCATGGAAGCTCTTTTAGTTCTGTGACCTGGAGGATTGTTGCAAATATGCCATTTCAGGAATATTCCTTCTTTTTCCAGTTCTCTTAAACCTGAAAAAGAAAGGAGACCCTTGAGACCAAGTGCACAGAGGCAGTCCTAAGTCCGCTTTAGCAGTCATGCATGAAGTGGCGTTAAAGTCAATCTTCTGAATTCTTGTCCAGAAGGCAGTACTCGCTCTTCCCCACTCCCTGTCCCTGGGGGGAGTGAAATAGGTTGGAGATCAGATGGAGAGGAAGAGAAATACAGAGAGAGAGAGAGGAGCAAGCAAGAGCCACATTATGTTTCCATTTTCCTTTAATGAAGGCCCTGTGGAGGTGTATTTGAAAACACAGGGTCTCCTATGCCCTCAAGGTGGGTGAGAACACTCTCTTGGCTGGTTCCAGGGCCATATGCAACGTATGGTGGCCAATGAAATGGGGCCTGGCTCATTCTGTTGCTTGTCTTGGCAGCTCATTTCATGGCTTGTATTACCAGCCCTGGAACGCAACCACTGCCAAACTCCGTGTGTGTGTGTGTGTGTGTGTGTGTGTGTTGGGGCTTGGAGAGCTTAGCAGAGACAAATGCTTCACTGAGTCAGGCTAGAAATTTTTCAACTTGTTTCTTGAAGCCTGCATGAAAATTATCTGCAGGCCTCGCCAGAGATCTCCGCTGGGAATCTACAAGCTTGTGGGGGCGTCTGGGATACTAGCTGTTAGGATGTCAAATTCTTTGTGTAGCTCCTGGCGATTTAGAATGCCCATTTGCGTGGGTGGGTTGACAGGACATAAGGCCGTCCGTCCAAATTCGCTCTTCTAATGAGGAGCCACAGATAACTGTCTTGGGATTTTCTGGCTAGTGTCCATGGGTTTAGCAGGTAAACGAGACGCAAATTACTGCTATAATGTGACCTTTATGCTTCTAAAATCCATGGGAATATCCCGTCCTTGTCACAATTGCTAGCAGCATCTGCACTGCTATGGTTTCTGCTCAAGAGTCGTTGGTACTACCTGCTACTTCTGTTTTTGTTGCTGCTGCAGTGGAAAGGACTTCTGAATGGACAACCTTGTGCTTTTTTCAATAAGTTGCCTTCTTCCCTTGCTAGCATTCTAGGCTGGGCTTGTATATATGCTGATAGCAAAATAATACGCACATTTCATCTGTGGCCATGATGGAATGCTTGGCACCAAGATTGTCATCCATTTGGTGCCAAGCTCGGACCTTCGTCTTCTTCCAGGCATTTGTCAGGGTAAAACCTGGGTAAAACCTTATCAGCAAATGATAAGGTTTTACCCAGTCCTGGTGTTTTTAATGTAGTCATATTTTGTTTTATATTGTGTTTTTAAAGTTTGATCCTTTGCAAGCTGTCCAGAGGGCTTCAGCTGAGGGGTGTAGAAATGTAATAAAAAAAACAAATTATCTGTCAAGTAGGGCTAGATATAACTTGTTCCTGCTATTATTTGAATGAGAGGCCTTGAAGGAACATTCAGTCTTCCCCAAAGTGGAGCCCCTAGATGGCTTATAATAATAATAATAATAATGTGATGATGATGATTATGATGGTGATGATGATACACCACTGGAGGGCACCACTTCAGAGAAGGTGGAAATAGGTCTTTGGTAACAAAGTGAGAACTATTCTTAAATGTAGGTGCCTTGAGGTTATATCCAGATAAAAGTGCCATCTTCCTGATCTAAATGCCTTTATTAAAAGCAGAAACTAACTACATAAAATGGCTATTAAAAGAACTATGTTTTTCCCTACATGTCAAGTTATCCTTGGCTTCAGCTTAATTATTACTTTCCTGTCTACATATGATTTTGTTTGTGTGCAGTGCACAATTAAAGAAACCTGTTGCTTTCATATGCAGCTTTTCTAGCTGAGATATGTGGGCTGATTCTCTCTGGAGACCAAAGTCCAAATGAGGGCTGCAGACCCTTGTGTCAGAATTGAGGGTCATGATTTAAAGGCAGGAGAGGGGTGGCACCTTGTGTGCATTTCCATTCAAAATCACTTTTTTTTTTTGGCAAGAGATGGGGAGGCCTAGAGGAAAAACAGAAAAAAAAACCAATGGTTTTTTAAAAATCAAAACCACTTTCCCCCATTAGTTCCCCAGGGAAATTTTTACAGGCTTTCCATCCCAGCCCTTCATATCAGTAGGCATTTTCACAGCACAGATGTTTTCTGGTCATCGTGCCTCACCAAGAGAGAGGTGGCTTTGGGAAGAACATCATGAGTGGTACATAGAAGGCTACACCTCCCCATTTCACTTGCTCCTGTGTTCCATAAATCAGCCCCCAACCTGACAAAGCAGCCGGCTCATCCCATAGATCTGCTACCATCCTGTCTGCCTTTCGTTCTTCCTCTTTGGAAGCTTCCATTAAAAAGAGGAGGCAAATGAACTGTTCTTCTACAAATACAGAAGGTGATCTGGTAGGATGGGCACCAAGTACTGAATGGGGCAGGGGCTGGAGGAAGAGAATGAGAGAGAGCTGAAGAAGCCTAGCTTTAGAAGACAACCTCAGGACTAAATACCTGCATGTGTAATTGCAAGGCTAATGAATGTACTCGGTTTGCTCTAAGCAGAGGGTGCTTAGAACAAAGGCCACTGCTGAGTGGCAGGACACATACTTTGCGCTTAGGAGGCTGTGGGTTCAGTCCCTGGCCTTTGCAGTAGGAAAGGGAAGATTTGCCTAAGACCACAGAACCAGTGCTAAAGTAGACTGCCTTTCCCTAGTGGGACCTGCTCCCAGTTGTTTTAGACTACAGCTTCCATCAGCCGTAGCATGCACATCCATTGGGCATCCAGACTGGAGATGATGGAAATTGCAGTCCAAAATACCCGGTAAGCACCAGACTGGGGAAGGCTGGAGAGGAAAGTACTGGAACAGTTAGAAAAATAGTCTGACTTCATAGAAGGCAGCTTCTTTTGTTCCAGGGAGGCTGTGCAAACTCCTTACCTTGCTGCATAAGCAATGCACTGTGTCTTCTTCATTCTGCAGAGGCTGTGCTTGTGGCCAGATTACCAGGATTTTTCTTCCAGGATGTTACTCATATAGTGCAGTCTCTCTGTCTGTCTGTCTGCCTGTCTGTCTCTCCCCTTTTTTTGGTCATGCTCCTACCATCCTAGTGAAAGTAAACAGACGTCTTGAGGCAAATCCAGACCCTTCCTCTGCAGGAAGCAGGCCCTGCATTTTAGCTAGTAGGGAAGAGTTGTGCACACCTCCCAATTCAATCCCCCCCCCCCTCAATATCTGTACTCTTAACTCATTAAGGACTTGAGATTGCTTAGACATGCAGGGACCAGACAATACTAGGGAGTACAATTTGATTATTCATATCCATCTCCTTTTGTGGGGGTATTTCTATAAGGGAAGTTTCTAGGAAAACCTACACAGCTCCAAGGTTTAATATTTCCCCTTATTTTCTAATGGAAATGTTAGGTTACTGCAAGCTGCTTTTGTGACAGTATGCAGACATCCTCCTGCTTTAAGTGTTCTGGCATCTCTGTAAGAATAACTTACACAGCCTCTCAAACTTCAGTGCAAGCCACATTTCCCAGAATATGTGTAGAATAGCATAGTCACACATTGAAGGCAAGTAAAGTATTACCAGTGGTGTGATGTGAATGCCGAACTGCAGGATTTCATGTGCCTTTGTGCATGTGTCAAAGATGCACACACATACGCACTGTCTCTCTTACACTCAGCATAATGTCCAGCTTATTAGGATGAACACAACTGCAAATGTGTTACCATGTACACTGTAGCATGAAGTAGGAACCCCATCAAAGAAAATGCCTGTGCTTTGTTATTATCCTCATTATTTGACTTACTTTCTGTTAATCTGTCACAAACAAGGTGAAGCTTGAAAGCTTTGCTATCACCTCATCTGTCTGCCAGAGCTTGGAGTGGTTGTAAGCATGTTTGAGTGAATAATGTCATTGTTCCTTCTCTGAGGAAAGTTGGTGAATTGGGCTCCCCCACATTCTACCCCAATCATGTCAAAGTGTCTGCATACAACTGCAATTTATGATTGCAACCTTATATCCAGTAATCTAGGAGTAAATGCTCAGTGGGATTTACTTCTGACTATGCAAGTACGGGATGGTGGCGTCCACTGACTTGCATGTATCGATCTGGAACTGAGACTTCTAATCTTGAATAGCAAACCTGACTTCCATTGAAATAAACCTGTAATTCCATGTTTAGAGCAACTTTTTTTGCAGTGGTAAAAAACAAGTAAAAATGCCCATGCACAGATATTTTTCCAAGTAGTGAATCCAGATGCAACATGTTTCTTAGCTGCAGTAAGAGATCAGTTCCAGAGCACAAAATTGGAGGTCATCTATGTTAAAAGTTTGTCTTGAACCGATCACATAGTGGCTGATCTGGATCAGACTTCAATAGCTCAATGTACATGCATATAGCAATCTCTCGAGTATATACATTCTGTTGAGCCTTAGTTCTTGCAATATGCCAGTCCAGAAATTTCTCTAATGTTACAGTCCTAGTCTTGTCTGCTCAGAAGTAAGGCAACTGAGTTCAGTTGGATATACTACCAGGTAAGTGTGTATAGGACTGTAGCTTAAGGCCATATCCTTTTTCTAGGCTCATGGCTGTTTCTTCCAAACAGTGGTGCGCAGCACTAGGCCTAGTACTGCTGCTATCATAGAGCAGCTGGTCAGACACTGGAGAGGTGTGGAAGAGCCTTGCTGAAGGTGGTGAAGCAGGTGGTTAGTCCCTTGGAGGCCCTCGCCTCCTAAAATGAAGGTGGAGAAAGCAAAGTAGGGGAAAAGTGTACATTTAAAAAGGTTGGGAGAAGAATGAGGATGGAGAACCTCTGACCCACAGGGGTCTCCCCAGCAGCTAATTGGAGATAAGAGCTTTTCCTTGGAATTTGTTCATCAGGTTTTGAAAAAGGTTCTTCCTGAATATATGTGTGTGTGGGAAAGTGGCTGATAGGAGATGGGCCTGGTAGTAACTTGCTGTTTTCTAGATGTTTTATACTAAAATTCCTATCAGCCCCAGCCACATGGTCAGGGATTATGTGAGTTGTAGTCCAAATCATCTGGAAGACTATCAAGTGGAAGCATTGACTAGATGAACAGAAAGCTTAGTATTCATAAGTTTCTAATAAGCCTAAGATTGTGTTGCTGATGAGTTCAATAAAAGTGCAGCCTTCATTGAAAGAATGAGGTTTAAATGCACACAATGTCTTGCGGATCCTGCTCTAGTCTTGAGGCTCTAGAAAATGCTGTTTATACATAAATGCAGTGGCTAATGCAGCCTCCTCAGAGTTTGGTAAGGAGTGCTTTTCTTATAGATAACCCTCATCTTTTGCACTGTATATAGTGTTCTGCACATATTTTCTAATTAAAACAAACAGAAACAGTGGCAAAACAAAACTTTCTAGGAATCAGCAGTCATTTATGTTAATGCTATTTATTTATTTATTTATTTATTTATTTATTTATTTTGAACCTGTTTATCCTGTATTTCACTCATCTGATTCTCATCTGATGCTTCAAAGGGAAGTGATAATAGCAGTAATAGCAACCACCAGCACCAAACCTGCGCCATACCTTTGTCCCACAGGGGCTGGCAGCTGAGTGTTGGTTCTGGCAGAGACGGGGTGCGGGCAGGCCACCTCTCAGCACTACCCTTTCTGGCTGGCAAATGGGGCCAGGCTGGTCTCACTCGTTGCAAGATGTTTTTGCTGGGAGGCAGGGCTTACAGCCTGCCCATGGCCTGGGTGCCCTGGTGGGTGGCAGAGGCCAGGGTGCACTTCCCCTATGCTGTCCAGTCCTTGGGTACCTGTCAGTTGAAGCCCAGTGCTCTTTCTAGCAGGGACCGGGAAACCAAAAGTGCTTGTCATAGTCTGTGGTTCTTGATTTTCCCCACAGTATCTTGCTTCCTAGCTTTTCCCTTTCTGTTGCAGAGATGCCAATTACAATAGTGGAATTACTGTCCTCTGTGCTATTCCTAAATATGAAGTCCATTTTTATTGCTTCAGCTTCCTGTCATCATGGTGACTGAAACTGAATTCTTAAGCTAATGGATCCAAGATGGTGTTTTGTGAGGTTATCTTCTCTGATCTCACTGCAATGAGAACTTAACCAAATAGGATAACTAGGATATGCAATACTCAAATAGGATATTTGTAGTTTTCATTCAGGTTGCCTCATAACTTTCATCTGTGGACACCCTACTTTTAATCTTAAATAATTTGTGCAACTAGCTAAGTTCCTTGTTGCCATTCCACCTTCCTCCTTGAGTTTATAAATAATGCTGACCGGGCTGGCTGCTAGATTAGGTAATCATTGTTTCTTGTTCTTAAAGTGTTGACTTCATGAAGTTGGTTTTTATCACCCTCTGGCAAAGAAATCAATTATTACCTTTTTCTCAGTCCACCAGCCTTCATACTTGATTCAGCAGTAGTGCAGGCTTGTAACCATATACAAAATACACAATGTTCACTCATTGTGGCTTTGAGTGATATTTTATCTCAGACAACCTCCTATCTTTGCGTCCTGTTTACCTAGCAGGGCTGGTCCTGCTGTGAGACAGAGTGGGGGAGCTGCCTCAAGATAAGGGATGGTGAACTGCAGCCAGTTCTTGGAGGACAGACTGGTGGCTGCCCTGCAGCCTGCTCTGGGCCCTCTCAGCTAGCCTGCTGCCTGCAGGTGTAGTGGAGGGCACTGCCCCATCATTAGTGCTGGACTTGGCTTCTGTCTGTGGAGCAGCTACGGGGTGGGCACTCCCTTTCCTACTCGGAAGGGATGGAGCTGGTTTCCTTGTCAAATTGTTTCATAGCACAGTGGTTAACTGTGGGACCTCACAGTGGGACTTCTCGGTAATAGTTCAGCTGCCTCTCCTGGAGAGACTCTGGGGGACAAATATGCCTCCTGGTCCCTTTGCGGGCAGGTCTTCCAGTCTGGTAGGGATCGCTTTTCCTGTGACCAGATGCTTTAGCAGAGAGAGCATGTTCTTGCCTAACCTGTGCCCTTCCCTGAAAGCTTCATGATGAACTGTGATTGCCTTGCCTTTTGCAGTCCCCTTGCTCAGCTTCCTGTACTCAGTGGCTGTTTCTCTTTCTCTTTCCTAGGCTGTGGGTTTGCATATCCTGCTATGATGCCAGGGCAGATTCCAGACCCATCCCTGACAGCCGGGGCACTGCCTGGCCTTGGCCCCTTGACAGGACTGCCTGGTACCACCTTGACGGCAGAGGAGCTGAAGTATGCCGACATCCGCAGCATCGGGGCCATGATCTCGCCCCTGCATTTCCTGGAGGTGAAACTGGGCAAGAGGCCTCAGCCAGTGAAAAGCGAGGTGAGTTCCAGAATGAGTGTGTCCAGTGCCAGCTTTACTTATAGACCAGGTTGGCAAAGTCTGCTAGAAACTAATTCCATATTGTGCATGGGTGGTGATGTTTGTGGGCCTTTTCCCTCCTGGCAGCTTTCTCAGACTAAATTTTACCTCTGCCACCAAAGATGATGATCTGCTTAGTTCGCTTCAGTGAACTGTAACAGTTGCTAAAATAGCCAGCTAAGGCCTTAATGCAAAGCACACCTAGCTTGAAATAAGCTTCATTCAACTCAGCGGACTTAATTAATGAGTAGACAGTCTGAAGTCAACTTTTGTGCAGTCCACTCATGATTGTATAAATGCAGTCATGTATTGGATAGCACTGTAAGCAAACTAGAACATACTGCAGTGTTGTCATCTTTGTGATGCTTGCCTCTAGCTTTGTTTGGCCTGTTCTTGTTTGCTGAGGTGCTATTATCCATTGGCTCTATATTACATGAAGGGAAACTGAGGCACCACTGACTACAGTTTTGGTATCATTTAAAAAAACTTGTTAAATTAATGACTGATTTAAGATGCTTGATATCAATTTCTTGTTATATTATTTTCTGCCATAGGTAGATGTCATGCAATTTTTAAGGGAGGCAGGATAGATATATTGGAAACAAAAGGACAATACCAGACCCCCGGGGTCTTGTAGCTCAACCCACGCACAATTCTGGCTGGGGAAGGCAGCTGGAGAAGCCACCGAGCACCACAAGGATCAATCATATCTTGTTTGTGCCTTTTAAAAGCTTTTTCAAGGGTCGGCAGGGCCCGTGTGTTTCCCACTCCTGCTGTAAACTACCCAGAGAAGCATGGTTGAGATTACTGGCAGGATAATAGCTATGAAGGATGCTGTGTACTGGTTAGACTGGGTTGGACTTGAGTTGTAAGCTCTGGGTCCAAATCCTCAGTTGTTAAGAAGCCAGCTGCATTACCATAGCCATTCACTGACTGGGTTCAGGCAACATCATAACCTATGCTCAAGGACTGAAGATAGCTTATTGCTGAACTATTGGTTGTTAATGATACATGGGTTATTATTTTGTCTGAACTCAGCTTCACTAACAAGCATGGTTTGTTAACTCGTGAAGAAATGTATTCTGTGTTGTTAGACTGTAGGATGCTCTTCCTGGTTGTTATCTCAGCTGGGTTTGGACAACATAATAGCACACTTGTGATAGCAGTTGCCATTGAGAAAGCTAGAACTAGTTTGCCGAAATATTTGCAAATAAAAAAACTTGAAGGCTGCACTCCTGTGCTCACTTACTTTAGAGCAAGCTCAGTGGTACATCCTTCTACATAGACACACAAAGGAAGGGGTTTCAAGGCTGCGAGTTTAGGGAAAGATCCAGGAGTATTAGGAGATGCAACAGGCAGTAAGGAATATTGTCAGCACTGCAGAGGGGAGAGTAGCCCGTAATTAGCATAGTAATAAGCACTGATAGAGTTCTGCCTGTAGGGCCAGACAGCAGTGGAGTTGGTTGGAGTTGGTCTGAAGGAGAGGTATGCACTTCTGGACCTGGTTATGGCACAGAAAAGCCTTGGGCACCCTGTATGATGACCTGTGCCAAGAGAGAGAAAGGAGGAGGGTGACCCCATCGACACTGCTGCACTTCTTGGCAGCTTTCAGTACCTTCAACCATGGTATCCTTCTGGGTAACTGTTGGAGTTGGCGGGGGGACACTGCATTGCAGTGGTTCTGCCCCTTCTTGGAGGGCTGTCTTCAGAAGGTGGTGCTTGGGGAATATTGTTCAGTCCTGTGGATTCTCCAGCATGGAGTTCCTCATGGGTCTTTTCTGACCCCCCTGCTATTTAACATCTGCATGAAACCACTAAGTGGGATCATGCAGAGTTTGGGTGCTTTGCCATCAATACACATCTCTGTATGTTCTTTTCAACATCAGCAGATGAGGCTGTGGATGGGCTAAACTGGTGCCTCACTGCAACAATAGACTGGATAAGGGCTAACAGACTGAAACTCATTCCAGGCAGGACTGAGATGCTGTTGGTGGGAGGTTCCTTTGACCAGATGGAGGATGTTCAACCTGTTCTGGATGGGGTTGCCCTTCCCCTGAAGGAGCAGGATCATAGCTTGGGTGTGCTCCTTGATCCATCTCTGTCACTTGAAGCTCAGATGACCTCAGTGCTTGGAGTGCCTTCTACCAGCTTTGGCTGGTGGCCCAACTATGCCCCTACCTGGGCAGGGATTCCTGGCTCTAGTAATCTATGCTCTAGTAATCTCTAAATTGGATTATTGCAATGCCCTCTGTGTGGGGCTGCCCTTGAAGATGGTTCAATGAGTGCAGGTTAATAATCGGGACCTGCAGGGCAAAACACATAAGACCAGTTCTGGCCTGCTTCCACTGGCTTCCTGTATGCTTCTGGCCCCAATTCGAGGAGCTGGTTTTAATCTATAAAGCCTTACACACTTTAGGACCAGAATACCTGTTGGAGAGCTCCTCCCAACCGCAATCTACTCAGATCCCACACTCCACCTCTGGGGCCTTCTTCTGAGTGCTGACCCCAAGGGAAGTACAGAGGGTAGCAGCAAGGGGGAGGGATTTCTCTGTGGTGCCCCCCCGTCTATGCAACAACCTCCCTGCTGCAGTCCAGCTGGCATTGAATTTGTCATCTTTTCTGGACCAGGTTAAGGCCCAGTGCTCTTAAACATCTTTATTAATTATTTAGATGAGGAAGTACAAGGAAAGATAATCAAATTTGCAGATGATACAAAACTGGGTAGAATAGCAAATGCCCTAGAAGACAGAATGATGAAGGTCCAGGGTGAACTGGATAAACTTGAATACTGGGCTCAAAGCAACAGAATGAGATTCAATAAGGACAAGTGCCAAGTCTTCCACCTAGGAAAAAGAAACCAAATGCATCGATACAAGATGGGGAATATGTGGCTCAACAGAACTGAAAAGAAAAAGACGTTGGAGTAATTGTGGACAATAGGCTAACCATGAGACAACAATGTGATGCAGCTGCCAAAATGGCAAACACTATTTTGGGATGCATTAAAAGAAGCATTACTTCCAAATCACAAGAAGTAGTAGTTCCTTTATACTCCTTACTAGTCAGACCTCACCTGAAATACTGTGTCCAGTTCCAGGCACCAAGATTTAAGTAAGATGCAGAAAAATTAGAAAGGATCCAGTGGAGGGCAACAAAAATGATCCAGGGTTTGGAAACACTGTCCTATGAGGAGGGACTGAGAGAACTGGGCATGTTCAGCCTTGAGAAGAGAAGACTGAGGGAGGACATGATATCCCCCTATAAGCACCTCAAAGGCTGTCATAAAGAAGAAAGTCAAGATCTCTTCTTGCTGATGCCAGAGTGTAGGACACAGAATAATCAATTCAAGTTGTGACAACCCAGATTCAGGCTAGATATCAGGAAAAGCTTCCTCCTTGTCAGAGCAATACGAAAGTGGAACCAGCTGCCTAGAGAGGTGGTGGGCTTTTCCACACTAGAGACATTCAAGGTGAAACTGGACAGCCGTCTGAGTGGGATGGTGCAACGTGGTGTCCTGCAACAACAGGGAGTTGGACTGGATGGCCTTCATGGCCCCTTCCAACTCTACTATTCTATGAAGATGACCCTCTTCTCAGGCCCTTATTTGCCCACCCAGGGGCATGAAGAAGTCTTCTGCAGAGTCCTTAAATTTCTGAATTTTTAATTTCTATTGGCTATTTTTTGTGTTTTATTAAATGTTTTACTGGTTTTATGAGAATTTTATTGTATTTTTATTGACTGTTTTTTAACTGCCCAGAGAGCTTTGGGTGTGGGTGATACAAGAATGAATGAAAGATGAAAATTTCCCTCAGCCCTAGCCAGCGTAGCTGGTGATGCAGTCCATGGGGGCTGTATGACATGACATCTTAGGGGCTGTGAGGGTTAGGGTTGGAGACAGTTGTAAGGCCACAGCTTGCTCAGCCCTGGTCTCAAGGGTGCTACTTGAGATAATATTCCTTGGATGTGATATTTAGGATGCCGCAGGGTTCAGATGGTCTTTAAGAACTTTATACAAGAAGAGTGGAAATGGGTTGTTGGAGGGGCTTGCCCTGAGCATCCAACAAGGAGACTGTTAGGTTGATTCCCTTTTATTTTGGTCCGTTCATTGCGCTGTGCTTGTGTCTTTCTGTCCAGCTAGATGAAGAAGAGGAAAGGCGGAAAAGGCGCCGAGAGAAGAACAAAGTAGCAGCAGCTCGATGTCGGAACAAGAAGAAGGAGAGGACAGAGTTCCTGCAGAGGGTGAGTGATTCACTGTCAGCTCAGGAGCTTTCTTTGCCATAACTTTGTTCTCTTCTTTCCCGGTGCATGCATACTCTTGCAACAGATAGAAAGGCCTGAAAAAATCCTACAAAAAAGCAAAGACTGGGCATAAGCAAAATTCCAAAATTCATGTTAGTGAAATATCATTATTAGGCCAGTCAAAATGCCATTCAGATTTTTGTTATTTTGGATCACCAGATCTCTTCATCGGGCAAGATGTTTCAGGAGGCAGGGGACAGGGAGAGAAAGGGAGAGCAAAACTTTTGATGGAGTAAAAAGCATGGCAGCTGCATGAGCACAGTCTTGAGATGGCATAAAGGAGGGTGTGATCAAGGGTGTGCTCATGGAGACCCCATGACTTGTCAGATTTCCCACCTGCACCCCCACATTTGCCACATCTTGGATGATGAAGAAAGTTGCAAATCTTGAAAGCTTGCCATGTTTGTGGCCTTTTGGTATAGCAAAGACAGTAGGTCAGGTGTGTCAGTGTGGTGTGATTAGAATGCTAGACTGGGGACCTGGGAGATCCAAGTGCCAGTCTATTTGACCTCGAAGATCTCTGGGCGACTTTGGGCCACTCACAGACTCTCAGCATCACCCACCTCACAAGGCTGTTGTTGTTGTGAGGATGAAATGAAGTGGAGGGGGATTATGAAAGCACCTTGGGTCCCTTGCAAGAAGAACAAAACAAGATACTGATGTAATTTTAGTATTATTATTAAACAAATATGGAGGAAGAAAGCTTGTTTTCAACCTCTACATGAAGGCTGAATATTTAACAACTTGGGTATGAGTCCTATAAGGCGCAGCCACTCTCTTCCACCTGCCACCCTCCAGATGTGTGGACTGGGAGTGATGGTAGTGCAGAAGATCTGGAGGGCACTGGGCAGGGTAAGGGAGCAATACGGGAACTTGAATATTAAATGGCGGGCACTTGGCTCTTTGATTTGTCCGTTGGACAGTGCTGTCACTTCTTCTCATGCTTCAGTCTAGCTCCTTACAAATGCTTGCCGCTGGTTTCCCTGGTCCCACTTAGGAGTCTGAACGCCTGGAGCTCATGAATGCTGAGCTGAAGGCCCAGATCGAGGAGCTGAAGCAGGAGAGGCAGCAGCTGATCTTGATGCTGAACCGCCATCGCCCCACCTGCATTGTGCGGACAGATAGCGTCAAAACGCCGGAGAATGAGGCCAACCCACTCCTCGAACAGTTGGAGAAGAAGTGAAAGGTCACAGGTGGGCAAAGAGAAGCAGGCGGCAAAAGACAAATGCAGGGTCTCTCTCATCTATGTACTGTATGAAGAACTGTGCACAAAAGACTTGTGCAGCCAGAACATGGCAAGCTTCCTTGGGGATTGCACATTCCAGCCAAACAGAGGGAGTGGAGGAGATGACCACAGATACCCCAGGAGGGGAAGCTCTCGCTGCTGTGCTCAGGCTCCACCCGAGTGAGTGCGGCCGGTGTTGCGCAGGGGGCCCTGCAGGTGCCTCGTCCTGGCTCCTCCGACTCTTGGAGAACCCTCCAGCACCCCTTTGCTGTGCATGCCGCGTCTGGAACATGTTGGGAGGCTGAGAAGCTGGTGCCGGGCTCCCTCCCACCCCTCTTCCCACAGGCAGCGGCTGGCGGTCAGCAGAGAAACCAGGGTAGGAAGCAGCGCGGACAACGGTCCGCTAGCGTTCGTTCCAGCACACTCCCAGCCTGGCAGCGTGCCCGTCTCCCAAACTGAACACTTGACACCAGCCCTGCCGCACGGCTGGGCCTGCCTGTGGCGCTGGGGCGCAGGCGCCCGCCCACAAGCACCCCCTCCATGCAATGTTTACAGCCCAGCTGTCCAGGCCATGCTTTTACAATGCACATTTTTACACTTTTTTATATTTTTTATAAAGGTTTTGTTTTTATACAGCAGTCTCTATATGGAATTATATAATCACTAGATGTGATCTCATAGATATGTATGTTATTATGGTCTCTCTGTTACAACCGCATATGCCACAGTTATCTCTTTTGTGTTACTTGTTTGGTGGCATCTGGCTCCTTTCCCTCGGCATGCTGGGAAAAGGTCCTGGGCCTTTGCACTGGCTCCACTGCCATGTCCATCCATGTATGTCCTTCATAATATTCAGTCCTGTATCTCTCAGTAAATGTTAACTTTTACTTATCCTGTGCCTTGTGCTTTGTTACCCGTCTTGCCTCATCACCTTTATTGTAACGTGCGCTGCAAATGCTTTGTGCAGTTGCTGGCTACTGCTAGAGTGGCCTGATTTGAAACTAATCAGATACTGTTACACATAGCAGGGAGTGTGCTAAAGACTGGGGCCTGCAGCCAAAGCTGAATCGATTTGCCCAGGTAAGGACTGCAGAGTTGCAAAGTGACACAGAAGAACCATGCTTTTACCTCCCACTTATGAATCAGTTTATTATATGGCAGCTTACATGCAATCAATAAACTAACAAGACAGTTCCTGTGCTCAGGCTTACCATCTAAAAGGGACAACTCTAAAAGAAAATAGTGTGGGAGGGAAGAGGAAAAATGAAGAGTCGGGCACCAATTCTTAAAGGTAAATACTGGCTCTTATAATAACCAGCTGGAATGGAAGATAATATAACTTGCATATGCGAGAGCTTGGAAGGCTCTGTTTTCTGCTCTTCAACACTGTAAGGCTTCTGTTTTTGCTTCTTTTTCTGTTGATGCTGTGTCTCAAACAGCCACACCCTCAAAGGAGCAAGGAATGCTGGACCCACTCCTTCCCATTCTGGAAATGAGTGTCAATTTGTGAAGCTAACGTAGCTCAGAGGTGTTGTCCTTGTCGTGCCTTTGAGCACCTGTAATAAAGAAGGGAAATACGTACATTTAATATCAGCATATTTGTATTCAATTGCCTGGTATATCATTGAGGCTGAACTGAAGAAAAGAGCTGTCTCCGGGGTGGGGTGGGGGGCACACTGACCTGAACATGAGGCAGAGGTTAACCAAGGTTAACATCACTTTTGAAGGTAACTTGCATGCAATATTTTCTTCCTAGACTAATTCCCATATAGGAAAATTATGTAGGAAAGGCCACAGTCAGGCATCTCTGGAAAGGGCAGTGCAAAGTAGCTTCTGCAAGATCAATCGTGGATAGAGCACCCCCTGCATAAGGGTTACCTACAGTAGCTCATGGGAGTCTTTCTTTCATGGATATTAATGTTAATGTGTGTGAAACAGCCTTGGGGTTTATTTATTTAATATGTCTAGCATGGCTAGAAATACTTCCCAGTGCTCATGGGAGCTTGCCAAAGAACAGTAACAATCTAAAAAAGCCTGTATAAAATACAACTCTTAAAATCCACAATTACAGCAGCACAGGCTTAAAAATGTAGCAATATGATACACTGCACATGATTTCATTACTCACAATGATCCAGCCAAAAGTATTATGGCATCTTAAAGCAGCCTATTCAAATTGGGTACTCCAAACTCCTAGCATCTCCTCTCCTAACTCTCTTGCACCCACAAGTCTGTTCTGGAGGGTTCCCTAATCCTGAACAGATTGTGGAAGGGGGCTCACAAAGGCAAGGGGAATCTATTCTGGGGTTGAATGGACACCATTGGCTACAACTGGCACAACGTTATAATGGCATATAATTCTAAATAAAACTTGCAGCTCAAAAATTTATATAAGTGTGCATGTGTGTATGTTTTAGATCAGTGGTTTTCAACTGTTTCAAAGCAGGGGACCGGCAAAAACAAGAAAACCACCTCAGGGATTGCTGAGGCAAAAGCAAAAGGCAGCATACACATAATACAGTATTCTGTGTGTTAGTTTCCAAACACAATACCAGGAAGGAAGGAAGGAAGGAAGGTCTCCAAAACAACCAGAAACCAATCAACAAAAATGCCAACAAAAGAACAAAATACTGAAATTGGTGCAGCGTGGCTCCCACTGAGCTGTCTCTCCCCTTCCTGGCCCCCTTGGCACCAGTGCACCCCCGCAAATACAAAGCCAACCAAGAAAGAGGTGGTGGAGAACAATTGGTCCCTGTGCCAGTCTGCGGCAAGTGGGATGCAGTGCCCCCCACCCCCACCACAAGAACCAGCAGGAAATCTCCCACACACTGGTGGTTGAAAACCACCGTTTTAGACTAGAGGGCACTACTGGATGCAAGAACTATTGTCTTCAACTGGTGGGAATATTTGCATACAGATATGGCATAGGGGCCATAGGTTCACTCCCCCCTTGCGGCAAAAACTTCAAACAAGGCTATTTGTTGCTCTGAAAGTAATAATCCTGCCATTAAACTAACCCTCAGTTTCCCCCAGATCCTTTGCAAAAGGTGTGCCCTGTATAAATGCTTAACGCTCAGGAGGTTTTTCTGAATTAGTGGGGCAACTGTACCAAGGGCCCAACTCTTTGTAGCTCCTGCTTAAACCTCCTTGAAGGGGAAAACTCAGAGCAGCTTCACCCAAACTGGTGCTCTCCAGACATTTTGGACTTCAGACACACCCAGCATGGCCAATGGACATGAAAGTTAGTGTTCCAGATATCCAGAGGGAATCCGATTGGGGGAGGTGAGGAGCTAATTCTTGGAAATAAACAAGAATCCTAAGTGCAATGAAGACTCTAATCCAGAACGATTATATTGCCTGCAGATACAAGTCCTTCAAGCTATTCCACTGTTACAGAAATACAGACAAACCCTAAGCCACTTGTGCCCGCCTGTGCTTCAAAAACACATTGCACAATCAACGTCATTGCAATAAGAAGCACCTCTTAATCCCACTGAAGCACCATGTGGGCAAGTCAGGAACGTGTCCTTCCCCATTAGCAGACCCCTCTGAAAGGGCAGGTCCCGGCATGTTCCTGGACATAGCAAGGAACCACACTGCTAAGAGCAGCTGTGCTGGGCCAATGCCAGGGCTCCCGTTGCTGCTCTCCTACCTGGACCAGTCGCAGTGCCAGAGACTATTAGAGGGCAAACCACTAAATAGGGTGTTTCATGCTGCCATTAGCACTCACTCTGCTCTTGTGACTCCTCTTGGCAGGGCTGGGATGTGTTCTTGGGAACACTCTTTTAAAACTGGAATTAATCACAAGTGAATGCTTGTGCAGCTCCTCTCTCCATGAATAGCATAGGTTAGAACAGTGCAATGATTAGGATGTACTTGGGATGTTGCATTATACTTGGCCAGATTTTACCTTCAGCTGCATCAGGGAACCTCTTAGAGGGGCAAAGTGGTGGTGGCAAAATACCAAAAATGTCACTATATTATCACTTAATACTCTTACTGACTATGATTAAGCCGTGGGAGAAGTATTTCAATCTTGCTGAATGGAGAAGAATGTGGAAAAGCTGGGAAGACCAAGCCACCTTTTCCTGGGTGGCCAAAGGAAAGGAAAAGGGGCATGGCCATCTGAGAATCCCGGGGGACTAGATTGGGACCACCAGGTTTGGTCCACTTGCAGTGTTCTAGCCATCTCTGATCTATTCTAAGTATGGCTACATCTGCACCAACTCACTAGCAAGGTGCCTACAAGTTCACCATTTTGCAAGAGTCATCATAACTTCACTATCAACCGTGCAATGTACCTGCAGATCATGTAGCACCTGCTTGGTATGCAAAGCTCTGGGCAGAGGTTGGGCAGCTCTGAAAAAGCTTGCGACCCTGAACAGTTACTGCTAGTCAGGTGATACAAGGCAGAGGCCAGGTTATTGTTCAGTGGCTATTAAGCTATTTAGTTTTGAGCCCATACAGTGGGGTGTTGGACCTCTTTTGGCCTGTATGCGAATTTTGGAGAAGCTCTCAGAGGTTCAGTGGTGGCTCAGGCCATAACAACAGGACAGGGCAAAATAACAAAAAGTCCACCATACATTTCAGTGCTAAATGTCTTATTCCCTAAGCCTTATGAGAGCAATTTCAATCTTCTAGAATGTGAAAACCTTGCACAAAAGCTAGGAACACAGCAAATAAATGGTGGCTGGAGAATGGGTGGGTCCAGAAAAATGGGGGGATAGACCCAGAGGGAGAGACCAGAATTCCAGGCTCACAGGCCTGGATTCACTACCCTTGCCCATTGTTGCTGGTGTCAAAGGGCTGTTCAAAATTGAAGACCCTTTGGTGAGATGTCAATTGTTTTGCTCACCATTTTGGCCTGCAGGCATTTGCACATGGTAAAACTGCCCCTCTTTCCTTCTGTGTAAAGCTTCACCTGCTCCCAGTTGATTTCTGCAGCTTAAGCTGCTGTTCAAGGCATAAGAAACACCGACATTTTTTTCTAGGTCATCCGACATCCTGTCTGACCTACACATTGGAATCCATGCACCTTTCAGTTGGGAGGGTTAGTGCCTCCCCTCCCCTCCCTGTCACACTCCCCATATGACTGCATCACTGGCATACATTCAGTTGCTTAAACTTTTCCAATCACTGCATCTCCAGCCCAAGAAAAATACAAAGCTGTTGCATTTCTGCCCATCATGAAAGAGCCTTGGCCGGGGAAAAATATGGCTATCCTAATTTCTGTGCACATGAAAATAGCTGGGATTCCAAGCACTAGTAGTGAACCACTGCCAGATGGTACAGAGTGCTCAGCCAGCAAGGGTGGTCAGCAGCGTTTTGCCCAAAGCGTGGCTGGCCAAAGAGGATCAGAGTTCGGAATGTGAATCTACTTTCAACTGCAAGTCTTGGGTAAACATCAAGGTCCTTCCCATACTGGAGCCATGAGCGCTGGCCAAGAGGAGCTTTTGCTTTGCAACAGAAGGTCACTGACTGCCACATCTGTGGAGCAGGCAGAAATTCAGCAGGTGCAGTGCCTCCTGTAACTGGATCTCCCTGCAGTAAAGACTGAACATGTGGCATTTTTGTCTGCAGTGTAGCTTTGCAAGGCACAATGGTCTACCAAATGAATCATGCTATACTTCTCAATTTACATATTATCCCAGGAATGATAACAAAGAGGGTCAAAAGCCATTTCAGTGTCACACCTTAAAAGTTCTTGGCATCCTCTGCATCTGCTTTGTCCATGCTGATTTCTTATTTTGAAGCTAAAGAACTCAAATCTCTAGAATAACAATGTGTTGTGTGAAGAAGCATTTTCTTTTGGCTATTCTGAATCTCCCATCATTCAATATTCCAAGTGCAGAATTACTATAGGTGCCCTTAAAAAATAAAAGAAAGGCAGATTTTTTTTCCATCTCTTTCAGAGTGTCCATTTTAGAGGTGGACAAATTGTATCACTTTCCAAGGCCTAGCCTTAGATTCCAGTTTTGGTTTCTTTGTGAGTTTAACCTGCTCAGTCTTGCTCTGCTGCTTGAGGAATTATGGGTAAATACGTTCCGTGAGGCTGCCTCCAGTTACAGTCCCATTGCCTCACCTCAGTCAATGCCCAGTTGGCTCCTGCTTCATTTAGGTCATTTTTTTTTCAGTCATACTTGGCTGGTTCTCCACTATGAGCAAATTAATCTAATTAATAGCATTTCAGCTGCATATGAGGGGTGATGGTGGTAAAAGAACAGACTGCTCCACTCTGAGGAAAAGTTAAAAATGAATAGTGACAGAGGGCTTCCTAAGGAGACCCGAGCAGTCTCAGATTTCGATGTCTCTCTCTTTGTTTGATAACTGTTGCATATTAGTACTCGGCCTTCTCCAACTTTGTGCCTTCCAGTTATGTGAGACCTTAATTCCAGTATCGTTCAACTTATTTGGAGGGCACCAGGCTGGGATAGGTTGCTTTTAATTAAGTGCAACTGATTATGTAACACAGCTTCCCCAACACTGAAGACTAAAGAATGTGGACCCATGGCTGGCATTGTCCCAATCTTTCCCTCCCCACCCCCCTTTTGTTACTTGATGTTTAGTCTGAAGAGTTAAATCCATTTAACCATTGTTCAGAAACTTATTGACTAACTATAACAGATGAATCTATTTGAGCCTCCACCAATGGAGCAAAAAGCTTCATCCTCTAAGCCTCACTTGCAGGAATTATGCACCGTCTCCTTAGTTCCATGCCAGAAAAAGCTTCATGTGCTAAATATTGGCCTCCCAGGCTCTTCCTTTAAAAATACACCAAATCACAGCCAATAAAAATGCTGGCAACCATATTTCAGAACTGCAAGTATCAGCAGGTGGTGGATTTTTCAAAAAAAAAAAAAATGGCTACATTGGTTCCAGAAATAAAAACTATCATCTTCTCTGTTTTGCATGAGTCTCAGTATTTATGTACAAAACCTTCATAATCACCATAGCAGTGTCTGTTAACATCGTCCGATTATAGCTCCCAGAATAGAAAACGTAGAAAGCAAACACTTAAAGATTCTACATTACCCAACTTGACTGGAAGGGCACTGATTCCAGGAAATCCATAGCCTTTCCTTCTTGTGAAATACTACATTTTTGTTGGGTTTTGCAGAAAACTGGCCTGCCAAATTCAGGCTTAGCTGATCTGTCCACAATTGCTGTTTCAAATGTTCCTACTGCCCTCCAGTGGCACAGAGCTAATAAGACACCAAAAGGTGGTAAGTTTACTCAGTTCACATTCTCTTTGTTCACTCATGGTCAACTTTTGATTAACTAGAGTGTCCACCAGATGGAAATAATGACAGGGCTCCTATACCTGTAGCAGTAATGCAGAAGAAGGAATTTAAGTCCAGCTTGTCCAGAGCTCCTCTAACAATATTCAAAGCAATTGTCTTTCTCCCCGCTTTCATAGTACAATCACTGAGCAATTGCTACACAGGGACAAATCAAAACTCAGGCCTATTCAGATGCCTCTCAGAGGCCACATAAAATAAACATCACAGAAAAACAAGTTATATAATAATAAAAGTAATGTAACAACAATAATGCCATATGTATGGCAATTATCAGCCCCCTATATATATCTCTATGTATGAAAGCTGGGAAAATGAAGGGTAAATATTGTTCTGTTCTTCTATGGGGAAAATCATAATTGTATGGGTAGAAAAAACCTGAAAGTTACTGTGTACCAAGTCAGACCAGTGGTCTGTCTACCTCAGTATTATTTTTATTTATTTATTTATTTATTTATAACATTTTTATGCCACACCCATCGCAGAAGCCTTGGGGTGGCTTACAAAGAGAATAAATAAACGAAGAATAGAATAACATTTGGAGTATCTCGGCCATAATTTAAAACCACTAAATAAAACAACCGATTAACAATTAAAATAGTGTTTAAATAAAAAGGTCTTGGCCTGGCGCTGAAAAACAAATAACGACAGCGCCAGGTGGACCTCTCTGGCGAGTGCATTCCATAGGTGGGGCACCACCACAGAGAAGGCCCTCCTCCGGGTACTCACCCTCCTAATATCCTTCACGGAGGGCTCCTGGAGAAGGGCCTCCCCTGCCAATCTCAGGGGGCGGGAGGGCATATATGGACGCAAGCGCTCCTTTAGATAACCAGGTCCCAAACCGTTGAGGGCTTTATAGGTCATCACCAACACCTTGAATTGGGCCCAGACTTCAATGGGGAGTCAGTGAAGCTGACGGAGAACTGGGGTTATATGAGAACAACGCCCAGTCCCCGTCAGCAGCCTGGCAGCTCTATTTTGCACCAATTGAAGTATCTGGACCGTCTTCAATGGCAGCCCCATGTAGAGCGTGTTACAGAAATCTAATCGGGAAGTTACCAATGCATGTGTCACAGTCACCAGGCAGTCGTTCTCCAGGTAGGGACGCAGCTGATGGATCAGCCAAAGCTGCAGGAAGTCGCTCCTCGCTACCGCTGTTACTTGAGCTTCCAATGACAGCTCTGGGTCTGGCTGTGGCAGACAAAGGTCTTCCCCAGTTCTAGTCAGGCATGCTGGAGATTGGCCCCAGAGCATGCCGCATGCAAAGCACACACTCTTCCACTGAGCTACAGTAGGCCAGTGGGGAGCTTGTATGATGTCCTCACAAACACTGCTCCAAAGCAGATGCTTCCAATATTTACTCATGTGTCAGCTTCACATTGTCAGGACAAAATGAACAAAAGCGCAGCCATAATAGGGCTGCTAAAACCCTGACACAGTAAGAACTGCTTTAGACTTAAGGTGGGAGTCCTGATCTGATCGGGAATCCATGTTACAAGCCTTGCTTCCCACTTGCACCTTAGAAATGCTACTGTCCCTGTCCTGAAAAACCTGTTCTTGGGGGCACACCTAACATGCTAATGTCTACTTTTCCTGAAGGTCATTTCTGTATTGTGTAACCCCATTCGACCCTTTTGTTTTATTCTCATGTGCCTTTAAGCAAACTGCCTACCTTATCCTTCACCTGATCCCCCACACCTCCTCCAAACTGTGTATGTAACTGATAGGTAATAAAAGCTTCAGGAAGGCAGAAGCAAGAAATGAACTGAGAATAGCAAGGGATGCTAAGAACAAGAAGAAAGCCTTCTTCAAATAGATACAAAGCAAAAGACATGAGAAAGAGAAAGGTGTCCAGCTACTTAAGTGGATGGCAGAGTGATGACAGACAACAAGGAAAAGGCAGAGGCGCTCAATTCCTACTTCTCCTCAGTCTTCTCCCACAAAGAAAACTGCAATCAAGAGGAAGTACAAGCTAGAAGTGGGCGATGGCAGCCCAAGATTGGCAGACAAATGGTCAAGGAATACCTAGATGGAATAAACACTTTCAAATCTCTGGGCCCAATGAACTCCATCCCAAAGTCATAAAAGAGCTAGCAGAGGAACTCTCAGAACCACTGGCTATTATCTTCGACAGATCTTGGAAAACAGGAGAAGTGCCAGATGACTGGAGAAGGGCTAATGTTATCCCCATTTTCAAAAAGGGGAAAAAAGATGAACCTGCGAACTACAGGCCAGTTAGTTTGACATCAATCCCTGGAAAAATTCTGGAGCAAATTATTAAAAAATCAGTCTGCAAGCACCTTGAAGAAAATTCATTGATTAATAAAAGTCAACATGGATTTATTGAAAATAAATAATGGCAGAGTAATTTAATCTCATTTGTTGACTGTGTAACATCCCCAATGGATAAAGGGATCACTGTGGACATAATCTATCTGAACTTTAACAAAGCTTTTGACATAGTGCCACACAACATTCTGATAAGCAAGTTAGCAAAAAGTGGATTACCAAGAAAAAGTATTAGGCGAATCCAAAACTGGCTGCTAAATCAGACACATAGAATACTCATCAATGGCACCTTCTCAAACTGGTGGGAGGTAACTAGTGAGGTATTGCAGGATTCAGTCCTAGGCCAGGTGCTCTTCAGCATCTTTCTTAATGATTTAGATGAGGAAGTTCAAGGAAAAGTGATAAGATTTGCAGACAATACAAAGCAAAGCACCCTAGAAGACAGAATAAAGATTCAGGGTGATCTTAATAAGCCTGAATGCTGGGCTGAAAGCAACAGAATGAGATTCACTAAGGACAAGTGCCAAGTTCTCCTCCTAGGAAAAGAAACCAAATGCATCAATACTAGATGGGGAATAAGTGGCTCAACAGAACTGAAAAAGACCTTGGAATAATTGTGGGCAACAGGCTACAATGTGATGGAGCTGCAAAAAGGGCAAATACTATTTTGGGACGCAGTAATAGAAGTATTACTTCCAAATCATGAGTAGTTCCCCTATACTCTTCCCTAGTCTGACCTCATCTGGAATACTGTGTCCAGTTCTGGGCACCAAGATTTAAGAAAGATGCAGGTAAATTAGAAAGGGTCCAGCGGAGGGTGACAAAAATGATCCAGGGTTTGGAAACACTGCCCTAGGAGGAGAGACTGAGAGAACTGGGCATGTTCAGCCTTGAGAAGAGAAGACTGAAGGGGGACATGACATCCCTCTATAAGTACCTCAAAGGTTGTCACAAAGAGGAACGTCAAGATTTCTTTGTGCTGATGCCAGAGTGTGGGACATGGAATAATTAATTTGAGTTTCAGCAACCCAGATTCAGGCGGGATATCAGGAAAAGCTTCCTCACTGTCAGAGCAATGCAATAGTGGAACCAGCTGCCTAGAGAGGTGGTGGGCTCTCCCACACTAGAGACATTCAAGGTGAAACTGGACAGCTCTCTGTGTGGGATGGTGGAACTTGGTGTCCTGAAACAGCAGGGGGTTGGACCAGATGGCCATCATGGCCCCTTCCAACTCTGTATTCTGTGATTTTATGTTTCTTGTACCAACTCCATCTTGGTAGTCCTTCTGGGGACTGCCTACATCCCGCATGTATTTACCATATGTCTGAATAAACTGTGGTTGATCTTCTGATTTTACACCCCAGCAGACTCGCTAGTGGTTTTTTCCCCACTCCTGGCAACATCAAAGAGCTGTGATGATCCATTGGGTAGTGGAAGGGTGGAAAGATTCCTTCCTCCCCCATTTAAGAGGCACCAGGGAAGCTTGCAGGGCAAGATCACCCTGAGAAGGCCTAGCCGAGAAGCTACTTGAGAAAATAAAAAATGTCTGGCAAGGAACGAACTCTTCGATTTGAACCGATTGTAAGTGGCAACACAGCCGACACTCGACAGGCCCGATACAGAAAGAAAACATTCAATCCTCTGGCGCCACCTGCTGTCCACTTTGAATTATGATATAACATTCACATGCTCAGAAGAATCATCTTTCGCAACAAAAACAAATCCTGGCCTTAAAATGTTGAATTCAGACATAGCCATACTTAGAGTAGAATCGTTGAAATCAGTGGAACTTAGGTTAGTCATGGCTAACTTAAGTCTCAATGTTTTTAATGAGTCTTACTCCAAGGGTGTATTCACACATAACACTAAGCCAAAGCTCCGCAGTTACCATGGGTCATGGCATCTGACCTTAGCTATGTTCACGCATACAGACAAGCCATGCTGGTGATTGCTTGTCATTATGCAGGAATTCAGCAAATATGCTGTTGTTATGTGTGACTTCATTTACAATGTTTTCCCACTGTTTCCCCATTTCTGAGAGTGAGTTTGGTGGCAAGAGCGACCACAACCACTCCAGCCACCATTTTCTTCTGCCTTGTTCTGCCTAGAAACTCAGCTGCCGGGCCACTGCCATGTCTCGCCACCCTGTTATTCTGTCTTCTTGCCACGTCCTTGCCATCTCACCCTGTCACCTCATTCCTGCTCTGGCTGGTCAAGATGTCTGCCGATGCGCCCATCTTGTGAGATAGCCTGGCCTCTCTGCAGTGCCAGGCTCACCTTGCAAGGCCTTGCTGGTATGGCTGTACCTTTCCCGCAAACGGAGCCCTTGTGTGCCCGATGGCGGTGGGCACGGCAGTGAGGCTGGTGTTGCAGCAAGAAGGCCAGGTGGGGCAACTGAGCAACGGGGGGCACACACAGGAGGCAAGCCTGGGAGCCTGGAGACAGCCAGTCAATGCCCTGCTGCTGGCCACTTCGGCCACGCCATCTCAGCAGCCCCCTGCCTTGGTGACTCTGCATCCCTTGTCACCAGCTGCCACTGCTCTTCAACTGCTTTCTCATCAGGACCCCACTCGCTGCAAGCCAGGCAGAGTGAGGGTACAAGCAGGAGGGGCACCTCCGGCTCCTCTTCCTCACCAGCACCCTTGCCTAGGCCAGAGCAAGAGGGCTGCAGTGGGGAGGAGATGGAGCAAGTCATGAGAGCACCTGTCATTGGTCCCTGTTGGGCTTGAACCCTCAACAAGTGCCCAGTCATGCCAGCTTTTGACAAGAGCCCTTTGCCAAGCTCTTTGCATTCTTCACAGTGTTCCAGTGTCTTTCCCTCCTCAGCTTCTTCTTGTAAGTTTAGAGCTGACTGTATATTTTAAATTTAAATTTGCTTGCTAGAACAGGCCCCATAATTACCCACAACAGGCTGGAGTCATGGTGGAAATTCTTTAAATCACTGGTCTAGTCACAGATTTGCATTGCTTTAATAAGGTACAAGGTTCCGTGGCAAAAGAAAACTCAGGCATGGCATTAATTGCATGCAAGCAATTTGAAGACATGTACTGGGAGAGGGGAGTAGCTGCAGAACCACCCTCACCCTTTGGCTCTTGAATAGGAAATAAAATTGGAAATTTCCTCCCCACTATGGTCCTGACAAATATTCCTCTCTTGGATGCTGATATTGGCACCTCTGGAAATTTCTGTCTTGCAGCTAATAGACTTCTGGGAAGGAGGGTCTTCCTCAGAACCACAACAGGAAGGAAAGGATAAAAGCAACACTCTACCAGATCACTACATCCCAATCCCATATTGGGTTAAGGAAAAGAACAATTTTTGAAAGCGTGCAGATTAGTTGCTTCCATGCAGTTTTGCCTGAAAGAGGCCATCATTTTGTAAAGGGCTTAAATGTTCCCTTGGATGTTCTGAGCCATTCCAGATGGCTGGAAGTTCTTCAAGTGGGGCAACTCCCCAGTGTCCTCCCTACTTCAGCAACTCTGGTCCCTGGGTACCAGGAGCATGGAAAGGGGCACCTTCTTCAGGCAACAACATTTAGTCCTTCTCATCAGCAGTTGGATGCTATATATAGTCCTATTCAGGTGTTACTCACCAGCCATGGAATCCCCATGAGGTTTTGTAGATCCTCTGAGCTCATCAAGTGTGAAGGGCAAACATTTACAGCAGAAAGTGTTTTATATTCTTCATCGCCAAATTTTAAAGAAATCAATGATTTAAAAAAAAATTAAAAATTGGATTTTACAAATTTTAATCAAACATTTTCTTGCTAGTTTAAATCATCTTGAGCAAAATTCATCCCTCCACAAAAGAGATTTGCCACCATGGAGTGCTCCTACACAGCTCAGAATAAAAGCCATAAAATCTCAGCAATAAAAAACACACAAGGACAAAAAGCAGACCAAGCAGTGACTCTCAGGCTTAGTTGGAAATGCAGCAGAATGACATGGTTGATCCTTGCAGTGGTGGAGTGGGCTGGATCCATTGAGGCTGCAGGGCTGGAGTGACATTTTTTAATATTCCCCCATGTAAACACTAGCACTGCTACAAACCCTCCCCAGAAGAAGAAAGCCAGCACTTCAGGGATAGTCTAGAAACCTTTTCTGCTCCCTCTCGTGTTTTCTCCTTACAGATCTATCACGGGAGTTCTTGATGGTGGGGCTTGAGTGAGACACCCTCAGTGGGGCCCCGTCACCCACAGGGCCTCTCCCTTACAGCCACTGCTGCCCCTCTTCCTCGTCCTTCCCACCACTTGTTGGTTGCTGATTGCTGAGCAGTGAGTAGGCAGTGGCTGTCACTGCTACTGTTTCTCACTGCCTCCGCTCTTTTGCTTGTTCAGTCCTTCTGGGCCAGAGTGAGATGTGGGTGAACAGGTGGGTTGAAATGGCAAGGGGGAGAGGAGGAGGTCCCAGAGGGCCTTATCAGTAGATTCCTAGGGGAGGTGTGGAGTCTTGGTTGTGCCAAGCCAATGCCTGAAGCTGCTCGCAGTGGGGCATGCGAGGCAGGAAGTCTTTCAACCATGTGATTGCCCCTGTTCCTGCCTGGTTCTCTGGCAGGCTTTGGTGTCTGTCTTCTCAGTGCAGGCTGGGGCAAAGAACAACTAAGTTGCTCCAATAACAGACCCTGGCTGGTTTGCCTGAGGGTTATATAGAATCTGAGTTCACCCTGGGAATATCTCAGAGGGATTGAATATACCCAGCAAAATGTGCTGCCTTCACGTAGAAAAACAGTTGGGTGCAAAGGAGGGCAGGAGCTGGCTTTGGCTATCAGAAGTTTCACTGTGCGGTTTGATGTTTCAGATGACGCTTTGGGAACAGTCTCTTTTGCCAGTAACATCCAACTTACAATGATTGTTATCAGTGTTCTGCAGAATGAACTTGCTGAGCTGTTATTTGTGGTACCTCTGGGGAAACCCTAGACCTCCCTGACACCATGGTTTTGCCTGTATCTGCAGGACAGACACAATTCCAGCGGAGAAAGAGAAAGGGAGTGAGGCTAGGTTTACTGAAAATCAGTTCAGCTGGAAATATGCTGCTGAATGTGGTGACTGCTTCTGTGTTAAATGTGTAACTTCTTTTTAACCCAGATCTGCGGCTCCAACACAGTGCTGCACAAGATTGCTCATCTACAGGATTTCTTCTCCAGCCCCTGCAGAACGGACTGCATTGGCATTGTTGTACTGACAGTACACAGCCAGATGTGGGCATTACACTCAATCCAGACCCTCGCCCAACAGGAGGTAACAGTCACAATAATCTCTTCAGTAGAATTCACTGGGGTGGAACAGCGTGTGCATGAACACCCTGGTGCCATCCATGTGAGAGGTTACTGCATACCAGCAGACGTGGCTGCATGGCTGTTACGCTTACATAGCAGGGATAAACAGTGCGGTGTCCAGGGGGAACTGGTGTCCCCTCAGACCCTTTTGTGACCCCAGCTGGGATGCCCTATACCTCCTGCTTTAAAAATAAATTAATACAGTTTCTTACTGGCAACTGGAAGTGAAGGCCACTAACTTCTCCTGTCTTCTTTCCCATGAATGCCTCTGAGCCACACGTGGGGCTGAGGGGCATCCTTAGGAGAATCAAGATGGCAGGTTGCTCCACTGGGCAGGTTGCCATCCATAGCACACCCATTTTCAGCAGCACCCATGACAGTTTCCTAACTGCATTCGTAAGCAACAGATCTCAGCCTTCTTTAGTCTGGTGTCCTCTAAATGCACTGGATGTCAGCTACCATGTAAGCTGGGGCTGATGGGACTTGCAATCCAACATACCTGAAGGGTATCAGGTTGGAGACGGCTGCCCCACATACTGAAACTCCAGCAATGGACCTACTGGATCTGGCCATTTGGAAACATACAATATTTAATCGAAGGGATGATTAAAGCTCTTAAAGCAACATGAACAACAGTTCAAAATTGCCTCTGCTTGCTGCATCTCACCCTTTGCAAAGAGAGAAGTTGAAAAATTTGGGGTAGTCAAGGGCTGACAACAGAACAATATTGAAAAAAATCTGGTAGGTCATGCTTAACTCTCTCTTGTTGCCATCTATGGGATTTTAAAGGACTTAACCTTGGCTAGAATATGTCCCTTATTTTTCCTTTATTTAAAAGACTAATGAAGGCCCCAAATCCCCAGAAACAGAGTATTCTTTCTAACATTTAAATCTGACACGATAATGACATTATGAGAAGATCCTCTTCAGGCAAACAGAGAATATGATTCACAATAGCTGCTAATTTGTCACTTGTCATGGAAGATAAACCCCCACACAGTTTTCATAAATGGTTGTTTATGTTTCTGCGCAAAGCAGTTGCCAACAAAAAGGTCGCCTTGTGCGCTAATTCATTTGCATAAGATGTTGTGTACAAAAAACTGCAGACGGAACAGTCTTGCTGTTGTGGAAGAACAATGCTGAATTAGCGGCCCTATTTGATCAGGAATCAGCAGGTACCCATGGGAGCAAGCAACTGTGCCTCTTCCCATCCCAGCTCTGTTTTCAATAGCACCGAGCCCCATTCCTAGATGGTTCAAAACACTCAGAATTTATGGGATAAATAGGTGATGGTTGGATTGACTCTTGGTTATCTAACCCCTAAACAACCAAGAAGTCTAGGTTCACAAGTCATGAAATAGCATTCTCTTCCTGGCTTGCTGCTGAAAACAGAAGAAAGCAGCTTGCTTACTTGCTCATGTGTATCCTTGCCAATTTATGGCTGAAACTAGCCAAGGACTGGTTTGTATGGCATGCAAACCAGTTCATGTTTGGAATACAATTTCAAATACTTAATTTTGTGAGCAAGTGAAAGTGTCTTGCAACATTAAGGTGATATAAGATTCCACCTGTCCTGCCTATAACATTTGTAGGGGAAAGTTCTGGATACAGACTGTATGGAAATTTCTAAGGTACGGAAATAGTCACTCTGAAGAAATGCATGAGCAAAGACAGAAACAAGAGGTGGAGCGGGAAAGAGAAGGGAAATTCAGTATGAGAAATACAGCAATAAAATGTTGGAAAAGAAACCCTTTTCCTCAGGATCCTCTCAGGATCAAGTAAATGATCTTCCCTTTATATTATCCTACTTCATAGAGAAATCTGCATTCTGGCTACAGGTTCTGATGGGTTTGTGCGGGCTGGCCCAAGATAACTTGTTTCCTGAGGCAAAGGAAGCACCACCCTCATTCTGAAAAAGAAGCTGGCCTGGCAATTGAATCTTGCTGTGGCCCCTGAGACTGAACAGTATCCTTCACCATGTGTGAGAACAGCAAGCCCATTTTGGCTGGACTGACAGCTCAGATCCTGAGAATGAGGTGTGTGCAGGCGAATTGCCTATCCCGGCAGGGCTGAAGCTCAGGCTCTGATAACAAGATGTTTATTGAAACGAACCCAGTTCCAGCTGCAGTCCAAAGTCCTGTGCCTGCTATGGGAGAGATTAGTTCAAGGGCAGCCATGGGGCCCAGTCAACCTACCCTTGGCAACAAGGAACAGAAACAGGATCCTGAGGGGAGAGATTTAGAGATGGGGAGTCTATCAGATGGGGAACTCCAGCCTCCTGAGGAAGTGGACCTGATCATCCATTGTCACAGGCATAGGGTGGCCCAACTGGGATCCCAGAGGGAGAAGCAATGGTGTGCCCAGTTCCACAGCGCCCCTCCCTCCAGGGACAGGTGCAGAAGGATTTATACACAAAGCTTCAGGTAAAGAGGGCCAGAGAGGGTTCTGCATTTTGCTTTGTGTATGCTCAGAGACTTACCTGTAAAATACAGGCTTTTGGCAAGAAATGCTGATGAGACTGTTACTACTGGGAGGGAGAGCTCAGCTGACAACACACCCATATTTCCATCCTTTAAATCCTCACCTCTGCTTGCTCCTCCCTCTGCCCCAGCATCAGCTGCCTGAGGGACTCTCCCTGTGCATCACTGCTGGTCTGCCCATGGCAGTGCCAGTGAGTACCTTGGGAGGCTCCGTGTGAGGATGTTACACCAACAAAGCCTGGAGCAAGTTCAGCCTTCTAAGTCCCAGTCCATGCCTTCCAACAAGGCTCTCCCACCCTAGCTGAAGCAACTGAATCTTTAAAGCAAAGGTGAAGATGTCCAGCCAGTAGGTCAAGTTTTACTATCTAGGTTTCCTCAGATAGCCACACACTTTCCAGTGGCCTATTCCCTTCCTCCAATTCCTGATCGTTTGATGGTTTCCTGGTTTTGAAACGGTTGAAGTGCCTTTCCTAATTTGCCAGGTATTTTTGGCCTCATCCACTACAGAAATGTGTCTCTCCAGGTCTTCTATAAAACTGAAAACAGGGTGGAAGAGGACTCCCATTCCTGCCTTAAAGAAATAGCCTGCGCCCTCCATCAGGCCCCTGGCCTGCTTCTTGTCCCTTCTGTCCCTTGGACAGGCATGGTGGAGAAAAAGACACTTGTCTGCTTGAGCAATCAGCTCAGGGGAAGAAACCATCAAGGGTACTCACTTTACAGAAATTCAGGTTAGGTCCTCTGCCAATGGAACGGCAACTCTGGACTTGGCTGGCTTATCCTCTGCTGACTGTGAACTTGAAACCAAGGTCAGAAAGTATTCTATTTTGATTACTGAAAAATTAGTAAAAATGCATTCATCTTTACTTCATGTTTTTTTTTAAGTGACTACAATCGTACCCACAGTGATAACTACTTATGTACCATTGATTTCTGTGGAATGATCCTGTACCTACCCATGTGGCCTTAGGGTACAATCCACAGGACTAGGCATACCTATGGCCCCACTCATTTAAATTAGCACGAACCGTTGAAGCATTTTGGAATGCTATTCATACAAGAACTATTTATTTATTTAAAACTTTTTAGACTGTCCCTTATTGTTAAACCATCCTGTGATCACAGTAAGACAAAACAGAATAAAACTCAGCATCCTAATCTAAATTCTCCAATTAACAATAAAACCCCATATTAAAACAACCAAGCCTTAAAACATTGAAAAAATAAAGAAGGGTTTAGCTTTACACCTAAAAGAATAAAGTGACGATGCCAGGAGAACCTCAACTAATACAAGTCCTGCTGGACCAGACCAAAGGACTAACTAATCTAGCATCCTGTTTTCACAGAGGCTCACCAGAAGCCCCAGTGGAAGCCCACAAGGAGAACCTGTGCACAGTGGCATGCTTCCGTCTCATGTTCTCCAGCAACCGATGCTCAAACATAGGCTGCCTTTGATACTGGAGGTTATATAGATTCATCATGAGTAGTCATTGATGGCTTGATCCTCCAAGAAGTTATAGAGTCCTCTGTGAAAGCTGTCCCAGTTGATGGCCATTGCTCCATCCTATTCTGAGCTGCAGCTGTGTTTAAAATTGTCTGGATGATGCCCCAGTACCTAAGTTGACCTGGATTAAAGGTGCTTTTTCAAGGACTATATGGAGACTTTTATTAGTCATGCATGGTGGGCTGTTCCATTTGTGTTCAATTATTCAAGCTCACAGAGATGATGAAACAACCCAGGGGCGACCACTTTCACCTCTAAGCAGCTAGGTGGTCTCTATCATCCTGCAAATGGAAAGGAGAATTTTACGACACAGTAGCTGTCAAAGTGTGGTAGAATAGATATCTACACGGGCACACAGATAGAAGAATCCACGAGATTTTTTAACATACAGCCCATGCAGATTTTGAAAGGTTGAAATGCTTCTGTTACTGGCAGAAAGACTTTTAGGCTCAAAGGTGCCATGTTCAGTATTTTAGTCCATGCTCCTCCTGCCTTTGGCCCAACTGCCACTCAAATGCAGCCCCTCGAATTTTTTCAAAATGGAATTGGGACTTTTGGTTGAAGAGGTTCTGCAGCTCTGACATACAGTCAAGTTATTCCAGCATGAAAAGCCAGCTTTCATCAGGGTAAATTTGCTGTCTTTGTGGAGTTTAAAGCCACATTATAGAGGAATGGTCAGCATATTGAGGATGCAAAGCACCTTCCATGCATATTTTGAGCAATCCTTACTGTTTCATTTCATATATTCTATTCCTATACTACCCAAATTCCAAAGCTCTCTGAGCAGTTCACACCAATAGAGGAAAGCATATACATACATCAATTGCAATAAGAAACAATATAAACAGTTCATTTCACAAAGACTGCCATTACAATAATTCAGATTAGTTACAGAATAGGCAAAATCATAATTGCAACATCAATTATTATTTATTTGTAAAAAGTAATGCATAAGCCAGAGCCAAGCACACCAAACCAATCCTTCCTGGGCACTGAGGCATTAATAAATAATTCAGTCTGTGAAGTTACCCAGGAGTACAAAATATAGAAAACACCAACCAGATTTCTTACAGCTTGTAGCAGTTGATTTACAGTCGCGTCTCCCCTGCTCCATTCTGGTGCAGTCCTCAAGGCTCTAACAGAGACAGGTGGTTAAGACAGACCAATATTTCTATCACCGTATTTTAGAAAGGGAGACTGAGGTTGGTGTAATACGAGTAGTGCTGTTTGCCTGAGATGGTTTGGCGTGTTTGTGGCAAACTGGGGACTTGGTTCATATCTCGATCACTATGTTCTTCAGCTGTGGTCTCCAACATGGTGTCCTTGTGCACCAATGCACAACCAGACACTTTTCTGCACACCTGCTCTGACTTGTATGTTATTTCATGTCTCACGGTTTTGTTTAATTACACTTTAAAAAAATAATTTGGGAGGTTGGCAATCACAAAGTGAACTGCCACCTTCCAGCACCTGCATTCAGCTGCATGTTTGCATGATTCTGTTTGGGCTCAAAATAATGGCTTTATGTCTTGGAAATCAGACCCCATCTTCACCTTTACCTACGTTCTTGGGCAGGCTACCTCTCTTTTAATCTCCGCAGGTTGTTTTCAGGAAAACAAGCACCTTGTGACCAGCCCTGTCTACCAGGGCTGCCATTTTTGAAGAGACATCCACAATATCTTCTTGGAATTCTGATTGCACCCACCAACCCTAAAAACTTGGAGATCTCTGCTCCACAGTCATTTCATTAGAAATGCCAGTCTTGCAAGCCTTCTTAGGTTTCCCTGACTGGGCTTCCAGTTCTGATAAGGGCCATTCTCATGGTTTATACCAGATATCTCCCTTCAATCTCTGTGCTTGTCCATTATTACTCAGTGGTATACCGAATGCAGAAGAAGGAATGTGAGCAACAGTGCACTCAGCCACAGACCAGTTCATCTCTGAGGAACTCATGCAAAGGTTGAAACTTAAACCGTTCTTTCCTTCTCTGTTAATACCACAGAAAACAACTTCATTGCTGCTGTGATTAAGATAACGAAAACCAGAAAACCTGATGAAGGGAGTCCGATTCTTACACCTGGGTCTTTGAAAAGGACTTGAGGAACTGTTACTAGGGGAGACACAGCAAGTGGGATCTGTTGCTATAGCCCTCCTGGGGCTGAGGAGATTACAGAGGCATATCCCATCTCTAGCCAGTAGCTAGAGACTAATATGCATCAGTTAATCAGTTCCACATCTCATGAGTCAATCCAGGACACTTAGCCTAGTGTGAGGTATGTGACTGCAATGCTGCTGGATGGGTGCTGAATTTGTTACTAGGCTTCAAGACAAGGGCTGGAGCTCCAGGATGGGGAACAGTGACAAAGAGGGTGCCATTTTGTATCACGTTGACATAGAATGTGAGTGCCTAAGCTTGCAGTCGGATGCATGCTCAGACATAAAGAGGTTTTGCCATTTCCACCTGCCCTAGCTGGGAAATGTAAAGCTGTTTTTGACCTAAACATGCATAGGATGATACCTTAAGACCTCTCTGGGCCTGTCTAAACTCTGTCCTTATGCTTCTGTGGTCAAAGTCCAATGCAGATGTGGTAAGATTTCTCTCCAAACCAACGTGGGTAAGCTCTGTTGCACAGCAAGTTTTGAGGTACTCCCAGTCAGTGGAAATAACAAATATAGCTCTGACAGATATTTGGGTATGCTTTCGGAAGGTGTGACATTACCCACCTGCCTGACTTCTGATAGTGAGGATACCTGAGGAAGAGCCTCCACTCCTGATCTTCACTGATGGTTTCCCATGGGAAGAGGTGGTCCTTTAGGTACCCTGACCGCTAAATATTTATGCCTTGGCAAGCACCACTCAACATGGCTTCCTGCAAATTATCACCAAGCCTGGAACCATCTTCTAAGAATTTATTTGCAACCTATTAATAGAAACATGTCTTATTGTTTAATTAAACAGGTTTTACCCCACCTTTTAGTCAAAGAGGCTGCCAGAGTGGCTTACAAGTATTGGCTGTAAGGCAGTATTTGCCCATGTATTTATACTCTAACAGACAGGAGACACAAAGAAAAGGGGATGAAGGGGTAGGAGGAGAAAAGAGAAGCTCATGAAATTAGAATTTTTATGAACCAGGCACAAAGGAAACATTTAGAGTCAGTTTGATGGGCAGAATCCACTCCTTTTCTCTAGCTTGTGCAACAAAGGTTTAAGGCATTCAGGGGCAACCAAAAAGAAGCAGAAGTACCTGTTTCTGTGACTGGATGTGTTGCCACAGCTCACCTAAGGTGGGCCACAACTCTGCAATGGGATATTACTGTTTTATCACAGCTCTGTTTTTTAATTATTATTTTTATTGGATTTTATCATACTATTCTCTTGTTGATCCCTTTGTGATTTAGGTTTTTTTTAAACAAGAAAAACGGCATAAATATTAACTGAAATAAATAAACGAGGAACTCGAGTTCCAATCCATCACCTCTGAAGCTCACTTGACCATATTTGGACAAACTGATACACTGCAGCATAACATATCACAAGGTACAGAAGGCAGAAAAGCACTTCTGCAGTGTAACTACACATTAAGTAAAAATACATACAAACTTCCTCCTACCTACTCAAGCTTTTCTGACTCCTCCCAAAAATGATTCAAAGGGCGCTGCTGATCACCTTTTATAATCCTACTCTATCACAGTTTATGCTAATCTGGTGCCCTCCAGGTGTGTTGCTGGCTGAGGATGATGAAAGTCAAGTTCCAATACTTCCAGGCAGGGGATCTGGTGGCAGAGACTGTTCTAATCAGATCTCCTCTTAAGGAAATTGCAAATGTGCACCCCCACCCCTTTTCAAGAGAAGAGGAGCTTTGACAACTAGCTCTCAAAACCACGTTTAAAATGGGGAGTTTGAGTTGGCACTGGGGGTTTTGGACTGGGTTGTTGTGACTATTGACTGTGCCTGTTGACTGGGTTCACATAACACAACAATCCACCTTGGGTAGCTACCCATAACAAGCTGCTGTGTCCTGTGAATTCAGACTGATTCTCTCAAGACTGCTTTAAAGATAGCAAGCCACCCTGACAACCCCTGTGTTGTAGTACAGTTGTTTGGTCCTCAATGGGTTGCTGTGTTATCTAAACCCAGGTGACTGATGCCTTAGTAAGTACAGGAAATGAGTTACCGAGTCACTTGGCAAGAGCAGCAAGAGAGCAGGAAACTCCTTGCTGCTCTTGCCAAGCATGCCCTGACATTCACCAATGCCACCCACCCAAAAGTGCTCAAGCAAGGGTAGGAGACAGCTTGCACGGGCTGCCCGTCCCTTACCACAATTGTGAGCTATTTTTGGCTCTCTGCAGCTTTTTTGGATCATCAACATTTTTCCAGAAATTGTAAAAGACAGCTTGACTGCCAACTTTCACAATTCCTTTTTTGAAAGCCACAAACATCCCCTTCAGCTTACCCAAGTGGTACCTTGGAGGGGCTATTAGTGACTGGCAATTTTTTGAGCGGGGGGACGGGACTATACAGATATATAGAATCTATATACCTATATAGTTTCCTGGAAAAATGCTTTTAACTCTTTCTAAATACCTTAAAATGGAGCTTTATTTATTTATTTATGCACATATTTATATGCTGCCTATAACTGCCAAAAGGCCTTCCTAGGCAGTTTACCATAAGAAGCTTTACTTTGGATAGTTCAGCTATCAAAAGTAACTACTCCTGCAAATGGGGTGGCTTACTTATTTGCATGCTCCTGACGTGGCAGAATCTCAAGATCAAGTGCAAAATGAGGTCACCCTTAGGAAAATTGAGTCCTCCGCAACCCCGCTTCCTGCAAATCAAATGCACATGAACTACTTGCAGTGAAGTGACTGAATGAGCCACCACTTCACATTTGCAAGCTAAGCTCCCTCGTGCCTTTGGTTACCTTTGACAGCTCACCTTTTCACAACTGCCATATGTAACCAGAAGAGAAAATAAATTTACCTACAACCTCTGTAGGGCAATGCCCGGCATGGGTATCTGGACTTTTCCAGCAGTCACCCCCTGCCCATGTCCACATGATGCTCCCTATTTCGGCACTCACAACAACTGCAGATGTCCACAGTTGTGCAAGTGTAGGTACATTCTCTTTAAAAAGAATAGTTTTCACTATTCAATATTTTGTGCTTGGAGGATATATTTGGGAGTGAGGGTGAGGCTTCACTATTGCTGCATTTCCTCTATTGCTCTAATGCTATTGTTTTCTGTTATTCTATAATCTTTTTAGGATGCATGACTTTCTAACATATTCCTTTTTTTAAAGGTTACCTTTCTTCCATCCACTGGGCCACACCACCCAGTTGGACTCCTATTGAGGTTTTTTTTTTTAACTTAGTGCATTACCCAAAATTAACCTCCAGCTTTGCTAACAGAAAAGTTCCATAGGTTCCTTTTTATGTTTATTCTTTGTCTCCTGAGGAACCTGTCCATTTTTCTTAGAGACAAGTCTAAGCATTGCCTGGCTTTTATATTTTTAAAAGTGGGAGCAACAATCATTATATGTTTATCCCAAGAACCCTCTGTGTAGACCAAAACCTGTGCAACATATAGTAGCATCTGATCCATTTCAATTTGTCTGCACCTTCTCCTCTACGCCCTGCTAGGTCTCCAATGATGCAGAAATATTTCTGGTTTTCTCCACTCTCTCTCAGCCCCTTATGCCTGCCTCACTCCTGCCACTTCTTGTAACATCTTGCTTGGTAAAATAATCCTCCAGAGATCTTGAAAGCTTGTCCTCAATTGTCTACCTTTCTGCTTGGTCCTAGGGCATTGGCTGACCATGTATTGTGCCATTTTTGTTGTGACTCATGAGCAGCTTGGGTTGTTTTTCCCTAGCAGAATAGTTTTAAATGACTCATACAATAGTTCATTCTCACACAGTTCACTCTCCTCTCTTATGTGTGCTTCAGTAATGTTGCACACATAATGTTCAGTAATGTTGAGTCTACAGTGGGAAGTCAAAACAGAATGGAGTATCTTTATACAATCTGAGATGTCAACATTGAATCGAGTCAAGGTGACTCCCTGTATTATATGATGAAATGCCTTCAAGGGTATGAAAGGCATTGATCTAGTCCTACTAAATAGACAAATGCCCAGTGCAATCTAGGATAGCTGTTACAGCAAAGTAACATATTTTCTATAAGAATATTGAGTAACTATACGTATATTGGTGAGGTTGTTAAAAATCTGCTATATTTTATAAAGGGCAGAGGGAATGATAGATGTACATAAAATTATGGATGGACTAAAGAAAGTGCTGAGAAGGAAGGACTCCCTGGAGAAGAGCCTAATGCTGGGAACAATAGATGGCAAAAGAAGGGGATGGCAGAAGATAAGGTGGCTAGATGGAGTCACTGAAGCAGTTGGTATGAGCTTAAGTGGACTCCGGAGGATGGTGGAGGACAGGAAGGCCTGGAGGAATGTTGTCCATGGGGTCGCGATGGGTCGGACACAACTTCGCGACTAACAACGACGACAAAGAAAGTGCACTGATGAAGCAATCCTGTACACACCTATCTGGAAATAAGCTCAATTAAAGCCAGTGCAGATGCTTGTACTTTCTTTCTCATTAAACTTGGAGCCATCCCTAGTGGATTTAAAACATATAAAACAATTTTTATGCGATACAAAATTTATGAGTAGAATTCATTGCCTCACGGTTGGGTAGGCACTGGCTTTGGTGCTTTTAAAAGGAACTGAGCTAAACTGATGAGAGACAAGTCTCTTGTCTATTAGTGGCTTTGACAATGGAACCCTCAAATTCAGAGGCACTATGGCACTGAATTAAAAAAACTGAGTACTTGTGGGTGGGTGGGTGGGTGGATGTGAGAAGATCAGTCAAGCTATTGAGGCTGCAGTCCTGTACCTGCTTAAGAAGATAAGAAAAGCCATGCTGGTTGTCATATTGTGGCAAAACCAAATGCCCCATTACAAAGGCCCACAAGCTGGATATGAGTGCAATCCTTACCTGACAGTAAGGCACACTGAATCCAGTGGAACTTATATATGAGTAGTCATGTATAAAATTGTGCTGTTACAGCTTTAAAGGTTAAATCAGGTGTGGGAAAACCTCTTCCTATGGTAAGCCACTGACAAATGGGAAAGGTCAGTTGGGTTTGCAGTTGATGGTCTGGTGGGCACAGCCAGTCCAGGACCAAAAGTGGGTGGGATTTGGAGGACCAGGATTCTGTAGCATGCTCTCCCGCTCTCTCTCACTCTTGTTTTCTCCCTCTCCGCCACACCATCCCCCTGCCCTTCCTTCCCTGAGCCAAGCAACATGAAATCAGGCTGAAGGGGCTGCAGCTGATCAAGCACTTCATGTTCTCCAGCCCCAGTCTGAAAAATCAGCACCTTTAACTGAGCCCAGAAATAAACGAGCAACTAGTGCTGATAGCACAATGCTGGAGAATTGTGCTCCAGTTGGGCAATCCTTACAAGTCAAGTTTGGAGCTAGCTGAAGTTTCTCAATGCTTTTCAAGGGCAGCTTCATTTAAACCATTGTAATAAACAAAACTGGAGATGATTAGTGTATGTGTGACTGTGGCCATATCTGCCTTTTGCAGGCTCAAGGAATACCTCCAAGCTGCAAACCTGATTCTTCAGGGAGAAGTGTGACCATATTCAAACCACCCTTAACAGATCCCTCTCCCAACAAAATAACCTCTGGATTAAGCTCATTGGTATACTCTCGTGCATGATAGACCTCTTCTAGAATCTCTTCCCCAGTACAAGGATCAGCTAGGAACAGCTGCTCAGATCCTAAGGCTAAGACTCACAGCACCCTGGACGTGCCAACTCAGTGGCACAGTTGGATCAGATCTCTTCAGGAGTTCTGAGTAAGTCAGACCTGTTACAAGGATTCCTTCCCCATCCCAGGAGCATCTGGAATTGGTTCTAATCCTTCCTTTGTCTAAACAGCAGGGGGAATTGCCTCCAATTCCATACACTGGTGTGGAATGTTGGGGGAATTTGGTCACTGGGAGACATTCTGGTCCACTATCTTGATGCAGAACTATTTCAAGGGTCTATGGCAAAATGCCATCATCTGTATTTCTGAAAACTGTAATCATTAAACTTATGCTGTGCAAGCTACTTATTAAAGGGATCTCAGTGATTTGGTGTCTCTTGTGCCTGAGTACTGATATGTGTGATTGCAGGACTGGGGCTTTTAACCACCCCTGCTCTGCATCAGTGGGTCAAATTATATCCAAAATATCAGCTCACCACAGGGTGCTTTTCCACATGAGTCCTTTATTGTGTCCTCATAGTTCCTTACTCCATGATCCTCCAGTTTTGCTGCTGCTTTTCCAAAACACTTCCTCACTCCCACCCCACTTTCTTTAGAAAATGAGCTATTAAATTACAACAGGGAAAATGGTGCTTTATCTCTGAGTATATTTATGCTATCTCACTAGCACAGCTCTACCTAGATGCTATGAAGCAGAAAAGAGGGGGTGGAAGACCTGTTTGTGTAGGGTCCAGAGTGCAATGCTAAAGCAAAACTGAAAGTAGACTCAGAAGTTAATAATAAATGCCTTGTATACTAAAGCTCAGGAGCTCAGGAAACCATGAAGCAATGAAGGAAGGAAGGAAGGAAGGAGTCCACTACCATCAGGAAAGACAATGGTTAGTCAGAATATAAACAAGAGTGAAAAGGTTGGAGGGTTCTGCATAGGTGACTTTTACTATGTCTGCTTGATTTATTTATTTATCTGAAAATATTACAAAACTACATTTGCAGTAAGTGTAAACTGACTGCTCTCTTAGCAGAGAAAGTAAGAGGAGTAAAGGAGTGAAGTTTTCACACTTCACCTCATTTGAAGAGATGAAGGCTGTTTCCAGGCAAAGCGCTCCCAGCACTACCAGTCAAAAACAATTGTGCTGCATGATCTTTTCCTTCTTAACACAAAAGGATACAAATGGAAGACAACAATCTCTGGATGACCCAGTAACTGTAAAATTCCATGTCCAAGATAGGGAACTGCTGGGTTAAAGTTGCATTACAACAAGGACAAAAGCAGGATGTGTTTGTTAGGAGAAAGGATGAAAATTTTAACAGGGAGGACGCTACCAGGAAGGCAGTGGGTCCTGACAGCATGATGATTTATTCTGTGGGTTGCTATTGAACCACAGGCTTAGCAATCTATGTGAACCCACAGTGCATAACCAAGCAACAAGAGTGACTCTTAGAAGCAGGAGAATCACCAGAACCAAGAAAGAAAGAAGCAAATGTTCAGTGGTTCCAAGGATCCTAGGAATGGCATCCATGCCCGATCAGAAGACCCACTCTCCAAGTGCAAGAAAAGGCGAATGTGGCAACTCAGGTATCTCTCCCAGGTGGTACAGCTGGGTGCTGGCCAGACCTGTTAACTTGAGAACTATTTTGTCTCTCTAGGGCTTGGATCCAGGATGAGATGGGGAGGTGGCCAAGACTTATCAAGATTACTGGGCATTATTCCTCCTTGTTCATCCACATGAGAATAAATTATACCTCCAGTCACAACTATGAATATATTTTATCTGCCTATGACACTCTGGACAGGAAAATGAAGAAACAGGGTGAAGTGGTCAGCAAGGCATGTCCTGAATTCACTGGTCATTCCATTTGTGTCCCAGAAGATTTCAGGGTAGTGGAAATTACCCATTCCTACTAATTACTGGATGCTTTCAAGGCTTTTGTGGTGTCTTTACCTCACTTCATCCTATCCTACCACAAATAGTAGGAATAAATGGCAAATTCTTCCAAGGGATGGATATAAGCAGTGTGGCCTGTAGTGCATGTATGTATCAATATTAGCACCATAGCCATAAGCTCCAAGGATGGGACAGGCTTTCACTATATGGCCCATGTTGGATAGGCTTGAATTCAGGAAGGAGGACCTAGTATCCTGGGCTAGTCAGTGTGAGATAAGAATGAATACTGGAATTCTTGGGGATAAAAGGTCAGGCTTTTCTCTTAAAGATATTAGAGAAGACAATTCTGCAAAGAGGACGGCCCATTTTCTTGAGGCACCCTGAATACCCCACATCAAAGCAGCTGGCAAACACAGCCTAAGACCCATGGAAGACAATCATAGTCACAAGGTGATCAGGAACAATGGAGCAACCATCCAACAATTAGTATAAGTCTGGGAAACTCATTGCTCCCATAGTAGCAAGTACAAAGAAGATCAGGGACTTAGGAAAGGGGGGCAAGCTCTGAATATAGGCCTTGTACTGTCCCTGCCCACACAAGGAGTTTTGCTTAGAATCATAGAATAGTAGAGTAGAAAGGGGCCATGAAGGCCATCGAGTCCAACCCCCTGCTGTTTCAGGACACCAAGTTCCACCGTACCACTCAGACAGCTGTCCAGTTTCACCTTGAACGTCTCTAGTGTGGGAGAGCCCACCACCAGCTGGTTCCACTGTCAAATTGCTCTGACAGTGAGGAAACTTTTCCTGATGTCCACCCTGAATCTGGGTTGTAGCAGCTTGAATTGATTATTCCATGTCCTACACTCTGGCATCAGCAAGAAGAGATCTTGACCTTCCTCTTTGTGGCAGCCTTTGAGGTCCTTATAGAGTGAAATTTCATTGCCCCTCAGTCTTCTCTTCTCAAGGCTGAACATGCCCAGTTCTCTCAGTCTCTCCTCCTAGGGCAGTGTTTCCAAACCCTGGATCATTTTTGTTGCCCTCCACTGGACCCTTTCTAATTTACCTGCATCTTTCTTAAATCTTGGTGCCCAGAACTGGACACAGTATAGCCAGTGGGTCTGAGAGTTCCTTTGCTAGCTCTTTTATGACTTTGGGATGGAGTTCATTGGGCCCAGAGATTTGAAAGTGTTTATTCCATCTAGGTATTCCTTGACCATTTGTCTGTCAATCTTGGGCTGCCATCTCTCACTTCTAGCTTGTACTTCCTCTTGATGCAGTTTTCTTTGTGGGAGAAGATTGAGGAGAAGTAGGAATTGAGTGCCTCTGCCCTTTCTTTGTTGTCTGTTATCACTCTGCCATCCACTTTAAGTAGCTGGACATCCTTCTCTTTCTCATGTCTTTTGTTCTGGATGTATCTGAAGAAGGCTTTCTTGTTGTGCTTTCTTGTTATTCTCAGTTCATTTCCTGCTTTAGCCTTTCTCATGCCATTCCTGCAATTCTTTGCAATTTGTTTATATTCTACCTTCCACTACCTGAACAAGTTCTTTTTTTCTTTCAGGCTGTCACTTAACTTTTTGTGGAGCCACATGGATTCAGTACAGGTAATGGACTCCTTCTCCCTTCTTCCCTTTGTCTGTTAGCTTCACTTTCGGTTAGGCAGGTAGCTTTTTATCTCTTTAGAAATATAGACCAAGATTGGGATTCAATATGAATACCTGCTGCCTCGACAACATTGGGTTAAAAACTTCAGCGTGCTCTAAATTTTCTTTGAATAAACTTTCCTTTCCTTCCTAAGTCTTGTGTTTGTGTGAATGCAAAACCAGGACTTGTTCTCTCTGGCATTGTGCATTAAACTCCAACAAAAGATCCCAAACCTTTTGAGGCAATCTGGCAGACAAGCATCTCCTTTTGAGGTGTATTACTCCCCAAAATTACTTGGCATAACAGGTCCCACAGGGATTGGGGCCAATGCTTTTCAAATTTTTCATAAATTATGTAGAATTAGAAGTGAAGTTACCAAGTCTGCTGATGACACCAAATTATCTAGGGTAGTTAAAAGAAGAATGGACTGAAAGAACTCAAGAAAGATCTCTGGGAGAATACCATCAAAATGACAAATGTAGTTTACTGTAAAAAAGAGTAAGATGATTCACACACGACCAAAAAAATCCCAACTTTGTAAATATACGTTGATGAGATCTGAGCTATCAGCAAGTGACCAAGAAAGAAGTCTTGGGGTTGTGCTGGATAACTTGAGCAACAGGTCAACCCAGTGTGTGGCTGCTGTGAGAAAGGCAAATCCCTTGTTAGGCATAATTTAGGAAAGGAATGAAAATAAAACTGCTAATATATTACTGGATGTATATGGTGCAACCTCATTTGCAATACTCTGTACTGCTTGGATCACCACACCTAGAAAAGAATAGGGAAGGTTAAAAAAAGAGCAACTGTAAGGATCAGGAGGCTGAAGCAACTTTTTGAGAGGAAAGCATCTAGGACTATCCAGATTAGAAAAGAGGCAAGTGATGCAAGACATGACAGAAGTGTACAAAATTATGCATAGTGTGGAAAAAGTGGCTAGGGGGATTTCCCCTCCCCTCCCCTTTCTTATAATATTAGGACCCATGGTCATCCCATGAAGCTGACTGGTGGGAAGTTCAGGATAGATAAAAGGAAGCACTTCTTCATATGGCACTGTGGAATTCACTTCCACAAGATGTAGTGATGATCAAGTTTGGACAGCTTAACAAGAGGACTGGACAAATTCCTGGAGGCTAAGGTTATGCAGCTATGTGCTGCCTCCATTATCAGGGGAAGTTTACCTAGGTATACCAGCTGGTAGGGAGCACAGGTAGGAGGGCGCTGTGGCACTGGCATCCTGTTTGTGGGGTACCTGTGAGCAGGGAGCCAGGCTATAGGGACTTTAGTCAAATCCAGCATGGTAGTTCTTATGTTCTTATTCAGGGAATTTTTCAGAGGGTCCAAATTACATTGTCTTCAACTCATCTATGTTTCTCAAGAAAAAAGAGGTACCAGAACTGTAGAATGCCTTCTAAGTGCTAGGAGTTCTCTCCCTTCTCTGAAGCACTGGTTCTTTGTTTTGGCTAGGGGCAGGGGGAATCCAAAATCCACAGTTGGGCAACACCTGTTTTGGAATCACATAAAATTCCAGAGATGATTTTGGCACTTGGGTTGGTACTAGTAAACATATTGGCCAGCTGTGGATTTTTATTTTTATGCTTATGGACTGTGTGGTTATGCCTGCATTTCATATTTTCAGGAAAGCATCTTCTCCATCCTTTCCTTGGGATGACAGTATGTAGTAAATTCCAACTACAATGCTATTCAATAAATTTGACACTTGCCTTTAATTATTTTTAGCCAGATGGTCTCCATGGGACTTGGTATTCTAAATAGAGGGATAGCTAAAGGACCTTAAATACTTGCTTGCTGGAAATGCCCATTGGTCAAACCTCCACAAATATGCATTTTCATGTTCCCAAAATATAAAAACTATAATGGCAAAGATAGTTCTTTTTGCCTGTGAAGCTGAAAAAATACAGATTTGTTTAAATTATTGTTTTACCTCTGGTCAATGTTTCCATCATTAATGGATGTTACCTGTCCCAGAGTTTGCATTATAAATGTTATTGCAATGGTCTGTGCAAAATAAAGCTTGGCCAAGCAGGTCTTTTTGAAAGAACTTCTGAGCAGGTAAACCTCTACACTTCTTTATAGTAAGTTTATTGTGTTTTTAATTCCCTTCTCGTGTTTGTCACGCAGCTGAAACCAATACTCTCTTGTGCTGGATCTCACTAACTGCTTGAAGCTACTTGGGGTTTTTTTATTTCAATTTTCCCTGAGCTATTTTTTTTTCTTATTCTAACTTCAGTTTCCGCCCATGTGACTTTCAGTTGAGCCTCTCAGCTTCCGAGAAACCACAGCAGTGAAGATCTAAAAAGAAGCAACTACTGAAGTGTGGTGCAGACTCTAAAAGGAGGGCAATGTAGACACCAGCAAGGAGCCACAGAGTGCGCCACAAGGCAGAAGAGGAAGGGCAGAGCAGGAGAGAGAAAGCCCAAGGAAAAGGAGCAGAGGGAGAGAACATCACCAAGAACTGAAGGGAAGCGCGTCCACAGGCAAAGAGGAGAGTCCACAGACAGGGGGAGCTGTGAGCCATGCCCCACAGCTCTGACAGCAGTGACTCCAGTAGTTTCAGCCAGTCATCTTCATCCAGCAAACAGGTACAGTTTGGGCAGTTGCTTTAACTTTATGGGCATCACTTTTTCAGCTCCATTTCCCTTGAGCAGCAGAGTTGATATACAGACATTCAACAGCAGAAGTTTGTCATTGCTTGAAGACAAAGTAATGGGGAAAACTTGTCTTGCTGCATTTCTCTCAGTTTGTAGAAAAGGCATGGGAGAAACCGAAGATGATAACTGTAGTTCAGGGGTGGGCAGAAAGTAAAGTGGGATCTATGGAAGATCTCTGGGTGATTTGCATAGGTCAACAAGGATTTCTGAATTCTCAGTAGCAACAAGATGACTTCCACTACTTGCCATCAACTGTGCTGCTGCAGTGAAAGCTCGGAGGTAACTAAGAGGGGGGTTTTGTGTGCAAGGACTGGACCCCAAATTCAGAGTCTTCTGCACCAACCTTTGGGTGGTAGATCTTGGGTTTTGAGTAAAAGGCAAAGTAAATCTTGCAAGCTAGAAGAATTGCCCAACCATGCAACTAAAGGTTTCTCTAGAAAGAGAAACAGCTTGGGGAGCTAGAAAGAGATGGAAACTTTCCCAGTGGTACTTTCATGGGGCTTTCTAGAAAAGGAAAGGAGAGAATAGATTAAGTTTCTGGAATAATCAAGCAAAATCCAATCATGATATATAAAACCTAAGATAAGAGGCAAGGCAAAGAAAACATGGACAGGAATGGAACCATGTTGAATATTAAACAAAAGAATAGCAAACATTATTCATGGATATGATGGAAAGATTGTTGATATAGCTATCCATATAAAATCTCCCATTTGCTTGGCACTAGTACCCCACAAACAGGACATCATTCTCCCTGGGGTGCATGAACACCCCATGGAGAGAAAATGCTTTTGAGAAAGACAAACTTTATATATATAATTATTTTACCACATTTATTTACTGCTTGACATCTAGACCAATTCTGGTAAACCATAAACAGTAAAGTGAATAAAACACAGTATTAAACATTTTAAAACCTGTATGTCCTTTAGGAAACTTAAAAATATGCATTGCTTTTTCCTGAAAGATATGATACATATCTTTGGAAAGCAGCTATGTACCTTGATAAAATAGGGCCTTACGAAATGTACTTGTCTGTATGCAGAAGAGTTCATAACCAGGATCCAGGATCTGAGGATAAGCATTTGCCCTACACCCTTGCTGGATTTACTTCTTCTTCATCAGGGATTTGTGCATACTTAAAGAGGAAAGCGTGAAGAGCCGTATCAGTTTGATATGGAATCTGCCATGAACTCAGCAGAGGACGGTGTGAGAGGAAAAGGATACCATTGCTGAGATGCATTTTTGTTCTCCTCCTCTTTGTACTTCAGCACTTTCCTATTTGGTATGCTATCAGGCATTTGTGTATGCTTAAAGAGAGAGTGTTTCTATATTAATCTAATATAGGTGATGCCATGAAAGCAACAGAGGGTAAGGTGGGGTGTGGGAGGAGACCATGGCTGATAGAGATCATGAGAATAAAATTTGCTTTCCTCCACTTTGTACTCCTCTTCCCTCCACTTTCCCATCTTCTGTAAGAGTCACCAGGAAGGGGTTAAGTCTTTACCATGTGGGGTTTTTATAGGAGTCTTCTGATGACATGAGGAAAGTACAAAGAAGGGAAAAAAACCGCATTGCAGCCCAGAAGAGCCGGCAGAGACAGACACAGAAAGCAGACACCCTGCACTTGGTAAGAACTGCTATCGTCCATTCAGTTGGATTTCTGTGGGATGGGCCTAGCAGGTTGTGCTAGCAGCAGATGTGGTGGCCAAACTGTTCTGGGACTCAACCATCTTAGGCTGCAAGTGGAGGATCACATGACTGAGTACAGCTCAGTATGAATGCCCCCTCCATATAATCCAAAATTCCATTTTTCATTGCTTTAACAGGCTGATGAGTTAGCATCCCTGCAGATATAAAGCTAGGGAGGGAGTCTAGATACTTTCATAGATGCAAGGAAACGTTCTTTTGACCACAGAAAAGTATTAAGCCATAGGCTCCCACACACACCTCAACTGCAAGTAGTAAAGCTCAAGGGCAGGTTTTACTTCTGTACTGCTGTTTGTGAGAATCAGTCTAGAGTCATTTAATAAATATTTCATTTCTACCACTGGTCAATGGATAGGATCAGTCCAGAGTGAGCTGAACCTTTAAGATGAAGGCTTTCACTGCTAAGGGAAGAAAACTAGATTCAGCCTTTTCCCTTGAACTAAGGTGCTCAATGGCAAAAATCTCAGTGCCCTGGAGTCGTGGCGGCTGATCCAGGCTGAATGAACTAGAATGAGGGTGGCTCATATGTCAGGGCCAGTGAATGCCCCATTTGTTCTGTAGACTCTGCCCTTCTCAGACATGCGGCCCTGAATGCTGGCCGTCAGTTGGCCCAGTGAAGCCAGAAGTCATGAATCCGGAACTGGATGCCTCCCTGTGGATTCTCACAGAAGCTTGCTTGCAGCTGTCTGACAGACAAATGGCTATGCTCCTGAGTTTATTCCAAGATTATCCCAAGGCATATTTATCTTCTGAGGTGGGGGGACAGGATACATCTGGAGACCCTCCAAAGCTGCTCAGGGAAATACAGAGTGCCACAGAGTTGCTCTGTCCTGCATTAGCTTCCGTGTGTCTTGAATGAGTAATTTCTGTGCTCTTCTGACATTAATAATAAATAATAAATAAATTTATTTATTTGTTAGGATTGGGCACTGTATTTGGGGTTTTAATATTTGTAAACCACCCAGAGAGCCCTTTGGGCTATTGGGGTGGTATATAAATACAATAAATACAATAAAATAAATAATAATACTAAGGTTAGGCTAAATTAAAGTTAAAGCTATGCAGTTTGGATAAAGAAATGAACAAAGAACGTTTTTATACTGGACAAAATGAGTGTATGATGCTGACAATACTGAAGAAGTCTATACTGTATCTTTTTTTTTTAGAGAGATGCTTATTTTATATTGACCTCTATCCATTTTAAACTCTTTTGTATTTATTTTAGCGGATTATTTTAGCGGATTTCATTTCTACATACTATTTAGAGAATGTCCAGCAGGCAAAGCGCTAGATCATATCTATTTCAGAACCTCAGTTTCTGTTGCATCAGCAATAAAACCACCAACTAATTAAGGTATACTGTAATTCATTCAAGGCACAATACTACACCTGTTTATATAGAAAACTGTATATGCCAATGTCAGTCCTGAGCCTTGTATAAACAGCAATTGCTCATGTAGAGTACAAGCATGGACATCTCATCCTTGCGGTTGCTGAAGGCTGCAGTCTCTATTCCTGGACTCTGCTACTTCAAATCTGTAGGTGGGGGGACTTCACATACAAATTTCCCCTCTCACAGAAACCAAGATATCATGGAGAACATTTCTAGCCCAGTTTTCTCTCTGAAAACTGCATAGTTTCACATGTACAGGACTTTTCCCCCTCCTGATTCAGTCATAAATGGATTTCCTAGCTGCAAATGGTACAGGTCCTGGAAGGTTGTAAACCTGCTGGGAAAATACAGTGTCTTCACAAAAGGAACCCCCATAACAAATGAATAATGCCTGTAGACCTTCCTCCCTTTCCCTGTCTCGCTGCGTGTCTTTTTCTTGCACACATAAATCAGCTGAAATGGCCCAAACTGAGACAAGCCTTCAGTGGAGGGATAATACAGGAACTCCGTGATGAGTTTTGGTGCTCTGGGAAAGGTATCTATCATCAATACACTGTATGGCCACCCTTACACACAGTGTAGCAGCAGGCCTAATTTCAGGCTGGGCCTGACTGAGCAGCCCTGTCCAGCTGCACAAAATGGTTTCCCATAGTTTGAGCCTACAAGGAGAAAGGCTTCCTCTCCACGGCCATGCAGAAGCTTTCTCTTCTGATGAATTTCCCCATTACGTTGCTGCTTTCCCCCAGCTGCTGAAAGAAACATGCAAGACTTTCCTTCTAGCACTGAAACAAGTTTCCTGTGGCAGGTGGTTTCTAGCTGTAGATGACAGTTACTGAACCCCCCCTTCCTCTCCCCAAGGCCTGGGTTTGTGCGCGCTCTCTCTCGGGTCAGAACGTATGTGGCCTGGGCCGAGGAAATAAGTGTACCTGACAAGGGTTTGTGTGAGGCAGTGGGAACCGATGGTTGAGGATATGCTACTGTCATTTCTCATAAGCTGCTGACTGGGGAAGCATGTGGCCGAAGGCTGAAAATGTCATCTGCTATCAGCACAGGGCCTGCTTCCCTCCTTGGGTTTGCCCAGAGCGTGAGTTTACAGGAACAGCGTCAGTCAGTTTGGAAACTCTACAGTGAGCAAAGGATGTGAGCCCACCTCCGCATACCCTTTCCCATTTAACATACTTGAATAACTCTCCTGAAGCGCTGTGGTCAGGAGGTAAATTAAAAACACCGGCAGGTTAACGAAGCCTAATGCCTGGTGTGCTGTAAAAGGAAGAAACTATACCTTGGGCCACAAGGTGGAGAAATAATAAAGCCTTCTCTTCACTCTGTTTTTCGGCCAAGAAGCATGGGAAGAGGTTTCTACCTGGAAATTAATAGCTTTTGGTTAGAAAATTTTAACGGTTCTCACTTTCTGTCTAAGGTAGCCACTGATGAATCACCCCAAAAGAGGAAATGGTTCACACGAAAAGAAGACACCACTTTTTATAAAATGCATAGGTGCTAATGTATGTGTATGGGTGCAGATTTAGAAATAATTATAATCTTAATAGAAATAAAATGCACCTCAGCAATTCCAATGAGCATGGCAACTGCAAAATAACATCACCTTGCAAAACAACATTCCCCTGAACTTCTTAACTGTTGGCTCACTTATCACGTCTTAACTGTTGGTTCTGGGGAGCAGAATCAAATCAATTCACTCCAGCTAAATCTCTCCTCTCCCCTGCAGGAAAGGATGAAAAGGAATAGGTTGATTTTTTTTTTTTTTTTTTAGGCCTGCTTGCTCAGACAGAGCTAGAAGGGTTTACTTCTGTTGACAATTTGCATATTGTTAAAAAAGAGACCATGAATCATCAGTAAAGGGAACAAAAAAGATGTAGATTTCCATAAAATTTTAATATGCTAATTTGTACATAGGGAAGAACAGTTAGAGATAGATTATTATCATTTTGCCCTCCCTGAGTCATCTATTATGATGATTAATTATCTGGATTTAGTTTAGTCAGGATTTGGGCCAGGTCTTGAAATAAAAATAGCTCTGGTTGCCCTGTATGATGACATACGTTGGGAGAGAGATCGGGGCAATGTGGCCCTGTTGATTCTCTTCTGTGACTGCTTTAGGTTGGGGGTACTGTACTGCAGTGGTTCTGCTTCTGCTTTGATGGCCAATTCCAGAAGATGATGTTTGGAGAGCATTGCTTGGCCCTGTGGGTCCTCAGGCATGGGGTTCTTCAGGGGACAATTTTGTCACTCATGGTTTTTTGACATCTACATAAAACCACTGGGTGGTGTGACCTGGAGTTCTGGAGTACACTGCCATCACTATGTTGATGATACGCAGCTCTGTTTCTCCTTTTCATCTCCAGAAGGTGAGGCTGTAGTTGAGTTTAATCCTTGTCTGGCTGAAATGATGGAGTGGAGAGGACTAATGAACTGAAATTCGATTCAGACAAGACTGAGATGCTATTAGTGGGTGGCTCTTCTGACCATATAGAGGATGATTATCTTGGTCTGCTTGGAGTTATATCCCTCTTGAAGGACCATGTTCATAGCTCGTGGGTTCTCCTGGAGTCATCTTTGCCACTTGAAGTTCAGAAAGCCTTCTACCAGCTTTGGCTGGTGCCTATCTGCAGCTTGGTAATCCTTGGTCAGTAATCCTCCCAATGGTAACCTCCATGTTATATTACTTCAGTGCTGTCAGTATGGGGGTGCCCTTAGGGAATGTTCAAGAGATGTGTCCAGCATGTGCAAATTTCTTCAAGCAGGACCAGAAGGTCAGAACATATAACACCAAGCCTTGCAAAGTTGAATTGGCTGCCAGTCTGTTTCCAAGCCTGATTTGAGGTTTAAACCAGTACCTATAAAGCCTCGTACAGCTTGGTACTGCAATACCTGACAGAGTGTCTCTCCCAGCCTGAATCTCCTTTCATTTCATTTCAGTTTATATTTCTATCCTGACACACACCCCTTTGGGCTCTTTGGGTAGTATACAATTAAAAGTCTAAATACACAATACAACAGTATACTAAATTCCAAAATAATTCATACAAAATACAATGAATCAAAATAAAAATACTACAATATCAAAGAACACTATCAAATATCAACAATATCAAATAAATAATGCAACAATATGAAAGAACAATAAACTTGTGAACATGCAGCTGCAGCTGCTCCTCAGTAGCAGGTGTTACAGCAACGCCCTTTTCCTTCACTCCCCATGCTGGTGCTCTCAAAACACACATGTGGCGGGGGGGGCACAGGTGACAAGCAGTGGGGTGGGGAGGCAGACGCTCTGTTGCTCTGTGGTGGGTGCAGTGTCTTAGGCAACAGAGACGGAAAGCAGGCATAGGTGTCTCTCCTTGGAGATGATGGTCAACATTTGAGCCCTTCTTCTGAGTGCCACCTCCAACAGGTGCTTCAGAGGCAGCAACAATAGAAGGCCTTACCAGTGGTGGTCCCCCATTAAGGAATCTTCTCCTCAGTGCCTAGTACAATACTATCATTCTTTCAATACCAGATTTCTGTTGGGTGATAGAAATAAAGACATCTCCATGCTGAGAAATAGGAGCAGTGCTAGGTACCGAAAAGATCCAGGGCTCAGACCCATGGGACAAAGAAATCCAGAAATGCAGAAATTATCAAATTTGCATTTGATAATTACCATATACTCTAACATCTAAGTGTTTCTTTAAAGGATTCTGTCCCCTAAGGAGACCCCTATTTGTAAAAAGGAATGTATGGACAGGGGCAGAGGGAATGTATTTGTAGAAAGTGAGGTATGGCTAGGAAGGCCCTACTTTGAAGGGTTGTTGATGTGAGGATGAAATAGAGTTGTGTAAGCAGCCTTGGGTTCCTCACAAGAAGAGCCAAGGCAGGATATGAATGTAGTAATAAGTAAAGCATCAGCTGTTGGAGCTGAGAATTAGCCAGACGGGACAGACAGATCATCCTTTCCTTGTTGCAATTGTGAGAGTATTTCATCCTCTGAAGCTTGTTTTGTCACTGAGAGGAAACCTCCCCCTTCATCGTTGGTGCCTCAGGGAAGAAGAGAGAGAGTTGGTGCTTAGCTCTTACCCTGCTCACAGGAGACAGCAGGATGCCAGCTGAGCCCCCTGACTTCTCCCCTTAACTGCAAGCACCAATTTGCTTTTGCTTTTGTAATACCCTTCATTAGAAAGTTAGCCAGTTTTGTTAACTGTTGTTATTCTCCATCTTGCTGTAAGATCTTGCTTTCCCTTTTGCTAATGTATCCTTTCCTGGATTTCTCTCACATTTATGGTATGTTGTCTGCTGAATTTTGGTTTTCCACCCAGGTTCCACACAGATATTGATAACAGAAGAAACAGGGTCATGTGCTGACCCATAGAGCCTTAATTAACATTGAAATACTTCCCAGATGCTCCTCTCCTTCTCCACCATGAGATGAGGACCCCTACTTTGGTCAGTGCACTGGACCCTGCCAAGAGGTTATATACAACCTATTCTATGCGGAGATTTGCATGCCCTCTCACCATGCATTGTGAGAATACACAAAGGATGTTCAGGCTACCCCAAACCTGCTGTGCTGCACACCACAGCCAAGGCCCTTGCCATCAGTCCCCTGCAGCTGAAAGGCTTTCCCACCATCTCTGTACTCAAAGAGCATAGTCAAGGACCTTCAGCGCATACCGCATGCCCAAAGAACCGCTCCTGGCCCAGCCAGGGTCCCTCTTTTCATGGAAGAGCAAGTACATCACCATGCAGAGACCTCTTCCCATACCACCCAAATGGGAAGCATGTCTGCCACATGCTAAAGGCTGCATGGCCATGGTACACATGGGTGGCATGGGTGTTTCTGTCCCATGCAGCCCCATACTCCCACCATGCACTGTTTCACCATGTGGGGAAGGGGTTCTTTGAACCTCCCAGCCAGTTCGCATGCCCTATCTGCCCTCTTCCATCTTCCACTTGAGTACAAATACGTTTGCCAGAAAATCATACTATCTGTACTTCCTGTGTCTTGCCAGTAAAGGGAAAGGAACAGAGAAAGCCTAGGAGTTAGGTGAGGGTCAGATCCTGTTTCCATCTTTTGAAAATACTATTTTCCAGCAGTAAGAGTACAGCTTCCAAGTGACTGCAGATGTTCATGTTTTCCCCTTTTCTTTAAAGGAGAGTGAAGACTTGGAGAGGCAGAACGCTGCTTTACGCCGGGAAATCAAACAACTGACAGAGGAAATGAAGCACTTCTCCACGATGCTGAATTCCCATGAGACTCACTGCTCCATCCTCCATACACAGCCCCCAGCACCCTCTGAAGTCCTTTACACCCCCGTCCCCTTTCCCCAGGCCCACATCAGTTCCCCGATTTTCCAGCACTGACACCGACTGCTAGGACTGGAAACGCTTGCAGACCCCACACCAAGGCAGAAATGCAAGTCCTTGCACGCTTCACAACTATGGACAGTTTGGAGGTTTCCCATCCATCTGTTGGTAGATGCTGCCCTGAATAAGGAAGAAAAATGCTTAGAATGTGCTCCTTGGGCAGAAACAGGGGCATGTCAGGGCTACCTGCAGGAAGCTGTATTTGTGAATTAGCTCCAGAGTCAATGGAACCAATACCTCACTGTTATGCATTTGCACTGAAATACTCCTTCCAGAGGCTTTTCTGATGCAGAAGTTTCTTCCTCAGAAAACATATGCTAATCAGCCTACAAATGGTAAGCACGGATATAAGAGAAAGGAAGATGAAAATGTTTCAGTATATTTTTTTAAAAAATAAAGTTTTAAAAAGTGTTTATCATGTTATTTTTGAAACCTGGCCTGGCATACAACATGCAGAGCAAGGAGCAGCAAGGCAGGGGAAGGAAAACATTAGGAATAATAGAAACTTCTGTGTTATATTAACCATGTAATCGGCAACTGTGTGCATGCTTTTTTCCTTTGTGGGGTAAAATCAAGAAAAGGATTACAGTGTGGTGGGAGAAGGAATATAACCCTTTGCATCTATGGTCCTTATCCAGACACCCATCTCCACCTTGCTCAGCTGATATTTGCTCTTCAAAGAAATAATTCTGATGGACAGAAAGACTGGGTTCCCAAAGTTATAATATTCATGTGATATGCACATTGCATCTAAGTATGGTACATTAATTGATCAGAGATATGTTTTTAATTATGTATATATGATGGCAATCCTAATTTTTTTCACCTATTTAAAGGATTGCATAAAAGCACTAAAACTGAAGTGCATGCAGATTCTCAGTTACGTTTAGGACTGCCACCTTCTCTACCTGACCAGGTTTCTGTACCTTGCATGCTAGTGTTCTACTGCTATATATGTTCTTGCATGCAGAAACAGGTTACACACCAGGTGTTTATACAAAAATACCAACATACTGCAGCTTAAAACACTTAATGTTTTAACATTTAATGTAACACGTAAAACACACCAGCCTCAACGTTCTCCACCCTTGCTGTACACAAATGTCTGAGCAGGGATCTAGTTAATGGGGTTCATACAATAGTGAGCATCAGGGATTGAATATGAGTTGAGTGCATGTTGTCATTGAGTTGAGTATGAGTTATTGTTGAAATGTGGGTTG
>NW_025335761.1:35696737-35880052 GCF_004798865.1 Varanus komodoensis
TTTCAACAACCCACAATTCAATAAAAGCCACACTTAATGCATATGAAAACTCTGAGTGTGGGTTATCATGTTGTGTGAACCCATTCAGTGTAATAGATGTGTAACACAGCTCGCCTGTTTAATATATAACCAACACTGGTGCTTAGGAAGCTCTCAAAAGGAGCTTCAGTTTAGAAGAAGGTCCTGAGTTCAAAACATTTGGAAAAGTTTCATTAAAACATCTGTCAGGGAAGCAAAAAAGCAACAAGACTCCTAAATTCTTAATGTTGTGCACCACCACCTTCCTGACATGACCAAACCAAAACTGGATCAAACCCCAGGGGAAGATCTTATGACTGGTCATAGTTATGGGGTTCAAGGTTAGCCAGAGGATACTAATAAACAGTGGGGCCAAAATCCAGGGGCCCACAGCCCAGCCCCCCTGCCTCAGTTTATTTCTCTGGGATTGGCAGGTGATGAGAATATGAGAAGCAAACTCCATTTTATTCCCAGTGGTGCCATGATTTAAGCAAGCTTAAAATGCACAGCTATAGATGCTCAGCACGCTTCTTTTACAATCAGAATTGGCAAATATTGTAACACATAAGAAATGTGAAGTAGTTGTGATGCATGCAACAGTGATTGTTGAAAGCAAGTGGAAGAAAAATGCGAATTGTGTGCTTCACAGCAAAAGTAATACACATGGGTCATCCCATAAGATTATTAGAGTACACATGCAGCTACATATAAAATTATGTAGTTGCATGTGACTTCTCCTGAGATCATCATCATCCTGAAAAAAATCATGCTTAAACTAGGAGAAATCACTGTGGCTTGGCCAGTCATTTTCTTGCACACACAATCAACCCCAGATCCATCAGGATCATCCCCAGCATCTCAAGATCAGAGGCAATTGTGTGACCAAGTGGAAGCCCAGTAATGAGGTGCAGCACCTCTTTGATCCAGGAACTGGACCCATGAAGAGGAAGTTGTACACACCCCTGCCCCGTTCAGATCAGAAGGCCCTGACGACAGGCCAGGAAGTGTGAGGAGTGCCCACACCAGCCATAAAACCACTCATTTGGTCCCTGACTGGTGTGAGAGCAATAGTCTGTTTTGTTGTACAATCTGATCTCTTGCTTAATGGATAGCTCTGCTAATGTGGCATACTGAGTCGTGCAGCAAAGGTGGCAAGACTGGGACAAGAAGTCCGCAAGAAGCAGCAAGCATAAGGAAGCCAATCAGTGATGATTAACTAAGTGGTTTGTTGCCCAGGCAAAAAGATTTACAACTGACTGGTTTGTATTTATGAGGAGAAGTGACTGCAGTGCATCTGTCTGACACATCCATAAGCAATTTCTTCTTTCATGCAAGGATGATTTCTGGTCCTATCTAGGAACATCACCTGTTCCTATTTGAATTAGAATATTGTTATCTCTATCCTGTCTGCTCATTTAAAAATGTCTGTAACCCCACATGTATCTGTGGATAAAGGATATCCTGGTCTTGCTTTCCTTAAAACCAGCACAGGGCAACATCCTTCTTGTGCTCAGTTTGTCCCTTGTTAAGTCACAAAGACAAGCAAGCTATGACTAACTGTATAACACATTTCAGGGATGGGCAGATTTCAGATTTGCATGACCTATTTTAGTTTTTAAGTACACCTTGAGATCCACTTACCGGAGCCTGATGCAAAAGACATATAATTAGAATTAAAGAATCTTGAATCCAGGAATTTGTTCTGAGTACCAGATCAGAACTTGCCCTGTTTACCCAAAACTTTCTTTATTTCAGATGCATAATTTAGGGTAGACAGTGCTGAAAGTTACATTGGTGCTGCTATTGGGAGTTTGAAATCTTTGCTGATCTACTTCAAATCATACGGAAATCTATGAGAACATTCAGATCTACCTTCTACCTTCTGTTCACCTTGACATATTTAGTTCCAAGTAGGTAAAATTACTTGTTTAACACAAACAAGAGGATTTGCCAACATTCTAAGAGCTGTTCTCTGAAGTAGCATAAAAGTAATGGATGCTTTTGAAAGTCTTGGTCAGAACTTCAGTATAATTCAGAGCAGAACAGGCAAATTAATATTTATGAAGGAAAAACAGATGAAAGCATAACATTGAAAATGTAAGAAATAAATGAAACAGTGACATGCATTCTGATCTGTTTATCTATCTAGCTTGGATAGCAATAAGTTAACGGTATATGTTTAAATCAAGGTCCTTTTCTGCACAAGAGTGACATAACTCTTCCCAGTTATGCATGTACCAGTAGTATCTCCTACTGTATGTTTATGAGGCCTAACATGTTACACGTACTAGAGTGTGCACTCTGATCTAACCACAGCTAACTGCCCAGAGAGCTTTGGCTATGGAGCAGGATAGAAATGAACTATTATTATATGGCCATCTGATTCCAAGAGAACCTACTATTTTCAATGAGTTTGTATAAAATGCAGGGTAAGTTGTACACACTGACATCTATTGCCTCTAAGGAGAACTGCAGTATCAGTGTTTCTGAGGGTTTAACTGCGAAATCTTAAATATGTTTTCTCATAAGCCCAACTGAGTTCAACAAGGCTTATTTCCAAGTAAATGTGCATATCCGATATAACACACTAAGGTCAGATAACAGTTGCTTGCATTAATACAGGCTTTGATAATTTGATTAATTCTATTTCTCTGAAAGATAAGTGCTTAATGTTTTCTGCAACTAATTCTGTAGTTAGTTCCTACTCTGCAATTATTAGAGATTTTGATTTGTGAAACTTGTTGTTAATTTTAATTACAGGATCAGAATTCACAGTAGAAAAAACATCTCCCCTAAAAGGAAAAAAAGGGAGAGGGAACTCAGAAATCATACTTCCACTTTCATGCAGCACTCATCTCACCTACATACATGATAAAAGGAACTTTTGCTTGTGCAATCAGTATATAAGCCAAGCCTTAGTTCGGGAATACAACAGGATTAACATTTCTTAAGCAGTAGTTAATCGGCATTAAGTGCTAACTGCAGATTGTTTTCCCTACCTCCTGCAGTAGTTATCTGACCCTTAAAAAAAAAAAAAGAAGATGGAGAAGAAGACTGGGAATGAATTTTGGTTTGTATGTTTTAATTGCCTCTGCCTGCCTTCATGTTTGAAAGAGGACTGTTCCATTCTGACAGTTCTCACGGAAAAGTCTCTGCTGATTTTCTGCAACCTCTTACTTTTGCCCCCCACCCAAAAAAAGAATCCCAGTTCAGCCATGTTTCTTTGACATTCATCATTCATTTCATAATCATCACCAACCACTGTAGCCTCACCTTTGCAACATGTTCCTGCACTCTGCAGCATGTCCTATAGGACCTATACAATACAGAAATGAATTATTATTATTATTATTATTATTATTATTATTATTATTATAACATTTCTATGCTGCCCCTTGCCGAAACCTCAACCTGAATGGCGTAGTGGTGCCAGGGTTTGCTGGGTTGAAGTAGCAGGGTTGTTTTATAAACAGGGGCAACAATGTTATCTGCCACCCCTTCAGGCTTTCCTGTTCTCTCTGAGCTTAGCTTCAAACTGCAGTCATCTCAGCAGCTGGAGTGGGTGGGGGATGGCTTTTCTCAGCAAAAATGTATTTAAAAAGGTATTTGTGGCTGGCTTGGTCTTGCATGGCCACTTGAAAACTATTAGCTTTTATAAAAGGCCTCCCAGGGGGAGAAAAAATGCCTCAAACTGTTTGTTTTTTAAAATACAGATAAAAAATGCTGTCTGAATTTTGAGGATCACTTTGGGGTCTATAAACTTTGTCATGAGCACCTCCACTTCAAAACATATCGCTATTCAATTGGAAACACCATAGCTTAAGTAGCTACAATTAACAGCTTGATTAATATTTTCACTCCATTGAACTATTTGGTAAAAGAGTTTCTATGACACCTGATTTATAGCATACACTGCAGGATTCTGTGTGATTACTTGCTTGTATTTAAATACCATGGAGTTTAGTGAAACTGTTTTCCATTAAGTGTAACTAGGATTGTAGTCCTAGAATCCTGTACCTCTCAGGCCAGTTTGTGTGATCAAAACAGCTCACTATGGTTTAAACAACCCTCACATAACATATAGTCCTTGGGTTTGCACAAAGTGAGAAGGTGCAGCCAGGCGTTGAATATTAAATAAACCACTATGGGCTATTCAGTCATGCACACCAGGTCCATAAGTCAACATTCCTACAGTCCTTGAGTTTCTGACCTGGATTGTATGATCAGAACATGCTGGGCAGGTTCAGAATATTCAAGTTCTGTCTCTGATTTGTTGTGTCATAGGAATGTTTTAAATAAATAAATAAATAAATAAATTCAGGGACAGTGGTTTATGCAAGTGTTTTTTACTCGGCATACAACCCACAATCCCTAGCTTTGGACAATGTGACAACCATGGCAAGGACTTAAATATTCAAAACCCACCTGGCACGCACCGCAGCCCACAATGACATAAATAAGGTATTTCGCAGAAAGAAGGGGTCAGAGTCCATTTATAATTTCACTTAAACCAAAGTCTGGCCCGGGGGCCAATTGCAGCCTGTTTTCAAATTTTGAGCGGCCCGCGGCCTCTTCTCCCCGCCAGCTCAGCCTGTCACTCATCCCCGCCGGCTGGCATTTTTCCCTTCACCGCACAGTGGTTCCCGCAGCTGTCCCCTGCTGCCTCCTGCTCCTTCAAGGCTGGTGGTTATATTGCATCAGAAGATGGCAGTAGACCTGAGTCAGCACTCTCGCTGCGTGACCCTTGTGACACAAGGCTTTTAGAAGTCGCCATTTCTAAAATGGCGACTGTAACTAAAAAAAGGAAAGTTGACAGCGAGGGCCTCTGCTTCCAGGACAAGTGGAAATTGGAGTATTTTTTCACTGAAATACGAAACAACTGTGTCTGCCGAATTTGCCAAGAAACTGTGGCTGTTTTCAAGGAATTCAATATCAAGAGGCACTACCAGACGAAACATGTTAACTACAACAAGCTAACTGGGAATGAATGCGGCAAAAAATTAAAGGAACTGGAAGCTGCTTTAACGGCACAGCAGCACTTTTTCACAAGAGCCTGTGAGTCAAATGAAAATGCCACAAAGGCAAGCTATGAGGTGGCAACGCTGATTGCCAAGCACTGCAAACCTTTTACTGAGGGTGAATTTATTAAAGATTGTGTGATGAAAATGGTGCAGAAAATTTGTCCTGAGAAGAAGCAAGTTTGCCAATGTTTGCCTGGCTCGTAACACTGTGGTACGGAGAATTGAAGATGTTTCATCTGATATTAAGAGACAGAGGCAAAAGGAGTGGAGTTTGACTTTTTTTCATTAGCCTGCGATGAAAGCACAGATGCATCTGACACCGCTCAGTTATTGATTTTTTTGGGAGGAGTGGACAATGACATGAACGTGAGTGAAGAGCTACTTGACCTCCAGAGCCTTAAGGGCCAAACAAGAGGAACAGATTTATTTGTTTCTGTTTGTTCCACCGTAGATGACATGAAACTACCGTGGAATAAAGTCACTGGGATTATTATGGATGGCGCACCTGCCATGGCTGGCAAGCGAAGTGGATTATCAACCCTAGTCTGTAACAAAGTCAGCGAAGAAGGAGGCAAAGCGACAACCGATGCCAGAGCTATCTGATCCTGTTTGGCTGGCTGATTTTGGATTTTTAGTTGACATTACACGACATCTGAATGTGCTGAACACGAGCCTTCAGGGGCAAAATGCAGTGGTAAGCCAACTGTATTCATATATCAAAGCCTTTGGGACCAAGCTGCTACTTTTCCAAAGGCACCTGTCACAAACGCAGCCCAATACCACACATTTCCCATCGCTGCAGGAAATAATGACCAGTTTTCCACAGAACAATATGAGTGCGCAAATAAAGAGGTATGAAGCAGACATCTCATCTCTGGCTGAGGAGTTTCAACAGCGCTTTTGGGATTTTGCAGCTATTGAAAAGGAGATCACGCTTTTTTCATCTCCTTTCTCTGTGGACCCTGATGACGCTCCAGACCACCTGCAGCTGGAGCTCATTGAGCTGCAGTGTGACGCTGAGTGTCGCAGTCGGCACCAACGGCTCCCTCTTGTCAACTTTTACCGCCAGCTGGATAAAGACAGGTTCCAAGAGATTCGAACATTTGCTAAGAAAATGCTGAGCTTGTTTGGTTCGACATACTTGTGCGAGAAGACATTCTCGGTTATGAACATTAACAAGAACCGTGTGAGGACGAGACTAAGTGACTTTCACCTGCGTGACATCTTGCACATCAAAACCACTGTTTTTGAGCCAGACCTGGCCTATATAATGCAGTCAAGATCTCAGTATCACCCTTCACATTAGTGCAGTTATTTGTTTAGTCTTTAATAAAATAGTACATTTGCATTTACTGTTAATGGTTCAAAGAATGTCAGGCTGAATGGTCGGCCCCCACACATTTTCACCTCACCAAATCTGGCCCTCCTTGCAAAAAGTTTGGACAACCCTGACTTAAACTGACAAATGCAAATGCAACATGAACTTAAGAATAAGTTTAGAATTAACACTTGAACAAAACCTAAATATGCACAGATGATCGACAAATATAATAAATAATTCATATTTACAAACTAACTTATGAGAACAAAATATAAGAACAATGGAAGAAAAAGAAATTATTAAAATATATCCCAGAGAAGAAGATAAAACTATGAATGATAAATCCAATAAAGGTGCACTCCACATTTTTCTCGCGTTCATAATGCTAATATAAATATAATGGCATTCACAGCAACAGCAGCATGGCCTCTCTGGTTTTCTCCCTACCTGCTCACCAGAACACTCCCCTTCCTTATCTTCTGAGAACATTTTTCTGACCTCAGAGAGGCAACCCAGATTCTTTCTATACAAGCTGTGAGGGGAAGGGGTCTGGGGAAATTTCTGATTCCCCTGTCTTTGACCTTGGAAGCGTTTTCTGAGTTGGTCCCCTCTGGTTCCCTAGACGCTTCCCTAGTGGATACAGGATTGCTGTCTAGATAACTTTCAACAGCCTTAAAACCAACAGGTTTCATTTTAATTCACTTTAATTGCTAACCTCTTTCTATATGGACTTAATTGAAACATCTATATGGATTTTTAAAATTATATCTGCTTGTATGCCATCCTGAGAGACTTCCACTCATAAAGAGAAATGAGAAATAATTATTAAAAGAATTTATAGCCCACAAAACCATTGCTCCTCTGCATTCCTGAAGAATCTTGCTGACTACTGTTGGAGAAAGAATACTAGAAGTGGTGGACCTTGACCAGTGCCAGCAAAGCAATCTTTATTATCTTATCGTGGGTGTGCATTCTAAATTATCATGCAGATGTGTAGGAGGTGAGTGAACAGAGGAACCACCTCATGACCGTTTCACAACCTTTAACCTTATTCTGTCATATTCTGCCACTTGGCTCAGAGTTTGTAATTCTTACTCATAAGTATGTGCATAGACAATGTTTTCATCTGAAGGGACAAAGATCCTATTTTCAGCCTGAGCTGATGTGATCAAAGTCAGGCTTACTGCGATCAAAAGTGTTTGTATCCCTGCTAGGTTTATGTGCATACTTCACAGTGACTGCATCTGCCAAACGTTCTTCCTTTCTTCTTCTGAACAAAGAGGGATCTAACTCTCTTGAGCCTGGAGCTACTAATTCCAGAATTTTACCAAATGGCTAGTCAGTTTTGTAGCAGGCTCTAGAACAAGGGTGCAGTGTGGCTTCCCAAACCAGCACGCTTCTGCCCCTCTCCCTGCAACTGCAAATCAGTTGGTGGTATTGTGCCTTTTGTGTATTTTCCCCTCATTCTAAATGCCTCTGCTAAAGCTTAGCTACTGGCAGGCAGAGTTAAATGCAAAAATATGGTGATCTTTTTAGTATTTCTGCCCTATTGCTTTTGCCTTTGGTTCTCTCCATTCTGCCTTCTGAACAGTTCACCCCTAGAATGCAGTCTCAGAGCTTCACCAAAATAAAATTCAGTAGTTGCACTGAAAGAGCTTCTTTACTCTTCTTTAGAAGAAAACATGATGATGATCACATAGGAAGAAATGAAACCCTAGGGTGATGGTGTTGCTAGCAATATGAGACAATGGAAGTGCTCCCAAAGGAGTATGGCAGAAACTGGTCATTTTTGGAGGTGGGCTTTGTTACTGAAAAAGGCGCTTTGCAAGCAAACATGGTGTACAGCCTGATTCCATGCTGATTTACATAGGAGTGAAGCCCATTCAGGTTCAATAGGACTTCTTTGCCTATAGGTGGACACAGGGTTCACTGTAGTCTTGGCATACTTGTGAGAAAATAGCACTAGTGGATGGAAATCCTAACACTGTATAATGAACTACATTCGATTTTTGTGGAATCCACTTTTGTCTGTCTATCTATTAAAAGCTTTTATATGCCATCCTATTATATAAAAATCTCAGGATGGTTTACAGTGTTTAAAAGAACAATTTAAAACAACAACAATTTCCAATAAATGAATTAAAACAGAATGATGTATAAAACAAAACAGTAAATCACAAAACAAGAGCGACTGAACATTAAAAGCTATTGATTTTAAAATGCCATTTAAATAAAAAGGTTTTGACCTGGCACCAAAAAGAGTATAAGAGTATTTCTGTTATTTCAGTATCCCATAAAGAATATCCTCTTTTCAGTGTAAATTCAACTCAGTCTATGCGGCATATTTCTTGCCTATGTGGGGAATCCTTGCTTTTCTAGGTGCAATAATTTGGAACATCATGAATATTAACTTCTGTCATGGTTGCAACTGAAAAGAAATAATTAATGTGATCATGGTAATCACTGCTGTCCATATCAGTATTGATCTGGCTCATTTGTTATATTTTTGCACATGAATGTAAGATCAACACTTGTGTGTGGATCCAAAAATGTATTTATAATTGGGGCAAGTTCTAGCTCTGGATGCAGGGGGTGGGGTGATTGCACCCCCCATAGGCAAATTACATAGGGCAGCTGTAAAATAATTAGATAGTCTGCTTAGGGGAACCTACTCCCCTCTGGATCCCAAGCAAACTGGGATGAAGTGGTGCCATGGGCCTTAACAATTAAGGGAAGACATCTGGGACAATCTTCCTTGCACCAGCTCACCTTTGCTTTTAGATCAGAAGTATGTTTCCAATTGTTATTGTGAATAAAAAGCTTTTGAACTGCACCGCTTATCTGCGATAGCAGGCCTTCCAATCTCGCTGTTCAGCTCCCCCTTGACCGAAATTCGGGTAATGTGACGACAGAAAGCCGTAAAATTGTTTCTGACTCAAATTGGCTAAGTGCGTGTGTGCAGGGTGGAGGGTGCCTAAAATCTAAATATGCTCAGTATGTTGTATTCAGCTACAATAAATTAAAAATGCTCTGTCCCTTCCAATATGCCACAGTTGGAAAAACTTGCTGCACATCTGCCAGGTAATGACATAAAACCCTGATTAACACTTCTGTGTAATCTGGATGCATATTCAAGGTCAGCAAAGAAGTCTCTTGGTACTCAGGAAACAAAGGCAATCACAGTGGGGTTTTCCAATACATTCTGTTGCTGCCCCTTCCCCTGCCACTCCTTTCCACTATAGACACTAACTACTGGTGCACCCCAGTTATGGAATGAGCTACTCAAAGAGGTGCGCCTGGTGCCTACTTTGCATTGTTTTTGGTGCCAGATGAACACCTTGTTATTCTCCCAGCATTTTAACAGTTTAACCTTTAAACATCATTTTTTATATTTCATTTTATTCTGCTCCACTGCCATGCTTCTGTGCCGATTCAATTGCTATCGTGGTGTTGGTTCTTTAAGTTAATTTTATTTTGTATGTGTGCCTGTTTTAACTTTTGAAAAGCTTTTGTTAACCCCCGCAGAGATCCTCCGCAACTGGGCAGAACAGAGAGGAAATAAAGAGCAGTGCCACAGAGGGGCCCACAGGACTGGCTTGAGGGGCTGCCTGCGCAATGAACCTCACTGTACCCATGGCAGATCTAGCCCTGAAATTGGTCAAGGACCATCCAAGGCATTTATTAAACTGCTTTATGCCAAGTCGAGCCAATGGTGCATTCAGCCCTTTCCTGTTGACACTGACTGACTGCCAGGATTTCAGGCAGGACCTGTTCCAGCGGTAGCTGGGGAGCGTGGGCTCAGCACCTGGGACCGTCGGCATGCCAAGTGGATGCTCTGCCATTGAGTCATGACCCCCTCCCCTCTCTGGGCAGGTTGGTAACCCACAGGACTGTAACCCATGGTTTTCCTGCCATGACAACTTTCTTGTTCTGAAAAATTTGCAAGGCAAATATTCTCTGCTTTGGAAGAACAGAGGACTTACTGGTTTCCATCAGCATCTTCAGTTTCAGCTCCTTACATTTCTGGTATATTGGTATATATTTGTCACACAACTGGTAAGTATGCATATTCATTATACTCAAGTGCTAATTACCCCTTTCACACTGTTTTGCATCTCTGAAATCCAGCATTTGTACACTCACAGAGGGTGCAATCTGAAGGACTCCTCCACCCAACCATGTTGACTGGGGGCATGCAGGGAATTGTAGGACTTGTTTTTTTCTGCCCAAATATGCAAACATGGGAAAAGCAAGAAATGCATTTGTAACAGAATCCTATGCATAGGTAGATAGAAAAAAAAATCTTACAAATCCTAGGTTTTTTAATTTAAGTTTTGTTTAAACATGCATCCATCTTATATACGGACCCTGTAAATTGTAACATCAGCACTAGATTGTATGGACTGAGGTTCTGCTGTCTTGTCTTAAACTTTCCAGTGCAACCACTCATTCTTCATTCCAGATCAGAGCTGGTGAACTGACCTAAGGGCCACATCTGGCCCATTCAGGGACCCAATCTGTCCCTGTGAAGTTTTCAGACAGCCACCCCTCTTTCCCCCAGTCTGTTTGTTTAATATCCCTCCTTTCCTTGAAAGGAACTCAAAGTGGTTTACACAAGTCTCCTCCTTTTCATATTATCCTCACCAGAACCCTATTGTGTAGGTTATGTGGATAGCACCAGATCTTCCAAGCCCCAACCCAACATTCAAACCACTATATCACTCTCAGTTGCTGCTTTCCATGCTTTTGCCTGGTTCTCACAAGTTTAAATGTTTCTCAGAAAGCTTAGTCATTGCCAGTCAGAGCTTGTCAATGAGAGCACCCAAAAGGTGTTGGCATTTTTGGATGCCACTTCTTTTGCCTTTGGCTCTGTAGATCACTGGAACACTGTTCCTCCCAGAGCTTCTATCCTCAAACTCAAAAAGTTTATACACTCCTGTTCTAGAGTTTCTCTGGCCAACAGCCTATTGTTCAGAGTGTTGTTTGTTGTGCTCTAATAACATTCCAGCAGATTTTACAAGATCTGGAAACACCAGTTAGATAAAAGTAAATACATTTGCATAAACATGCTCAAACATGAGTTTTAATCTAGCCTCTGAGTTCTGCCTGCCTGGGAATGGGCATGCAGTTTGGGTGTGTATCTTCAGAACTCAGAATGTCTGGGCTCTGGAGATAATGTGTGTTTTGCCTGCACAGATCTGGACTAGCATTCTGCTGCCCAGGGGAGAACAAGTGCATTATGTTTATGCAACTTCCCAGGAGCTGAAAGGATCCTAGCAGCCTGTCACATTGTTTTCGCATGCCCACCTGTCATTTTATATATGTTTGGCTGAAGCATGTCCTGGATTGCGTGGCCAGTACTGGGTACATGCATTGTATCGCTGATGCACTCAAACTGCAAGCCTTTGGATAACAGCCAGTGCTGTGTTCAGCACACAAAGATTAACTTAGGGCATGAAAATTATAACAAATAACTTTCCACTTTATCTGAAAACACAAGTGGGAGAAGGCATGACACAGGCTCAGCTGTGTAAAGCTCATCTGGTCTAGTTGCAGGTCAAGAGTAACGTGTATTGACCCTGCAGGGGCCTATTCTGTGTTTCTTGGCTCTTGATAGTGCTGTTTGTCCTTAATTCATAAGAAGTTCAAACATCTGAAGTGAAAATTAAATTATAACTAGTGTAAACACATGAAACAGGAAAACAGGTCATGCTGAATGGTTACATTCCTATAATGGAAAGGCCTTCAAATAGTTGATCTTGGTCTTGAACATAGGATTTCCTTTTATCCATAGTCATGAGAAGGCAAGACCCTCTGGAGAAGACAATAAAACTAGGGAAAATTAAAGATGACAGCAGCAGCAGCAGCAGCAGCAGCAGCAGCAGGAGGATCAATTCTGGGAAGAGTGGCCACAGCCTTGACTTTACAAGAGCTGAACAGGGCTGTGAAGGGCAAGACATTTTGGAGGGCATTCATCCACCCAGTCACCGTGAGTCAGAGATGACCTGACAACATATAATGAAAATAGTCCATCTGCAAATGTAACCTGGCTGAGATGAGGGTGCTCCAAACAATGTTTTTATTGTACAGACACCCTGCTTAGAATTTTACAGAGTGTCCAGATTCCACATCCCTGCCACTTCCTTCATTTTTTTCTTACCAGAAAAAAGTCAATTGAGAAGAAAAAGATGGGGTAGCTGCACAATGGCTTTTTTTACTGGTAGTGCCATGACCTATCCTTCTGGAAGCATCCAAGTCAATGAAAGTAACACTCTATTTGTTGCTTCTCACTCATCAAGCTACAGCAGCCTTCACTAACCTGAGGACTTCCCAATGTTTTGAACTACAATTGCTATCATTCCTGGCCATTGGCCATACTGGCTGGGGCTGATAGAAGCTGAAATCCAAAGGGTCAGATTGTTCAAAGCTGCACTAGAGAGCAAGTCACCGTTAGATTCTACACAACCAATTTAACCAAAACTGATGTTTGAAACAGTATTCTAGAGCAAGGGTGAGCAACTAAATGGACAAGAAGGGCAAGTGATGTTCTGCTGAGTTCTCCTTGAGCTGAATGACAGCATTTGGCTCCCTGACCATGCCCCCTGACGTAAAGTTGGCCAGTGTTCTGGCTGGCTGATACCAATTCAGGGCTAGCGCACATGGGAATCCCCACAGTTTTCTCTGATCACAGAGTGGGGGTGTCAGCCGGGATTCCCTGAGGGAGCATTGCTTTAAGGCCAAGTTGCCCCACCCCTGGGCAAAGTAATGAAGCTGTAGTGGGCTGGACTGGAAATCCCTGTAGCCTGAATGTTCCCCTCTTGTAGTCTATGGTCCCCCAAGGATCTCATCTAAAATAGTTTTGCCTGCCCATACATCTCTTTTTACAAATAGTGGTGTCCTTAGGAGACAGGCCTCTTTATGAAATACATACACACAGAAAGATTCTTTAGTGTGTGTAACTTAACATATGCAAATTTTATCTTTTTGGACAGGGTCCCGAGGGCCCAATTCCCCAAACTTTTCAGTACCCAGTGCTGCCTGTGGCAAAGAGCTTTGCAAAACTGAGTTAAATAATCTACTGTGATCAAGAAGTGCTATCATCACAGCAGCTTCAGCAAAGAACTGGGTCAGCAGTTCTCCATGCAAACACCATTCAGCTCCTGATGCTCATGTGAACAAGCAAGCAAGCAACCGAGTGAGATCAAGTCCAGACATGAACATTTTTTGCGGCTAATCCATGTAGGCATCTTTGTCTGGAACAGCTGAGCTAAGCTGAGCTCTATGGGACTTATTGCCTCATAAGAGTAAGCTGTAAAAATTGAAACTGCATCCAGATAAGATGAAATGGTTGTTCACCTGCCAGATGAGTGGTGCTCAGCCTGTTTTAGAGTTGCACAGCAACTCATTTGAACAACTTTAATATACAGTGGTACCTTGGCTCACGAACGCCTCAGTTCACGACCAAATCGGGTCGCGGACAGAAATTTCAGAAAAAAATTGACTCAGGTTGAGAACTCCACATTGGTCATGCTCGGTGTGTGGGGTGGGGAGATGGTCACAATCACGGTCGCACTCCTGCAGGGAAGACAGGCGTGATCACGGTCATGCTCCCTCCCCCGAGCACGCCCGTGATTGCACCCATCTTCCCTGTGATTAAAAAAAATATTTACAGAATGGGTTAACCTTATGTACATTGAACCTTATGGGGGAATTTGACTTGGCTTGCGACCAATTCGGGTAGCAACCAGAGTTGTGGAATGGATTAAGTTCGTGAGCCAAGGTACCACTGTACAGTGTGTGTGACAGACAAGTTCAAACAGTCTAGCTCTCTATTTTATTACATAGTATTTTTTAGCAGTTATATTTATATCCCACCTTCTTTCTCCTTGCAAGGAACTAAAGGCAGCTTAATTATCACCTTATGCTCCATTTTACTGAAGATGGAAGAAGGGGTTTAATCCCTTCTTTGTCATCTTTCCATTTTACTGAAAACTGGGAGGGTTTGCATGTCACAACAACCCATGCAAGGTGAATTGTGTGTGAAACACCCCATGGAGCACTTGACAGGCAACCAGGTTCACTGCAGGTTGTCCTCTCTTTCAGTCTTCCCACAAGTTTCCCAGAGGATTCCCCAAGATATCATTCTCTTCATGTCAGGATCCTTCAGAATTTTGCTTAGTTTTCACTTGGTTTTGACACTTTTCAGTTTCCTCTCACTTTTCCACCTTTTCCTGAGAGTGCTTAGGAAAGTGGAAAAGTGTAAGCCATTCCTTTTATGAGGTCATGGAAGTTTGAAGGCTAGCTGCCAAAATTCCAGTTCCCTTTACAGGGATATTCAGGGTTTTTGGACAGGGATATATACAGGCATGAATCCATCTGTCTATGTCAAATCTGAGTTTCATGGCCAGTTCAACCCTATAATCACTGTACCACACTTGACTCTCTCTGTGTAGTTGTGCTTTCATTGGCATTACCCAGACACTTTGGCTCAGTAGTCCATTTTATTCCAGAAGGAACCACAGAACCACAAGCATGGAAGGATAACAAGAATAAAGTCTTGGTTGGCAGTAGAGGAGTCTGAATACTTGGATAAATGCTTCCTCCATCAATTAGATCAAGGGGAGTTCTTTCCATGGAATAATGGAAACACAAATGTGTGCCTGACTGCAAAGAACTGCCCAGCTAGCTAGCCCATGTGGTTCCTGTAACCTGGCCAGCAAATACAGTGCAGTCCTTAAGAATTTTATAACTCAGGTCTGCAAAGTGGTAGCCAAGTGTTCTCCATAAGATGTTGGTAAGAAAGTAGATTGGATGAGTTTTTCTTCCTTTCTTATAATACTACACTCTGAAATCACCCCATGAACCTGAATGGTGGAAGAATCAGAATATCATTATTATTACATTGAATTTATATCCTCACATTTTTCCTCTTGCAAGGAACCCAAGGCAGCTTACAAGGTTCTGTTTTTCCATTTTATTCACACAACAACCTTGTGAGGCAGGTTGGGCTGAGAAAGAGCAACTGGTGCAAAGTAACCCAGTGACCTTCATGTCTGAGTGGGGGCTAGAATCCACATCTCCTAAATCCCTCCAACATTAACCACTACACCACACTTATCCCCAGTTGCTGTTTCTCAGGAACTACCACTCCACACTGGATAAATAAAAGGAGACACTTTTTCACATTGCACATTGTCAAACTGTGTAATTTGCTACTACAAGAGTTACTGATGGTCAGCACCTTGGATGGCTGTAAAGGGGGATTAGCCTGTGTTCAATTGGATTTTCTTTTGTGTACCTTGTATATAGGGTTGCAGTTATAGTAAAGAAGGAGTAGCAGGTATTTTGAACTTCTTTCTGAGAAGAATGTACAGACTTTCGGGGGACTCACACAATGCAAGTTTTTCAAGTTGGCAACATTAGTTAGTAAGTCTGTTAATAGTTAATAGAAAAAGCAATGACACAAAATTACTATAGTAAAATTAGCTCTTATGAATAAAAACTGGAGAGCCATTTGTGATTTTCAGGGAACTGGATCTACAGAGAGTTCAGATTTATAGGAAGTGAGGAAAAGAGCAATTCAGAGTTGATGTGTCAGCTGACTATTAACTAATATTGTTGGCACTAGTTTGATATGTTGTTTATTGTTCTATTATGGGCTGGAGCTATTTCAAAAGGTGCTTCACTAACTCTACTTTATGAATATTATGTAGAATAAATTCTAGAGATACACAAGGTCATTTACCTTTCCAGCATTAACTAATCAGTTTAAACTTCATCTGGCATGTATACAAAGGAGTAATAGAGCATGACAAAGTGGTAAGCTATCCAAATCTAAAGTGTTTTAGTCTTGCAAGTCTATGAATGGTTAGGCTTTAATGCTCCTTGGGTTCCAAAGCAGAGCGGCAGGCATATTGCAGAACTAAAGCCTGTTGTAGCTAAATGTAAAATTGTAGTTTTGCCTGTTTGAGGAACGTGTTTCCAAATACCTAGTGGAAAATGCCCAACAGCTCTAGACCATAGGAAAGGAACCTTCCATCTGTACCTATGAAAGATTCAACGTGGGGGGCAAGAGGTGGCACAAGTGGGCAAAAAGCTAGCTAATCCAGGGGGATCAGATGCAAAAGAGATAATCAGGGTCCCTGTCCCTTTATATTTCAACAAATCCCCAGGACAGTGCAGATGACTTCCCAAAGATTCGGGGCTCCAGCCCCAGCTGCCATTCCCACATGCCGGTGCGAGGCGCTGCTCTAGATACTGCTGCTTTGCCTTTGCAACACGAGTGGGCGTCTCTGGCCTAAGCTGAGGTCACGGCTAGCCTTGCCGTACAATGCGCCGCTTTATACTCTGGAATGGGCTAGATCACGCGCGGGAGCGAGCGCATTTTCGGCCCGCGGTGCCGCGGCGTCACATCGTGCTGTGCTTCAGCCTCGACCTGTTCCCCAGTAAAATTCCGAACTGGGACGAAGCCTGCTTTGCTTGCTGGGGCAGACTGGCCTTCCAAGCGTGGCTCCGATGCGCAACTGCCCTCGGCCCTCCCGCGGGCCAGAAGTTTTGCACACCCATCCCGCCTCCTCCCTTTACAAACTAAACAAACTCGCAAAGAAGCGTGGGCCCGGAAAAGGCGCCCTGCGATCTTGGCTCAGGGCTGCGACCAGAGATGGCAGGCGAGAAGAGTCAGCACCGGTTGCCGGATCCCCGCTGCTCCCGCAGAGCGCAGCCCCAAAGCCGAGCGGCCGCGACACGAAGCGAACCGCAGCCGTGCGCCCTCCTTTCGCCGTTCGGCGGGACCGCAGAGAGGCTTTCAAAGTTTCCATAGTAATAGGAAGCGAGGGGCGTGGCTGGGGGCGGCCAGCAGCTAATCCAAACGTGGGACGGCGGAGCGAAGTCTGGACGACGTGTCCATAGAGGCGGGGAGCCCTCGTCACGTGCTTGGCGAAGAAAACCTTGCGAAAGGTGGCGCGGACGTGTTGAGAAGGAATGAGCCGGACCAGCGGGGGCTCTTGTGGAGCGCGGGCTAGTCGTCGCCGGGACAAGCGCGAGAGAGGGCGGCCACTGCGAGGAGTTCGTCGCCCGCCTCGGCTCCTGCTTGCTCGTGCGGCTCCCGCGTGGTGGCGGTGGACGAGGGCACTGGCGTGAGTGAATGCCTTCTTCCTTGGCGGCTATGGTGAGCGGCGGCCCGGAATTCAGGGAGAAGGGGATGGGCTGTCTGGAGGAGCCCGAACTGTTGCAAGGGGTGACTCCAGGACTTGTGGAAGCCAAAACCCCCAATGGGGCTGTTCCCGAGCCCCTGCCCGAGGTGCGCCTCACCTGGCGCCGCTGGGTCATTGTTTTCCTCTTCAGCGCCTACTCCTTATGCAACGCTTTCCAGTGGATCCAGTACGGCAGCGTCAACCTCGTCTTTGCCTACTTTTATGATGTCTCTCCTTTTGCTATTGACTGGCTGTCCATGGCCTATATGGTCGCCTACATCCCCCTCCTTTTCCCCGTGGCCTGGCTCCTTGACAAGAAGGGTCTGCGCTTCATTGCCCTGGTTGGCTCTGCTCTCAATTGCCTGGGTGCTTGGGTGAAGATCGGCAGCATGAGACCCCACCTCTTCCCAGTCACTGTCCTGGGGCAGATCATCTGTGCCATAGCCCAAGTCTTCATCCTGGGCATGCCGTCTCGCATTGCTTCTGTGTGGTTTGGCCCACGTGAGGTCTCCAGTGCCTGCTCAATTGCTGTATTTGGTAACCAGGTAGGTGACAAAATCTCCAGAAACAAATGAAAGCATGGTCCTCTTTTTTTTTTTAAGTTTAACAGCTTTAGGCTGCAATACGACAATGACCACTGAGTGTGACTTAAATCTGAGTAGACATTTATAGCATCCCACTGTAGTGTAAGAGAGAAAGCCATGGAAACTTTTTGAATGGGGAAATTGCATCATCTTGATGAAAAATATATGCTCAGGAACAAGTGTTTTATTTTGCTCAGGAGCAAAAATACTGAAGGAACGCAATGTCATAATAATCTGAAGCAATTATGCTGTGAGAAATGAGGTGTCTGTGAAATGAGCACAGTTTAAAAAAAAACAGGTATGAGCACACTTCGGGACTAGGAGATGTACTACAGACATGCTAAAAACTCAAATGTTGGGGTAACAGCATCATGGTATATGCAGAACCCTTTGCAAATGACTGAGTGCAGGTATTTGTTGTATTCAAAGCACCTTTTCACTTGAAAGGTACCATTCATTGTGTTTGGATGAAAACAAAGAAAGTGACTTGAGCAATTGCATACATTTGAGTATTGGTCTAAGTCTATAAAGAAGAAAAAGAGATGCTAAGATCAAGTCTTGGGATTAGGAATCATTAATATTAATCTGGACCAATTTAATGGAGCTCTGTGGTAGAAATACTCTGTGAAATGTGTATATTGAATGCTGTACATTATGTACCTTTGTGCATTTCCACTCATCTCTTTAGGTAAGTTTTTGCTGAATGAGTTTGTGCCAATTGAGACAGCATTGCTTTAAACGCTGCCCCCATTCTGATTTCCAAATGGGAAGCGGGAGCAGTTGTCACAGGATATTTCTATGGTGTAGCTATGGCTGGACTTGCAGGGCCCAGCACTCCAACAACCCCTGTTCAGATGAACATCCAGAAAGTGGCAGATGACGGGGCCACAACAAGCAGTCCTGGCATCAACACTTGGGCCAGCATGATCCTGGTCATCACAGCATCCATATTTTAAGAAGCATTATTTTAAAAATGGGGCAGCCAGCCGGGCATGTACATGGTTACAGATACTTTTTTAAAACTTAAAAATTATACTTGTCTATGACAAAAAGATACTTATTCCCAAGTAAATGTGTTTAGGGCAGCAAATGTTCTTTTCTTGCAGACATGATGGTGCTATAATTTATAAAATGCAAAATTGTGAATGCTGAGAGTATTTCTCCTTTTAATCAGGGTTAGCAAACAGAATTTGTTGTTTGATTTTTCTCTAATGTTCTGTCATGAATGTAGATGTAAAGCATGGATGGAGGATTGGGAGAATAAAAACGTTAGCTGTGTTCTTCACAATGGAACTAAAGCTTCAACTCTTGCCAATGTGATCCTCACAGGGGATTTCATGTCCTGGATAGAATGCTGTGGGTATTGGCTGCTTTTTCCTGTTGTTTTGGAAGGTGTAGGAAACACATGCATCACACCACCAAATGCCATAAACCTAGAACAGCATTATGTTCTCTTTGTTCAGCATCCGGAGGTTTCCTAGGTAGATCTCTCATGACATTGGCAGTAAATCTAAGTTGGACACTTGCACTCCTTCACTGAAAGTGGGCTTTGTTATCAGATGAGCAGATGCTTCTGTGTGCCGAGCAGACAGAAGCAGATATGGAAATTTTGTTAAGTGGACATAAAACTACAATTTCTCCGGTAAATGTTTGTGCATGTGGCAGAAGTGTTTAATGTTCTCTCTCCTTCATCTCAAGTACTCCCCACAATTCTGCCTGATCAAAGACAATTCCCAGACATCATTAGTTTAAGTGTGTTTTTCCTTAAACTGAAATGGACTAGAAGTCATAAATCTGTTTCCTTGGATGTAAGATCCACCTATTTAAGTGAAACATGTTTGCAGGTCAGCATGCTACTGTTTCAAATTAGATTAAAAACACACAACTCTTCAGTAACTTGCATTTAGGGACTGTTTGCAGCAGATGGCTAGAATGGGGGCCAGCTTTATCTGAAAACCTCTCTCTCCTTTTCTCTGCCTCTTCAACTTTCTCTTCTTAGCAAGCATGCGACTTTCCAACTGTTGTGCTACAGAATACTATTTCTGGAATATACTTTGTCCATTCCTGAAGGCAGGGTGTTGCTGTAATTTCTGTTACATGGGCTGAATGTGATAGGTCATAATGTTATTTTTGACTCCTGTACATCTTCAGGTGAGACTCTTACCACTGGCATGGGATTTCTGAAGCATCTGTAGCATGTAGCTTTGGCTTTACCTCTGCAATACATAGCTCACTATCTGTGGTAATAGGGAGGTGTTGCGAGCTGCCCCCACCCCCACATAGGCTGTGGGTTTCAGAGCTATTAATAGGTTCTGAACTTTCAGGAGCTTTGTGCATAGAGACAAATGTAATGAACAGAAATCAGTGCTATAGGAAATGAACGTTTTCTGTCTGAGATAATGGTGAAGACTGCCAGGTTCTGCATATCTGATAAGAGCCAGCTACATGTATTTCATGAATTGGGATTGGTTGCTTGTACCTAAAGAGGTATATTAAAGTGCATGGACATGTTTGGAATGGCTCTTTATATGGAAAACACTTAACTTTGAACTGATTTGAGAGCTAAGGAAGCAACAGAGCATCTGACAGATTTCTGTCTAGACCAGGGTGGAGAACTTTGGGAAGTCTAGGGACCATTTTTGATCCCCCAGGGCAAACTGGCACCGCTCTGCCACCAATTTTCGATAGCAAACTGTAATGGAAGCTATAATAGTTCAATTTGGAATAAAAGAAGCAAAATTGGGCAACTCGAGTGTTTTCGTAGTGATTTGCTGCTGATTTTTAGGGTAAATTGGCACTTTTTTTGCTGCTATCATGAATTTGGGGACTTTTCCCCCACCACTATGAATGTGGGGATATTGTTTCCCCACTGTGGTAGTGGGAAGTGGCATCCACATGAGGCAGTGGGGGCTGCATGGAGCCCATGATCTGTTCAGACATACACTCACTGTAACAATTGAGGAACTCAGCTTCCTGTTGGCTGACTCTGAATATGGGATCCCTACTTTGTCAGACTAGCATGCATGTTCTGTAATTGTAAAAGGAACTGACACTTTGCCTAGTTCATTGCAGCTGCTTCATAATATGCTGAAATACAGTTGTCCACAGTTGTGCAAATAAGCAGGACTGTGATGGATACTGACATCTGTGGAGCATATTGACTCTGGGAATTGTGTGTGCTGCACGAACACACCTGCCTGAAGATAATAATTTTGCATGTGTTGTACCCAGTATCTCTTCCTGCAAGACCTTACACTGCTGCTTAGTTGAAATGAAGTTGATTTCTTTTTCCAACTTCACATTCAAGTTAGATTCTAATTACAATTATTTTGAGAAGAAGTGGGGGAAACTTTGGCTTCCAGATGTTGCAGGACTGCAACTTCCCTGGGCCCTTAATATTGGCTATACCAGCTGGAGCTGCTGGGAATTGGAGTTGACATCCAGGAACATCTGGAGGACTATCAGTTCCTCACCTCTATTTTAAACACTCTTCAAATAATGTACTTGACTGACACTGGGTAATCCCTAACATCTGCTTTTTAGCTGTTTAAACTAATGTACTCTTTATTGGAACACACCTCACATAATGTTGCAAGAGGATTCTGTGAAACTCATTTTGCCTTCCTGTTCTCCAGTTAAGTATTCCCACCTTAAACTCAAGAGGCCAGAATGCAAACACAGGAGGCAATATGGGTATGTTCCTTGCTTGCCCTTTAGGAGACATTGGATGTTAAAGAAGTACGGTCTTTACTTTTAATTCAGTGAGTCCCACCTAGGTGACCAAAAGTCTTTTAATAACTCACTTGGTGTGATTGCAGTGGCTCGCTGGACCACTCAGTTTCTGCTGAGTTTCCGCTGAGCCTCTAGTTTCATCACACAGTCCTGATACTAGAGCTGGTCATTTCCTTAAAGCAGAAATAAGCATCCTTTTTGGGCCATGGATATATATGACAATATATAAATCACAAAAAGCTTGCCATCAGAGTGCAAGAAAGGATCAATAACTGTCCAAAGGACTGAGTACCAGGCAGAGCTGTGGTCTGCACACATCACACTAAACAATGTGTTTGAACCAGTTTTCACCACCAGAAGCCTATTTCTCAGTGGTCCCAGCTGACAGCAAGAAAATGCTGGCAGCTGAGATTGAAAAAAATGGTAGGGGCAGGGCACCATGGTGGGCACCAAGCAAGATGTGGGGAGGCATGCAGGTACCCCCACACACCGCATTACCTGCCCCTGACCTAAGACTGATGTAGTCTTCTCCCCTTCTGCAGTGCTCTAGAGGCTTCCACTCTGCCTGCTATTGTAGGTGTCTTCTTGTTTGTTATGTTGACTGGTCCCATCTAGTTTGTTTTAGATCGGTTGCTGTGACCCAGTATGTTTACCATGCCAAGTGGTTGTCCAGATTGGAGTTTGGTATCACGTCAACCTGCTTTATAATCCACAAATGGAGTCAGAAACCAATCAAGGACTGCAGTAGGAGCAGGGTTCAGGAGACACAACTGCAAACTGGATTTTATTGTGCAATTGTACTTCCCTCCCCTTAGCCCATGCACTGTTTTTTCCTGCTTAAAAAACCCTGAAGCTACTCATCAGAAGGCATTGTGAAGCTATTCTCTTGGTATCTTCTTAACACATTTTTGTAGTACAAAAAAAGATGGAAGAAGCAATGTGAAAAGATGGAAGTAGCAATGTGAAAACATGGGAAGGCTGCAACTGGAAGATGATGACATCTGGACAATATCTGTAAAATTCTCCAAATGAGGCAAGGCAATGGTATCTTAAGTACGTCATTTCTGGGACCATCCTCCCCCTTTCCCCTTTTGGTTTATTCAAATTGGACACAAATTGCTGCACTGCTTTTGGAAAGGGAGCAGAGATGAGTTGATCAGTCCTGGGCTACTGACTCTGTGGTGGCTACAAACTTGAATTCCTTCAAACCCCAAAGGGCTCTAAGTTAGAGGCAGGTGCGGCTTTGGCATAACTGGCAATGGAAGCAAAAATGGCAGACCCTGAGAGCAGTCTGCCCTTGATTTTGGGATACCCTTCCCACTGAGGTTTGCCTGGCATCAATTCTGTTACCTCTCTAAGCCAGGTTAATGCTGCCGCCTGTGCTGAGGCCTTTAATGGCTTTTAGTGCCTCATAATGGTATTTGTGTGGGGCAGGGAAATGACTGAGGTCTGCTGTGCTCTACCTTATTGACTGCATTGAATTAATTACCCAAGTGGTTTCTAAATTCTGTGTCTGAATTTTGTGCTGTTTTTATTGTATTCTGTACTGTGGGTGTTTTAATAGATTGTTGTTAATTGCTCACACTGCTTTGGCTATTTTATTTATTTATGTAAAGCTTTTCTATCCCATCCTATTACAACAAGTCTCAGGACAGATGTACAATAAAAAAATAAAAAGCACTGCATCACATTCTCTAAACCCCCCCAATTAAAATAGCAATTAAACCTTAAAATATTGAGAAAATAAAAAGGGTTTGGCCTGTCACTGAAAAGAATAAAATTTCAGCACCTCTCTAAGGAATGTTTTCCATAACCAGAGCACCACCGCAGAGAAGGCCCTTCTCTGGATAGCCACTCTCCTAATCTTCAAAGAGGGCTCCCGAAGAAGGACCTCTGATCCAGATCTTAAGGGATGGGTAGGCACATAGAGAAGGAGGCTCTCCTTCAGATATCCAGGTCCTAAACCTGGGCAGTATTGGGCAGTAATAATAGTGATCATAATATTAATTTGCCAAAGTTGCACTATACATAGAGAAGATGGAATTTTCTTTTGCAAAAGTTGATGTTTTATTTCCCGTGGACAGAAAATTCTAAAGTGCTGCTTGGACATTGGTAGAGGGACTGTCACTGGTGGTGGCTTGGTTATGAAGACTGACAAGGGATTTTAGCATATCTTTGGAACCCATTTTGAAATTGTTCTGCTGGTTTTATGATGTGGAAAATCATTGTGGGTTGAACAACCCCTAGAACAAGCCATGAGTTGTCAGGGTAGTTTGTTGCCCCCAAACAAGTCATCCTATAGGCTGTGGTCCAGATTTGGACAACACAAGAACCCTCCATGGCTTCTTACATCCACTGGGTTGCCTTGTGTGATCACAGGTCATATTGCCTTTGGGGCAAATGCAAATCCTCTTACCAAGTTTATATTTAGTCATTTAACTGCTATACTGCCCAGCAGCTGAAGTTTCTTCCCTATTTGACTTTACAGTTAAATGGACTAGTGTAACTACAGAAAACATTCTACATTTTGCTTTTGGCTGCCAACAGCTTCTAGGGTCCTGGGACCAACCTGAGGAGAGCATTGTAGCCAGGTAGAAATGTGGTTTCTATACAAATGGCTGCATTCATAAAACTAGATGAGAGCCTGAGAGGCAATTAAGCAACAGTGAGACACAAATAACTTCTGCCTGCATACCAGCTTCTGAACAGCAGTCGTTCTTAGTTTGGATTTATCTGCGCTGTGCTTATTTTGGGGAGCTGATGCATTTGTAGCAGCAGCACATCCAGTCCCCACAGCCCACATGTACCAGGGGCTTTTGTATACTCAAGGCTTCTACCCATCCCTGTGGCTGACTGAGAAAATTGTGGGCTGCCTTGCTAGAGGATGCATCAGAGAGAAGCAGTGCTTACCAGGTCTGCAATGTTTAGTTGTTTTCCATCCCTGATACCTCTTAGCAGGGAGGGATGTCATCATGCGTCCTTTGCCTTAATGTATCTTGTAGCCAGCAATTCATGTGTGATGATTAGAAGATACTTTCTTCCTGGGTAGCCATATGCTCTACTTGATAGTCAGGGACAGTCCTCCATATGAAGGGCTCTCAGAGGGCCATTCTCTGAAGGTGTCCTCTCTTTGAAGAGCTGTCTAGCTCAGCTTAAAGGTAAAGAAACAGAATCAGGGAGTGAAACCAGAGGTCTTGATGCTGCCCATCAAGAGGAAGTACCTGGTCAGCAGACTGAGCAGACACACAGCTCACCTGTTTACAGTTCTCTCCACTATCATGAGGTATATTGTATTTCACTTTAAACACACTTACCTCCATATAAATTGGCATACCGAAATTCTATACAACTCTATGCCATCTTTTGCCCTCATTTTGGGGTGTAAGGCTGATGAGCCTCCATGTTCTCTTCAGCAGGTTTCTGGGTGTTAGCAGATTGGAGACAGGAGCCACACTTATGCAATTTACTTACATGATGTAAAATAAGAAATTTGCTTGAGATTTCATTTCCACTTACGGGGCTCTGTTCATTCCTTTTTTTCTTGGAATGTAGTGTTTGCTGGACTAATCATGCTCTCTACACACATGGAGACAGTCTGGTCAATTTTGAAGTCCTTCCTCCTATGAAGTAGACATTAGACATTTAATTCAGGCTGCAATCGCATGTGCACTTACCTGGGAGAAGGCTGCATTAATAAACTGCGACATTTCCAAATGAACATAGAAGGAGGTATCTGATTCTTTCCCATGTATGAAGTGACTTTGACAAAGAACTATGTATCTGACAGTACCCGCAAAAGGTTCTTGTTTCTGCTGGCAGCACTTATGGCCGCACTGCCTCCAAGTACCACAGACTTCCACCCAGCTTGCCCATAAATCACACAAATGGACATGCTATATCTTCAACCTCATTGCACACAAATAGAGCACAAGGCAACACAGGACACTCCAGATGGAAATGTAGATGAAACTTCATTTTTAAATAACCAGCTTTAACAGAGTCTGTATTTAGTAATCATGAACTGAACATCTGGAATAACTGTGGGCAGAAATGGACAAACTATGTACTAGTTATGCAAGGAGAAGCAGTATTCCACTGGAGAAATAGCAGTCAGCTAAAAGCTGCTGAAGTGCTGAGGGGAAAAATGCAGGCATGACTTTTGCACCAATTCAGAAGGGTAAGATGAACATTTCTTGGCACCAAGTAGCCAGCAATATGGAGCTATCAAAACCAGCTTCTGACAGATCAGCTGGAAGTTCAAATCACTGTGAAGAAGCATCAAACTCCCCTTTATTTTTTTAAGTTCAGGGGTGGGTTATTTGTTTAAATGGCTGCATTTTCCTGCAATAAACTCGTGTGCACCATTCATAAATGATGGAACATAAGAAGAATGATGCTGGATCAGTCTGATGGGTCCCGTATTCTGTTCACACAGTGGCCATCCAGCTGATCATAGGAAACACACAAGCAGGGCAGGAGTGCACCAGCCCCCTCCCACCCATGTTCCCCTGCAACTGGTGTGTACAGAGGCATAATGCCTCTCATCTGGAGGTGGCATATAACAAAGGTAGTATATTGGGACCTCTTGATAACTTTCTCCTCCATGAATTTGACTAATCCTATTTTAATGCCATTCAGATTAGTGCATATCACTACAGCTTGTGGAAGTGATTCTGCAGTTTAAGTATGTGCTGTGTGAAGAAGTACTTTCTTTGGTCTGTCCTGAATTGCCCACTGACCAACTTCATAGCATGACTTCAGGTTCTAGTGTTATGAAGGAAGGAGAAAATGGTCTCCCTATTTGCTTTCTCCACACAGTGCATAATTCAGGACACTTCTATCAAGGCTCCTTTCACTTATCTTTTTTTTAAAAAAACTAAATCTCAGCTGCTGTAGTGTTTCCTCATTTGGCGGGGGGGGGGGGGTTGCTCCAACTCATAGAAACATAGAAACAAAGTGATTCAGAAGAGGCCTCCCAGGCCATCTAGTCTGGCTCCCTGGCTCCAGCTGGCTCTGATCATGTAATCCTCAACATGTGGTTGTCCAGTCTTTCCTTGAACACCCTCCCTGATGGGGCCTCAACCACCTCCCTTGGAAGCCCATTCCATATCCTAGGGGTCGTAACTGTCAGGAAGCACTTCCTGGCATCCACCTTGAATCTTGGTTCCCTGAGCTTTGCTCTATTGGAACGTGCCCTGCCCTCTGCTGCAGGGAAGAACAGATCACAGTCTTCCTCCACTTGACATTCTCTCACATGTTTATAAGTTTATTTATTTTTATTTTATTTATTAAAACATTTTTATGCCGCCCCATTCGCCGAAGCCTCGGGGCGGCTTACAACACTAGATAAAACAATAAGTTAAAATATCCATATAAAATGATCATAATTTAAAACATACATTATAAAATAAGCCGCCCTGGCCAGATAAAATTCAGTTGTATTAGCATTTAAAATGTTGCTTAAATAAAAAGGTCTTTGCCTGGCGCCGAAAAGCAAATAACGACGGCGCCAGGCGGACCTCTCTGGGGAGCGCATTCCATGACTTAGGCGCCACCGCTGAGAAAGCCCTTCTCTGAGTAGCCACCCTCCTAATTTCTCTCCCGGAGGGCTCCCGGAGAAGGGCCTCTCCCGCCTATCTCAGGGGGCAACTGGGCAAATATGGATGTAAGCGCTCCTTCAGGTAACCAGGACCCAAGCCGTTTAGGGCTTTATAGGTCATTACCAACACCTTGAATTGGGCCCGGACTTCAATGGGGAGCCAGTGAAGCTGACGGAGAACTGGAGTTATGTGAACATAACGTCCAGTCCCCGTCAGCAGCCTGGCAGCTCTATTCTGAACAAATTGAAGTATCCGGACCGTCTTCAAGGGTAGCCCTTTGCTAAAAGTTGCTAAAAGATCCCCTTGGAGTCGCCTCTTCTCCAGGCTGAAAAGACCTAGTTCCCTTGATTTCTTCTCATATGTCATCCCTCCCAAGCCTGCTGCCATTCTTGAGACCCTGCGCTGAACTGATTCTAACCTAGCCACATCTCTCCTATAATGTGGAGTCCAGCACTGGATGCAGTATCCCAGTTGTGCATGCACCAGAGTCATGTAGGGCAGTATCAACACCTTCCTAGATCTGGAAACCACACTTATGGCTATACATCCAAGGGTGATGTTTGCCTTCTTAATCATCGTGTCATGGTGCTGTCTCATGTTCAGCTTGCTGTTGACAAGTACCCCGAGATCCCTTTCACAAGTGCTGCTCTCCAGCCACTTGTCCTCCATCCTGTACCTGTGCCCCCTATTCTTGTGTCCCAAGTGCAAGACTGCTGGTGACCTCTTGGACTTGGTGCTCTCTTTCCTAATCTGTAGCATACATGCCTTCTGAGCTTCTATAGTGGCAATTTTGAGTATTCTCCAAGCATTGTGAAAGGACTTCCGCCTCTTTCTCCCACTTTCAACTTCCCTTTTACCAGTTCCCTAATTTTAGAGAAGTTTCTGCTTTTGAAGTTAAATGTGACTATGTTGAACCTCTTAACTATAAGGTATTTAGTAACAGTCTTACCCTTAAATATATATTAAATCTCATATTATTATGGTAACTATTTCCAATAGGTTCAACAACATTTATATATTGTATTGATCTTGGGAAACCCCACTGCAAATAAAATCCAGGATTATCTCCCCTCTGTTATGTTCCACAACTAACTGTTCTAGGGCTCAATCATTCAGAACATTGAGAAATTTAACCTCTATATCGGAACTGGAATATGCATTTATCCAGTTACTGTAGGAGTAATTGAAGTCACCATTATTATTACTGTTCCTCATTTTGAGACTGATTTTTTTTCACTGATTTTGTTTTCCATCTTAAGATCATGATCCTGAGGATTCTGATCAGCAGTCCTGCACTTGCATTTCATCATGCCGTGTAGGAATTGGTCCTCAGGAATGAAGCTATTTGCTTTCACAGTTAGTACAGCAGTGTTACAAAATGAAGTTTTACAATACATAAATATGCATTGGTCCATCAATATGGTAGAGCTGATCCAGGGTATATGAATCAGCCTATAATAAGCAACTAGGCATGTGATAAGCATAGTTCCAGTCAGCACTGAGTGTTTTTAGTGGACATCTGGAGAAAAAATAAAACATGTGCAAGTATAATATTGGGTCCAGGTAGCACTTGAAAAGTGACATGGAATTTTGTCATCCAGCTGAAACAAGTTTAACAGGAATATAGGAAGGTGACTTACAGAGGCAGACCACTGGCCCATCTAACCTAGCACTGTTCATACTGATAGGCAGGGTCTTATGCCCGGGCCTCACCTGGACATGCTTAGGATTGAACCTAGAACCTTCTTTATACAAAACTGATGCTCTCCCATTGAGCTGTAACACTCTTCTAGCAGGCTCTGTCTTGGAGCTTGCACTAGGTTAGGAGAAGACAATTATTTAGAAACTTAAATGTTACTTTAGCTTTTATTTCAACAAGAAGATGCAAACACGTATTCCATTTAAATAGACTCAGGGAAGCTCTGGAATGTCTCTGATGTCTTGTTGGTTTGCCTCTTGGCATGGATGCTTAAAAATGAATGATGGCCTGTATGGAGCCACAATTTCTGAATTGACAGTCTGTACACTTGGATGGAGAGTAGGTAGGCAAACTGTTTAATAGCAATGGACATTATATCCTATCATGTGTGAGGACTTACCTTCTTCTTGAATCAGCTTTCCAGCCTAAGGCAAAGTGCTGAAGGATGCCAAGTAAGGCTGGCTGTATCTCTTGTTAAGAGAAAGGATAATTTCTTGCTTTGCATTTATTTCCTTCCAAAAACCATGAAAGGCAAAGCTTGTCAATTCCTTTTCTTTTGACAGACATGTCAGCATTATTTTAATTATGGGCAAAATGGTTCCTGAAAAATCTATACAGCCATCATTTGAGGAGGCAGAACTGAAAGGGACAAGTTGTTGCTAGGCTATAATATCTTTGGGTGCTTTCAGAAGTGACACTTAAATTATTCTTAAGCCTATTCTTTTATTCCCATAAAAGCAAGTAAAAAACCAGAACTGAACAGGAGGTATTTTATGGTGCTTTCGTTTGCCTTCTTATTCCTCCTTTTAACAATGTTCACAAAGCACTTATTCCAAAGTAAAAGGTACTCTTGGGGCCACTTGTGAAAAATGAGCTTTGTCTTGAAACATGAAAAGGTTGCTTTTCTGCCAACAGAAGAAAAACAATCTGAGTTTTGTCTCTGAGTAGGTGTAAGTGCAGAACTGTCCAGCAAGATAGGGGGAAATTGCTTTTATTCAGCTTTGTCAGCACCAACTGAATGCTTCTCTGGAGGTCAAGAGATTATAAACAGAAGAGATATACAGAGAGATGTTTATATTTCAGGTTTGTTCTGACCTCATGTCACATACCGGGGGAAAGTAGCTGGCCTTGAATGTAGGATATTCTGTATGTATAACCCAAGTAATTGCTTGGTGGACTTGCTGCTGAATTGCAGCAAGGCAAGTTGCTTATCTAGCTCCAGACTATTATTCTAATGCACAAAAAGGAGAGACTGTAGTACCCCCCCACCCAAGTTCACTGGTCTGGGTAAAAATTTCACATGCTAATTGAGAAAAATTATAATTCAAATAGAAGTAACAGTACAGCTCAGCATAGCATGGAAGTCTATGACCAGGTGATCTGTATAATGCAGATGGGTAACTTCAAGGCCCAGCCTTTTCTGATTTTTAAATCTTTATATGGGACTCTGTCTGGACAGCTCTTCAAATAGATGATACCTTCAAAAGACAGTCTTTTGGACAGTCTTTAAATATAGGACTGTCCTTTGTTAAGCAGGACACATAGCCGCCAGAGCCTTGAGTTGTGTTCTGCAACATTGCACATTATGGCCTAGATGCCACTGTGCCAAAATTTTTTCCACCTAAAAGGCACTTGTTGAATTTACAAAACAGATGTACCACCCACTTTCTTACAGGCTTGCTTTACAAGATGAATGCAATAAGCACTTTGTAGTACCTTTTGTGCTGAAAGCACTAGAAGTAAACCTTGGAAGCTTCTTCTGCACTGGGCTGCCCACTGAAACAGGATATGTGTTGCATCCCTTTATAAAGCTTAATCGTGGACCTCTCATCCAGAATTAAAATTATAAATCGGGGCAGGCAACATTCTTTCTTCTGTTGAGGGCAACATTCTTGCATGGGCAATTGCTGGATGTGCGTGTTGGCAGTGACTGGGGTTGAAGGCACCTGTGTGCAGGGTCAGAGCCAACAGTGGGCAAGTCACCCCCTTTCTCTTTCTGCTACCCCTTTTTTCTCTCTCCTTTTTCCCTGCCAGGAAAGGGATAGATTGCTCTTGCCAGAGGACTGAACTGATTGTATGCAGAGGGCTTTTGAAATTAGGTTGACGGTCACATGAAATTAGACTAAGGGCCACATAAATGTTCTCTGCTCCTGGTACATACGGACTGAATGCATTTGATCCCTTTCACACATACACCCTACACCATGTGCATCTCTGTGCTCCCAGGCACTCCAGCTGTGGATGATAAGGAAGGGCTTTAGAAGAGCTCCTGGGAAATGAAAGACCTCCAACAAACATTGTGAGGGTTAATTATTTGTAGGTTTAATTGGTATTTTTGGTTCCACCATGGAAACACATTTGTATCCTAAAGGTCAAAAGTCACTCAGTGTTTATCTCAGAACTTCTGAAGGGCCATTCTGTATTTAAGTTATTTTCAGTTGTGCTGAAGTTCAGTGTTGTGAAACAGTTTGTAATACTAGGAAACAAAAACAATGTAGTCATCCTTGGAAATGAAACAGTTCAAACAAGCAGTCTGGTTCCACCTGTAAGCTCTAACCTGTGGAATTAGTAATAGCCAACAAAGACACTTCCCCAAATTCAAGTAGTTGAAATAGTCTTCCATGTAGAAATGGAAAGCTCTGATTCTCACTTTTACAAAGTGGTCATCCTTCTGCCGTGAATCCTGCTTAGCAGTTCAAAAGCTGGAAGTTTGTAGTGACGGTAAAATGATAGTCTGTAGAAGATGGAATCAGATCTTCTGTCCTGTTTCCCTTCACAAATAGGCTAGAGTTGGGCAATACAAGTACTATCTACAATGTAATCTTGCAATGTATGCTGATCTTCTAACAGGGAGTTGGTCTTGTTCAACTAGCCAGGTATGTATGTTCTCCTCCAGCAAGCTATTCCTATCTCCATTTCTTCCAGTCTTTTTTCAGAAGTGAAGCTTAGCATTCTGTGGTTTCTAAGCATCGTTGCTCTTCACTAGGTTTGTTCTAGGGCAGGTTAGGTGTTGTCACCTTAGATGGCACTCTCTTTTTTTCTCAGTAGCCCTATTTTGGCTTTCTTCCAGATGGCACTGATCACCTGAGTTCACTATTACTGATGCATTAATTTATTCTTTCTGCTTCCTGGACAGGAGATGGCATGTTGCAGAATATACAAGATAACGTTGGTCATATTAATAACATGAAGTATGCACAAAGAGAAATATCTGGAAAATGGGTCATCTTGTCTTAGGTTTCCCTTGCAAGAAACCTGGATTTTAGAATTTAAGAAAGTTTGTTGTACTTACATTTTAAGAAAATCCATAGGGATCTTAGAGCAAACAGGACACCAAATTTAGAATAAAGATATAATATACAGTAGTTCTGAATCAGGAATTCCCAATAAGTAGCCGGGACACCCAAAGCAGAGTTCATTTCAAGAACATTTGCATTCTAACATTTATCCTGGTCAACCTTTTCATCTCTTGATATTCTACATGAATACATTGTCTGCCTTTTCATTGTCTGCCCTTTTCTAGCTGTTTTTCTGTTCATGTAAGAGAAACAGGTGAGTCTATGCTCACTCTTCTGGTAATGTTAAAAACATGGATTGATCTTGCTCACATGCAACGACTAAATTAAGAAAATTTTCCAACTTGCAGGATAAAATTAGTGTAGCATGAAAGGTTGTGTGTAGGTGTGCTTTGTGCAGCTTGCTCCTGGTTGTGAGTGTTCACAGTAAGGTAATTACTTGTGCATCAACAGAAAAAGAAGTCACAGAATAGACATATGCTGATAGCTAGATAGATTAATAGATTTTCAGAAATAATAACCGTAATTTGTACAGAAGTCAAAGTACTTCACCACAGTGAGGAGATCTGTGACCAGGTCAGAGGATTGTTCTGTGTATAACAGGACACCAGGCCATCCTAGTTAGGCAAATATCTGTCCTGGGTGGTACGGGAGGGAGCAAGACTAGAAATGTGTGAAGAACTTGGTGCGATCCTAGTTAATCCTGCATTAAGTACAGTACAAGGTATAATTCTGTGAAAACAAAGCTTCAAGGGAAAGGGTATCTTATGTCCTAGAGAATGTTTGAGAAGAAAATACAAATTAAACGCATTAATTGCGAGGCAGAAAGGGAATGTGAGAAAGGGAGGAGATTTTAAATATAGTTTTGCATATATTCAATATTGTTGATAGTGCTTTTTTTCCTCTAGTAGAAAAATGTGTATATTATGATTAGAAGTTCTTGTATCTTTGAAGACGTTGCCTAATATGGCTAGGTTTGTAAAGTGGGCTCTTAACTTTGTTCTGTTTGCTTTTTAAGAGGCATATTATTTTCCCAGATAATCCCAACATACCTGAAGATGTCATGGTAGAATGAAAAAGGAACAATAATCTTTCTTGTTTCTTTTATGGATTCATCAATATACTTGATAGAATTAACAATTCCTGGCAAAATGTGAAACATGGTTTAGCGGATATTCTGAAATCAGACTTCCATCAATATATCAGTGCTGTTGCCACATGGTTCAGATAATTCAGTTGATGCCATTCCTGCAAAAGCAACCCCCCATATTCTTTTATCCCAGCTAGGTGTTTGAGAGCGGATTAACCTAGTTTGAAATTCTTTTGCTGTGCAAAATCTGAGATCTCACAGGAGGACTCTTTCAGTGGAAACCTAAAAACTCACTAACAAAGGGAAGTTCAACTTAGCTTAACCTATAAGACTTAAAAAAATGATCCAAACATTTTTGTTTATTCAGACCTTCAGTGGAAGTTGTAGCTTTTGCTTCAGCTGCCAAAAGGGTTTTACATGTGTATCTTTAGTGTTGTTCAGTGTGAGTTGCCCTGTATTTCTGTGTGGAGTTGCCCTTTGCACATTGATCTTGGTCTTGTAGAACTGAGCAGGTACATATTCATTGTTTTAAAAGTCCACATGGTTATTGAGACATATAAAATGCAAAGGTAAGTACCTTCCTAAGGACTATATATAATATATACTTGGCTCTAGCAGGATTGTGCATAGTTTAGGAAGTTTAAAGGTAAAGGTTTCCCCATGACATTAAAGTACAGTCATGTCTAACTCTTGGGGGTGGTGCTTATCTCTGTTTCCTAGCCAAAGGAGCCAGTGTTTGTCCGCAGAGAGTTTCCATGTTCATGTGGCCAGCATGACTAAACACCGAGGTGCATGGAATGCTGTTACCTTCCCACCAAAGTAGTGCCTATTTATCTACTTGCATTTGTATGCTTTCGAACTGCAGGGTTGGCAGGAGCTGGAACAAAGCAATGGGAGCTCACCCCGTTGTGAAGATTCAAATTGTCGACCAGCCCAGCAGCTCAGCAATTTAAACCACTGCGCCACCCGCATCCCCTTAGGAAGTTTAGTTTTAGGGAACACTTGACAGAAGAGATCTGGTGTTTGGATATTTGTCCAAAGCTCTTCTGCTTAATTTTATCTGACATTTATCCTCCTAGCTTATTTTTATCCAGTATTTATCATCCTAGCTCCCATTCTATACTGCAAATTACACATAAATAGTTGTAGAGTCTTATCCTAGGACAGTGTCACTAAGTGCCTGGTCAAACAATAGGCCCCAAACAAAGGAACAAAAGAAGGTTCAATGACTTTTATAGCTAAGATCCTTAGCTAAAACTTCCAGCAAATAGAATTAAAATTAATTGAGCTTTGTTATGATTTTTAAGTTAGTATGCCAAACTATTGCTTATGTTGAAAAAAGGGCAACAGACAAGCATTTATTATGTATATTTAATTGTTCTGCATAGCTTCAGGGAGTATTAAACTTTAAATTACCTCTACTTGCTGAGAGTTGAAAACCATTTTTATATCCCTGTGGTTGGAAATTTCAATCAGAACAAGATTTTTTATATGCAGCATTTTCAAAAATGACCCAAATGCAATTGACACAAATTTTTGATTGATATATGATGAGTAAAGAATGACCTAAATCGGACGATAGCTGTAAAGTTCAGAGACTATAGACTATATAGTATATAGCAAAGTTGGGCAAATGTCAAGCCTGTGTGATCTATTTCATATTTGTTTCATTTTACTAGAACCCCAAGATCCACCAAGTGGAATTTGATGCAGAAGACATGCACTTAGAAGGAAAGAATTCTGAACCCAGGAATTTGTTTTGCGTGCCAAAGTGTACCAAAGCCTTTGTACATCCCCACCCAAACTCCTGGCTGCCCCAGTTTTGCTTCATTTCAGCAGTATAATTTAAGACAGGGAGGGTGAGGGTCATTTTGTTGCTTCTACTAGAAGATAAAACAAACCCTTGTCAGTCGATGTCATCCAGAAATGTACCAGTAAATCCAGAATTACTTCTGCCTACTCCTTGCCATAAAGCATTCATTGACTGTAGGAAGAAAGGATAGTCCTTTCTTATTGCTCTTGGTAACATTTAAGAAGATATAATTTAAAAGAACTTCTTCCTAAGCTATTTAATAAAGACAGGATTCCATGCTGAGAGCCAGTGTGGTATAGTGGTTAAGAGCATGGGACTGGGACTCAGAAGATCTGGGTTCTAGTCCCCGCTCAGCCATGGAGCCAACTGCGTGACTTTGGGCCAGTCACAGACTCTCAGCCCAACCTACCTCACAGGGTTGTTGTTGTGGGGATAAGATGGAGGAGGAGATGTAAGCTGCCTTGAGCCCTTTGTAGGAAAAAGGCAGGATATAAATTGGGAAAATAAATAAATAAATAAAATGATTGGAAGATGACAAACTCTTATCTGTTTTTTCCTGGTGTTTGTTTTCCTTGCTTAGCTTGGCATCGCAGTGGGTTTTCTCCTCCCTCCAGTTCTGGTTCCCAATATTTCAGAGAAGGACAAGTTGGCCTACCATATTAGTATTATGTTTTTTATGACTGCAAGTGTAGCAACTGTACTCTTCATCCTTGTTGGCCTTGGTAAGTAAACATGAAAAGATCTAAACGGGGGTGGGAGGCTGAGTAGATGAATCAAGTTAGGTCACTGTCTGAATTCTTGAAGCATGCATTTCTCTCTTTGATACCTGTTTGCTATAGAACTGTAAGTTCTAGTGATTATCCATGGTCATGACTTTGGTATGTACCATATATTTTCTTCTTATCTTACAGATGTTTTTCACTTTCCATTTTTGTAATCTGGTATAGATACTTATGAACTAAAGGTGCACACCTAGGGGTAGCAGTAATCAAGTTCTCTCTTAAGCATTTTTGCAACCAGCCCAAAACCTGCTTAAGAAGGAAAACTAATGTTAACCATGGTGACTATCTATAGTGTATGTGTTCCCTGACCTCATCGCTGATCTGTAGTGAAGCAAGGTTAAAGCAAGGTTAATGTGGGAGGCATTCCTCTGGTTTAAACCCAAAGAACCATAAGAGGTAGTTAAGGAGCCTTAAAGTTTCCCATCAGCAGTGTGTGGTTGGGCAGCTGATTGAGCAGGCACACAAATGACCTGGTCATAGGGGTTTTTTCTTCTTCTTTTTTGCACTATTGTGAAAATCCCTGTATTTCTAGTAAAATACCATAAACTTTTCTAAATTTGCATTGATATTAACATACTCAAGTGCTCCTCTCCATCATCCTCTTTTTACACAGTTTTTAACTGTCCATCTTAGCAAATAATATCAAATCTGATATCATCCTGAAATACTAAGATAATTGCCAGTTCAGTTTCTTTGTTTTTCACATTTCACTTATGAATGTAGGACTTAATCCTATGGAAGTTAGACAGAAAAAATCCTAAAGCTTTTATAAGTTTGTGTTCTTAAATGTTAGCTTTGGGTATAATATATGAGGATACATGGCAACTCATGATTTAAAGTTTCAGGACTTGTTACCTATTTACTGCCTGATTCTCCATTATTATTCCCTAGAGTTAGGAATAGTGTCCATGCTTTGTTGCTGATTTCTGGTTGTGTGCTTTACCCCCTCAGTGTTCCGGGAAAAGCCTCCATATCCTCCAAGCCGGGCCCAGGCCTTGATCCACTCAGCAGCACCAGAAGAATATTCCTATCTGCAGTCTATTCGCCGGCTTTTTCGTAATGTCAACTTTGTGTTGCTGATAGTCACTTATGGTAAGGTCCCTCAGTGCTTGTTAGGATCATCCAGCATGACAATTGTTTTTTGATTTATTTTATGTATAGAATTGTTACTCCATCTTTATAATGTACTGTACTCTCAAGGGACAATAAGTAGTTCATCATTTCTTATTTCACAATAAATTCCACAATAAAAACATAGAAAAAATTCCAAATGAAACAAAAAAATCGAATGAATGAGAATTCTGCTTCAAACACATGCATGCACTTGGTTCACCCCACAAGAGAGCCTCTTAGCAGGGTCTGCATGACACAACAGCCCACTGTGACTGAACAGCTGTTGCGTCAGCCAAACCCAGACTGATTTCCTAAGGTTAGCTTGTTCACGGGCAACAAGCAGTATCAATGCCTCATGGGCTGTAGCAAGCTTGTGTCAAGGGAGGCAATAACTGCTTGCTGCTCCTGTCAGTGGGCTACCAGGTAAGTGGCAGTGCTGGAAGTAAGATTTTTTTTTCTTTTTGAAAACATGGATTTAAGCAGGGCAAAACAAATAGGATTGGACAGGGAAGTAAACTGATTTCATATGTGTACTTTCTCTCCAAATCCCTGGCTTTTTTTTAAAGCCCTACTTCTGACAGCCGCCAGAAGCATGTGTCAACATAAAGGGGTCAGGATGCACTTTTCCATCTTCCCAAGCATGTATGTTCTCAGAAATGGGTAGGAAAGTTGGAGGCACTTAGGGGAAGGGGGACATTCAAAACCCTGTGAATTTCTCTGCAAAGGGAGCGAAAAGGGTACCTATACTCTTCCACAAGGAACGATCACTTGTAGCTTAGCTTTCTCATGACAGCTCACCTTTTGACAACTCAGGAAAGTGGGGAAAAATCCTATTTCAAGCCTCTCTGGGTCATTGCCAAGGGTTCTGTGTTGCACTTTGACAAGATACCTCTGCAAGATATTGCCTGGGCAAGTCTTCCTATTTTGGACCCATGGAAATGTGCTCTCCACACTTATGGTGGTGCTGGTCTTCTTACTTCCACCTGTCATTTTTGGTTTCTTTTCCTTGTTCTCTCCTTCTCTATGTTTTGAGTTTCCCCATCTCATGTGTTTTTTTAAACAACTGTTTCTCTGTTGCTTTACTGACCCTATTTCTTATTTTCATTCTGAATTTGTGTCTCAACTTTTTACCACCTGAAGTCCTTTAAACTGGAAATATATGCAAAACACACACACTACCATTGAATTATGGGCATTCCCATATGTATTGACTTGGTTTGCCCATAAGAGAGCCTCTAATCCAGGGGTCTCAAACTCAACTTACATGGGAGCCGCTGGAAGTAGAGTCTGGGTGAGGCTGGACCTCATCAAGTATTCCACCACCGCGGTGGTGGTGGGCTGCTCATCCCGCGTCGTTCCTGGAGGCCGGCCCGGGGTCTGCCGGCGCTTTGAAGGCCGCAGGGCCCCTCCCCCGTGCCCCGCCCGGCCTGGCAATTGGCCCATGGGCCGCGAGTTTGAGACCCCTGCTCTAATCCTAAGCTGATCTATAAACTGCCAGTAAAACAAGAATTGTTTGTATAATGCCTTTGCAACTGTTCAGTGAATTTCATATTTGTCCATGGTCTTATTTTTGATTACTTCTTAAACCTGGTACATCAAATTCCACTTGAAGTAATGTAATTATTATTTTGCCTATATGTATAGGGTACCTTAATTTTGGTATACATTTGTAATATTTATAGTCATAAGAGTTGTATGACTTACAGTATTTTTGGTGTTTATTCTAACAGTCCTTTTTTCTGGTCTGTTACAAGTATCTTCCCTTATGTAGACTGTCTCACCTTTTGTCGATATTTTAATTTCCTTGCTCTGCTTGCTGGGACAGCAGTTACTGTGTAGAGGTGTGGGATCATCACATCCACATGAATCAGATGGGGTGAATGAGCACATTTCAACTCTAAATAAATCTTGTTTGAGTAACATCTTAACAGGGAGGAATTTTCTTGAGAGCTGTCAAAACACAGCTGGCCTGTTCAGCAGGTGTCTCGTTTGCTTGGTTTTGGCCTCCAGTGCATAAAGAATAAATTGATTGTTGAGTCCCATTTCTCTACTTTTAAAAACTATCCTATGTATTTCTGTGTGCAGAGTAGTAGGATAGAAAACACATGGATATGTTTCTTGGTCCCTGAGGCTTTTATCTAGTCTGCTATGGCAACCACCTTTTTTGAAGGAAAAGAGCATACTGTGTTGTAAACGTTTGCTCAAGATACGCCTTACAACGTTCTGAAAGATCTAGTACTAGTTGAGTCTTTTAGTCAAATAGTTTGTCCCTATGGTTTGGTTTAACAACCTGGTTGTTTTCCTTAAGGCTGGTATAGTAGAAATCGTGAGATAGAAGCCATTTTGCAGGGTGTTCCTGCTTTTCTTATCCATCCAGGTTTGATTCTGCAGCATCTTTTCTCATCTTTGTTCAGCAATCTCTGCTGCACTAAGCATCACAATTAGTTGCTAAAGACAGTCCAAGTATTGTTCAGCTTCTGAATTCTGTTGAAGTGGAGACATGTAACATTCAGACAGAACATCTTTGTGTGTATGCTTCTTTCTCCCCCCACACCCTGTGTGTGTGTGTGTGTGAGAAAGAGAGAGAGAAAAATTCAGTAAGAATGAAATTTGGAAGAAAGGAACAGGGATCAGTTGCTAATGAAAGTAATGAAAGTAAGATCCAGGATGAAAATGAATCTTCCTGAGAGAATATCTCCTCTAAGGCATTTAATGACTCTGCTACTGCCAGTGAGCGGGTTTGTTTACTCTTTTCTAGTCTCCAGTTCTTGAAAAGTCTTCTTTAAAAAATTGCTTTTCCAAGTCATCCTTGACTTTCAGTCTCTCTTCACAGATAAGGCACGTAAAACATGCAGGCAGGGATCTAAAAGTGTCAGACATTTCATATGTTTTGGATTATGTAGAAGGAAGGTTTCACATTTTTAATCAGAAAGTAAATCCCCATTTAAGAGGTCTACACAGTGCTTTTTTGTAAAAAAAAAAAGTGGCGGAACTCACGTCTTGGGGTCACATTTTTACACTAAAAAAGATTTTCAGTTCACCAACTTTTTTTGAAATAAAGAACATATTTACCTTTTGCACGTAGCCAGTCACTCTACACACACATAAACATAATGGTTGCCGCCGGCAGTAAGCACTCAGCGCGCGACCACACGACCGATCCCAAGCCGAGCAGCATCCCAGGCCGAGCAGCGCCCTCACAATCAGTGCCGACACACAAGCAGCCCGCAGGCACTATGTTAATGATTTTTGCTGCCGACCCGCTACACCCAACAGGGCGATTCACAATCACTTGGAAAAATCAGTCAAAAAAAGGTGCCGAAACGCTGTTCCGGTGCGTTCCATGCCAAAAAAGCCCTGGGTCTACAGCCAATACTACTGTGGATATATTTCATTGTTTTAAATTTCTCAGAGAGCTTGATCTATTGGGTGGTGTACAAACAAACAAATTAGGTTTAAGATATATTTCAGGAAAGAAACTTGCTTATCCTTACATTGAGATGGAGCTAAGTAAGCCTGGTGATGGTATACATTTAAGATGCACCTCTTTATGGCTCTGCTCAGAGCTGCTGCTGCAGAGGTGTGAGATTCCACCAGGGTGGATAAATTTTAAAAAAATCAGATTTTAAAAATTTAAATCAGATTTTTTTATTTAAATAGGATTTTTAAAAAATGAAATTATCTAAAGATGGTGTTCAATTTAAGATACATTATAGTTCAAAGTTATTCATCATGAAATGAGTAGTTTTTAATTATGTAGCATGGTGCTGTATATTCATGCAATGTTTAAATTTGTTGGGAAATAAATGCCATTAATCCAATGTCATGCTCTTCCAGATGTTTCCATAAGATTATTGGGCAGTTTTTCTCTCCAGAAGATATTATCATAGACGTTTGGTTTTTTAGTTCTCAAAACTGAATTTTTGTTTGCAAGGATCATATGCCTTCATGGCAAAATATTATATGTCTTCATGGCAAAATATTCTAAAATAGACCTACAGAGCTGAGAAAAAGTCCTTAATTCCATTGTTCTTGCAAATCTATGTACACAGAATCAATCCCATACCTTTTAAGTGCTAAGTTTCAAAAAATCCAATGAATAGAAGAAGTTTGTTGGGAGTGCAATAGATCTGCGCAAGAAGCTAGGTGTGAGGAGGGAGAGTCAAGCAGTAAAAATGAAATTGAAACCTTTTGAGGCAAATATTTCACAAGTCTTTGGATCTTTTTGTCTATAACCTGAGGTTTATCATACTATTCTTTCCCTGGAGGAGAAAACCTATAAAGACAGCAGCCATAAAAGAGACCCAGTTTGGGAATATTTTAATGAAGTCCCTCTGCTTATGGTAAGGCAGGCATACATTCAACACTATGATTTAAATCTAGTCTTACTGATTAGCAATTTAAATCAATTTGATTTTAATCAAATCAACCCTGAATTCTACTCCCTTGGAATAAATAATATAACTGAAAGTTGGATTGGCATGTCTGCTAATTAAGTATTCCTCTCCAAGTTCCAAGATGTGCATGACAGTGGCTGAGAAGTTTGTCTCTTGGCTGCTTCATATCATATGGGAGAATTTATGTACAGTGGTACCTCAGCTCACAAACTTAATCCGTTCTATGACTCTGGTTGTGACCCAAATTGGTTGCAAGCCAAGTCAAATTTCCCCATAAGGTTCAATGTAAATAAGGTTAATCCATTCTGACCCCTTCAAACGTGGCCGTGAGCCTATTTTGGTCACGAGCCAAGTCAACTTTCCGCATAAGGTTCAGTGTAAATAAGGTTAATCAGTTCTGTAAATGTTTTTTTAAATCACAAAAATGTGAAACTAAGTAACAAAGAACAACGAAGTAACACAGAGAACACTAACCTAGGTGGGGGGGAGGTTATTGTTTGGAGGGAGAGTCCAAACCATAATCGTGCAGTAGCAATTGTGCTGGGGGGTGGGGGAAGATGGCTGCGATCACACAGGGAAGATGGGCACAATTGCGATTGTGCTCGGGGAGGGGGAGACTGCTGCGATTGTGGTCGCACTCATGCTGGGAAGATGGCCATGATTATGTTCGTGTTTGTGCGGCAACATGGCCGTGATCGTGGTCATCACCCCATGCGGAGTTTGTGAACTGAGGCAAAATTTTTCTGAAATTTTCATTCGCGACCCGAAGCAATTTTCATTAGATTCACAGAAAGAGAGGAAAAGTGTTTTAATCCTACTTCCATCCCACCTGTTTTGGTCCTGGTATTATCAGTCTCACTGCCCTTTGGCTGATATTTGTCTTATGCACATTAAATGAAAACATGTGTTTACTGTTATGTTTAACTGGGTCCTGACTGAGACTGCTTCTGTGCTGCTTAACAAACTTCCTTTTTTGTGCTTCCAGAGAAAATTGTTTTAGCTGTTAGAAGGAATTGACCAAAAAAAAAAAAAAATTGCTGGTTTCCAACTAAGATTAGTTTCCAAATAGTTTTTCTTCAGACATAGAAAATTCTGAACATTTTGTGGGGAAGTTTATTTGGCATCTTTGGAATTTTATGTTGAATGCCCTTTGAATACATTAAAATCCACGCATATTTCCATGCATATTTAGGCAAAAATGTCTGATATGTAGACTAGAAATGCTGAAAGTTGTTGGATTTTTTCTGTCCTTAGAAACATACTTAGGATTGCATTTTAAAACAGTGAGAAATCAAGGTGACAGAACGTTCTCTATGTACCAGCTAGACTATGTGTGTGTGTGATTACTCACCCCAATCAGTTGCCAAATTTAGCATGAGGTTTTTTAGAGGATGCACATATTGGTTTGGGGATATGGTGTGTCTTTTTCAGTATTGGCAGCTGCAGTGGGTAGCTTTTGGGCACTTGCAGAAAAAGTAATGCTTGTGGCAATACTTCCTGTCTTGTGACAGGAAAGGAGGGTGCTATTTTATAAGAAATTTTTGTACAAATGATATGAAGGGGATGTCAGGGAGCTTTGTGTGTGTTCCTAACTGTTAGCCACTTCTTGTTTCGAGTGTAATTGGCCTCAAGTGTCTTTTTCAATGCATCTCCCCTTTTGCTCCTTCAATGCATCAAAATAATACAGTGCAAAGGGCAAGGAATGTTGGTCCTGTAAAGAATGCAGACAAAGGCTCCTGGAATGTACTTCATCAGCTCTCTGATTGCCTTAGCATTTCTTCAGTCACTGACTTGCTGATGGTTTTTAGGAATGCGTGAGAGCAATTGTGGTAGGCTTACTTGCTGCAGGAACCAGGAGTAGTGGAAATTCCCAGTCCTGTCATCTGGGTGTGCTGCTTTTTCTCCCTTGCTTGTAAAGCACTTTGAGTTCGTCCCACAAATCACTCTCCTGTAATCCTACATTGCCTCTTCTGTGGCTTGAAAGGCCATGTTAAATGTGCTGTGCGGTAAGGGCTGGCCCGAAACATTTTGATGCCAGAGCCAGAGACAAAATGATACCCCAAACCCATTCCACATACCCAAGCCAATGGACTGCCTGCTTTATCTTTCTTCAGTAAAGAGTGTGGGATAGCATCTTCCACCACACCAGAGGGCAATAGACTAGTTTAAGAGAGCAGGGCAAGATGCAGGGCAAGATGCAGAGTGTTGACCTTGAACCAACAGGAATACCTCTGGGGCACCGGAGGAACAGTTGAAGAAGTGCTGCTGCCACCATCCAGCACCTCTGTTGGAAGGGTTCAGTATATGCTTTTTGACCCTGATATTACCATTTGGGTGAGGCGAGTAATTTCTTTGTCACTTGTATGGCTGGAAGTTTACCCAGACTTCACAGTGAAATGTCTGAACCTGAGATCTTTGTGCTGAAGTAAAATGGTGTGTTACTGAATAAAGTCGCGGGTCTCAATGTGCATGGAGCATTAAGATGTGGCCAGTTATCAATGTCATTCAGTTTCTCATTAGAAACAATGGGAAGAAGTGGTGCAGGCTGCACGGCAACCCTGTGATTTGTGCTCTTCTTTGGAGCTTTCACTTTTGTCTTTTCCTCTTGGAAAAACTTGTTCATTTTTAATTTGATTTTTCTGTGAGAATGTGATTGAGTGACCCTTGTCCCAAGGGTCCTTTTCTCATCACTGTCCCTATTCCTGTGCTTTAATTTCAGTATTTTACTTCCATAGATAAAACCAAGCTCACAACTGCAGGAAGAAGTAGTTTGTGTGTGGATGCTTGTATGTGCATACACACAGAAAACAGCTGAAGATCAGAAGATTGTGGAGGCAAAAAAGCTGACCTATGTGTGCATCAAACTTTTGACAAGGCTTTGAATCCCAGTGCAGGTTTCAGATTGTTTGGTGGCCTGGAGCAAATACTGATTCCTAGACTGCCATTTTAAAAACATGCTTGAATTCTATAGGTGCCTGAGGGGTCTGGCTCTTCCAATAGGCATTTTACTTCATAGTTCACAGCATGGTATTAATTCACTGTCTTACCTACTTTCCAGGATTAAACACAGGCTGCTTCTATGCACTTTCAACTCTGCTAAACCGCATGGTGATAGCGCACTATCCAGTAAGTGACTCACTGTTCAGATATTTTGCTAGTGACTTTCTACTGAGATTATTAGCACTTGCTGTATGAGAGATATCAGTTGTACCTTGTTCTGGTGAATCCCGAGAATGAACAACTAAGATCAGGGTCTGGGAATATGGGGTTTAAAGTCACCATGGAGCCTCCTATACTATTTATGCAAATGATGTTTTTAAAAATGTGCAGTGCAAAATCAACAGAAGGTTAAGTATACCATTCATTTTTGTATTGCTACAGGGAGAAGAACTGAATGCTGGCAGAATTGGTGTCACCATTGTAGTGTCTGGTATGGTTGGAGCTTTGATCTGTGGCATCTGGTTGGACAGAACCAAAACGTATAAGTAAGACCTTTGTTCTACATCTTCTCTTCTTTGAAGGAGAAGTAAGCACATTCAGTGGGTAGGTGAGGGGGGAAAGTCTTAAATAACACAGAGCTATCTGGGCAACATAAACTTTTTCATCAAGGCTTTGGAACAGTCTCAAAGAAATCCTTTGTCACATATGGCCTTTATCTGTATTGTTTATGATGTGGGGCTGTACTTGTCCTAATCAGATGAATTGTGTAAGGAGGAAACAGTAAAAAATATAACAGTTTTGTAGGAGGAAAACAGAGATTCACACTTACAGAAAACTTTTGATGAGGGAGTTAGAGCATTTCCTGGCCCACAGGAAGACTGGTTTTTCATGCTGGCATTCATACATAGTGCATTACAGAGGATAGCAGCATATAAGTATTTTATGTTTTAAACATGTGTTTCTGAGGAAAGAGAGGTGGGTAGTTGGAGTAATGGAACTGAAAAATGGCAGAACTTTTCTCTTGTGGTCCAAACTATTTCTGTAAAAAATAGGGTCTCAGCACCATATTTGCTAAAATAATGGTAAATGGGAGATACTTATGGGGAGGATTGGAAGTCAGAAGGAAGTCCAACTGGACTAGGGAAATAAATTATTGGATGGGAAAATGCTTAAGCCTCCAACCATTTGGAGAGAAGATGCTTGACCCTCCAACTTCAGATTCCTCTTGTGAATTAGGGGAACCCATGTTTCCCCTGTTTATGTCCTTAGCACTGACACCTTCATTTTGTCACTGTTTCCTTCTTTTTTGTGATTTTTAATGTCTTGGTTTTAATAATAGTTTGCATTCATAAGAAAAGGATGTGCAGCCAAGAGACTCATGCAGCCCATAGCTCTTAAGTCAGGAGCTGTGCCACTCTCCAAATAACTAGTTTCTATGGGATTTGGATTGGTAGGGTCTTTGTCTAAAAAAAGCTGCAACCTGCAACCTAAAATCTATGGGTGTGTGTGAGAGTGCCCACAAAGAAAGTATTGTGAGAAAAGCAGAGAACAATGGCACTTTCCTGTAGAATTTTTCAGAATTTAAGGGGATACTTGGGTGGAATTGTAAGAGGATGGTGGAGATCTAGGAAGGGAAAATCAGAAGGCCAAGTATCTTTTTCCCCTCTTTTTTCCTTTACACGTCTGGAACAATTATAATGGTGGAACATATGAGCACATCTTTTCAATTTACCATATTATGGCTGCAATTTGCAAATCTTAACAGTGACCAAGTTCACATTACATTTTCCAACTCATCATAGGTTTTTTAACCCGCAGTGAGCCATGGTGCCCAGAGCCATCACGAAACATATCTAACACCTACGTGGGGCTGTAATGCCATGCTAGCTTAGGGAGTACGATTATGTGAGGGTTAAGCAATCCTCACATAAAACAGAGCATGGTTATTTAACTGTAAATGGTTATTTAATGCATAATCTACGTTCACCAGGTTTGCATGGACTGGAATGCAATTATCCTTCAAGGTTTTGCACTTCTTTGAATTTTGATACTGTTTGTTTAATAAAAATCCCAAACAAAACTATTTGCAGTAGGAGCAATTCCTACCTATTTTATTTATTTAAAAGGGTTATGTAATATTATGAATTTTCACGGGGTGCCTTTATGAACATTAAATAAAAATCACAAACAGAATGGGATAGAATTAATGTATGCTTCAAAAGATTTGAAAATTGCAGAAACCAAAACTGAGAGATAGTCTGTCCTTCAGAATGGGTTATATGCATGCACCTGAAAAATGAAAAACTTGAGGGAAAAATGTCAGGAAAAGAAAACTCATCTGCATGTACAACATCAATTATTGTCTTCAGCAGCATTATCTCAGAACACACAAGAGAAATTAGATAACATAAGCTTTCCTTGCTCGTGGGGGAATGTTGCTGAATCAGCAATGAGGAGAATTCAGCTTATGACTATGCTCGTTTTTCCTTACTTCTCTAATCCAGAGAACTGGTTCATTTCTGCTTTGCTTGCTTGGGGTACCATCTCTGCCTGGTTTCACACACAGCATATTGTGTAGAACTGTTACTTTTTGTCTTAATGAAAGTGGGAAAGAGAGGGGCAGAGAGAGAGATGCAAGAGAGAGGCAGAAGGACCTTGGAGCTGCTCATGCTTTTGGAACTGATAGACTATTTCTCACTAGAATCTGGATTCTGCTACTGCACAGCATGGGGTGGTCTTTTGGCTCCTGGTGGCTCGTGTCCATGCATGTGTGAAGCTCCTTCTTTTAGTCCCCCAGGCTGAAATAGATGGCTTATTCCTGACCAAGGCAGCAGTAATTTTGCAACCTTGCAAAATTTAGGGGATTGTTGTGCAGTGCAAGTTCTAGCTGTACTGTTGCATAAAAATAGTGATACCTGGCAGGAATGTATGAGGAATCTTTTTTGAGGTAGAAATACATTGAGTTTCTTCAGTTTGGCCCCATGGATTCTAGTTCGCTGCATGTGTGCTGCAGGACGAGATGCGCTAGCTTGCTGCTTTCTACTGCAAGATGGCCTGTGGTTTGTGTTTTTTGTTCTGGAACTGCCAATGGAATTGACAGAAACCAGCACCAGAAAACGTGTAGTGGGACTTGGACAAGCCATTGGATCAGAAGCAGGCAGGAAATCTGTCGAACTAAAATAAGTTGACTTCCCTGTTTGGTACATTCCTAAAATTATTTGTCACTCCTTCAGAATGAGTTTAAAATAACTTACTAGGCAAATTAATTAATGTCCATGCTCAAGTTATTGTCTTCCTTTTATTCTCCTGCTTCACTGACTTCAGTTTTTTCCACTACACACATACTGGTAAAAACCTCTACTTGCTAAGCAGGGCCTCCATCCATTTCAATAGCTTGTCTTCTTAATGTCAGTCAGTTTCGTGCACCTACAGCTTCTTACTACCATCTCTGCATATGTTGCCCTGTGTGTCAGGAGGTTATCATGGGCATGAAAAAGGTAGAGCAATGTGCTTGGGATATAGAGACATTTCCCTCTTTTTTGGGATATACAAACATTTTCCTCTTTTCTGAACAGTTCACACATGAAAGAGTCAGCCACTGGCTTTAGCATCCAAATCTAATTTTAGTTGTTTTTCACATACTGTTTATTTCCTGTGCCTCTACAGTTTCTACTATTTGGCACTGAACCTGATGTACAAAGCTGTCTTAAGCAGAGTCAGACCATTGCGCCATCGAAACCCCAGGATTGCTGACACTAAGTGGTGATGACTCTCCAAGGCTTTAGAGAGGACATTTCCCCAGTCCTACCCACAGATGAACTTCTGACCTTCAGCATGAAAAGCATATATTCTGCCATTGAGCTATGTTCTCTTCATCCCCTTGTTTGGGTTCCCCCCTCTTTGTGTGTCCAGCTTTAATAGTTTTAAGAATGATCTTGAAAACATGGCAAGAACTCAGAATCCAGATATTGCAATAGCCTTAAGATGTATTTAGCTTTCATTAAAAAACGGGCACTAGCTTCTTTATGAAGAAAGCCACCTGTGTCTCCTTGGCATATGAGTAATGAGTCCCAGTCTCTACATTCAATCATTGGGTTTAGACAACGTGATAACTCACACTCAAGAACTGAGTATAGGTCGAATGTGGATTGTTGTTGAACTGTGAATCTGGAAGCATGGCTTATTGCACTGTCTGAACCCAGCTGCACTAACAAGCCATGGCTTGTTAAGCATGACCAACCGATGAACAGAACCCATGGTTTGTTGTTGTGAACTGTGAGCTGTTAATTGCATTCTGCTTTCTCAGCTGGGTTTAGACAACATGATAACTCATAATTCAGCAACTATCCAGTTTCAACCAATATTCAATTCTTGGGTTATAGTATTTAGTTAATGGCAATAACTTAACAACAACTACTGTTTTTTTCCTATACTTCTTTAGAAGGAAGGCAGCTGCTTGAAATATTAACTTTTAACCTACTAAGAATACCATAGACATTACTTTTCTGCTCTCCTCTCATGTGGCTGCATTCTTCAAATGGAATGTAGCCAATTATTTTAGATTATCTCAACTGAATTCATTTGCTTTATTCTTCTGTGTCTTTTACCCTCTAATCCTTGTAAAAATCTCTAAATGCTTTTGAAACTTTGAAACTTGCAGTTTTAGCATGAATCAGCCATTCCTTTTGGGTCACACTTTGAATAGATTTGCAAAGTGTTTAAATCAACAGCTAGACTGTGGGCAAGTCATGCTGAAAACCTTGCTAAGCCATGCTGCTGCTGTTCATTGACTTGCTGTAGTTTGTTTCCCCTTTAGTCCTCCCACCTGTTCCCAGCACATATCCCAGGGGTCTTTATGGCACAACTCTATGCACCAGCAATGTTGAGATTCTTCCCTGAACCACAACTTTCTTGCCTTGCAAGAGATCTGTGTTGTTATGTCTGTGCTGTATCTTCACATTGAGAGGAGACATGTAATTGTTAGGATAAGATGGCCGAGGGATTTATTTCCTTTCTTTAAGACTTAAGAAAATAAATCTCCTTGGCTAAGCCTCACAATCTGTCCCTCTTCCTAAGTGCAGCTATTCCTATGTGTGTTATTAACTTACTTTTGGCTAATTGTGGCCCTCATTTGGGTTAATGGTATGGTTAAACAAAACAAAATGATATGTTCTTTTTTTACCCCCCCCCCCCGCGGGGGGGTGGTTCACTACGAAAATGGGAGGGGGGAAGTTTAAATCCCCCCTCTGAATTGCCATGGTGTGAATAGGGGTGGACACTTTCCCAGAGGGAAGTTAATGTATACATGCATAATTACGCTGCCTCTGCTCACAACGGGATCAAGCCAGTTGACCCTGAATAAAGTGCTGAGCTGGAGGAGAAGGGGCAGAGGGCGCGATGAGGAGTGGCTGGCTTTTTGCCACTCTTGCCAGGCAGCTTTGTAGCTGTTCCAACAAAACATGCTCATGTTACTCCGCTGGGTTTGGACCTCAACCTGAAAACAACCCCCCTGAGCAACCTGAGGGTGAGCCATGGGTTCTTATGGTGGCTTGCACATGCTTAAGGAAACTGTGTTGGGTTGGAACATCACAGTAAGCCAGACTGAAACAAACAAGGGTGACAAACCACTGTGGGTTGTCATGCCTTGCAAGCAAGGTGAACCATGCCTGACCAAAAATTTTTATGGAGGCTGGATATTACTACATGCTTTGCTGATGTGGCCCTGGGTTGAGTAGTCACTGAAGTTTCAAATCCCAACACACACTTAGCCATAGACTTTGATTATGGATTTTCCTGCTCTGCACTTTGTTGATTCCTGAACGCAACAGTCAGATGATGGCTATTATAACAAAATGAATAGATTAGCATATTAATGTAATGTATTTATTTTTTCCATGATGGATCCTTAATTAAAATGTTAGATATAGATGGAGCAGTGGCATCATTCTGAGAGTTCTTTCTTTCTTTCTTTCTTTCTTTCTTTCTTTCTTTCTTTCTTTCTTTCAGGCAGACAACAATTTTGGTTTATATCATGGCACTTGGGGGCATGCTTGCTTACACTTTTACTTTGGACTTAGGCCACATCTGGGTGGTCTTTGTGACTGCAGGTTTTCTGGGGTAAGTTCACTTCTCTCCCAACCGCCTAGCATTAGTTTAGCAAATTGCCCTTGAAGGCATTTTGCTGCTGACTCTGACACTGACCTGAGGATCCGTCCCCTTTCTCCAGGGGAGAGGAAGGGAATAAGCCATTATGAGCAACGGATCCATGGGCACAACGAGGATCCTCAGCTCTGTCTTGTGGCCATTCACCCTGCTGACTGGGAGCACTGTTCACTGGGGAGGGGGAAGAGTGAAATGATGAGGACAGATGGGACCCAGGAGAAGTATGGCTGGGAGTAGCACTGTTTCTGATGATCTTCCCATCTTTCCTGGCAGTTTTTTCATGACAGGGTACCTTCCACTGGGGTTTGAATTTGCAGCTGAATTAACATATCCAGAATCAGAAGGGACATCATCGGGCCTTCTTAATGTATCTGCTCAGGTGAGTGTGTGTGTCTTCAGTGAATACAACAGGGAGGCATAGGAAGCTCTAGGCCTGACCTTATCCATCTATTGTTAAATCTAACTTTCCCATAACATGCTGTCATCAAACGTATCCGTCCTAAACATGACTGCCATTGCCCTCCAAGTAAGTGTTTCAGATGTTTTTGGTATCAGTGATCATTGTGATAGCATCCTGATCTCTGACTGGGGTCACACAACATGATAAGCCATGGTGGGTTGTGAGCCTTGTTTGTTCCAGTGTGGCTTATCATGACACTTGAATCGAGTACAAATGACTCAGTGTTAATTATTAATCATGCAAAAGCTGTCCTGAGAACCCTTGATTTACTGCTGGGTTACTGAGGTAGCTTGCTTTCAGGGTGGCTTGCAGCAATGTCAGAACCTGGCTTGATGACTGGTTTCAAATGGCTACAGAATCATTTGGCAAGGGATCATAGAAACATAGAAACAGAGCAAGTCAGAAGGGACCTCCCGGGCCATCTAGTCTGACCCCCAGCTCCAGCCGGCTCCAATCACAACGTGCCCACCATGTGCATGTCCAGCCTATCTTTGAACACCCTCACTGATGGGGCCTCAACGACCTCTTGTGGAAAGAGATCATACTCTTTATGATCTTCCTAGTGCCACCTCCAGCCTCTCTCTTTGTCCCTCTCTTGATACAAAAATGGGTATGTCTGGAAAGCACTCACCACATTAAAAAAATGTTGTTTCAAAAGTATACAAATGTGTTCAATTGGTTTTTTTAAAAAATCTCTCTCCACTATTATCTTTCAAATCTACACCAGTGAGCAGATTTGCCTGTATTATTATTACTGTTTTTGTAACCTCTATACTGCCCAATAGCCAGAGTTTTCTGAGAGGCTTACAATGGTTCTTAAGCAGGACTATGATACAATAAAAACTATTAAAATTCAATAATGTAGAATTTTAAAAATAGTTTAAAGATTTAAAACAATTTAACAACTGGAATAGTATTTAATGCAAACTAGACTCATGAAAAACACCAGACATAGGTAACCCCATCAGTCATTAAGTAACCTAGAAACCTTGAAACGCCTCAGCACAAAGGGCTGTCATAACCTGGTACTGGAAGTGTGAAAGGGTAGGCACCAGGCAGGCCTCACTGCACAGTAAGGGAACAGCACTGAGAAGGTGCTCTCTTTTGTTGCCACCCTCCAAGCCTAACTTAGAGGAAGGCCTCAGATGTTGATCATAGTGCACAGATAGTTTCCAGCTGGGAGAGGCATTTCTTCAAATATTGTGGTCCCAAGCAATGTAAGACTTTATAGGTTGAAGCCAGGACCTTGAATCAGCCTTAGCAGCATATAGGTAGCCAATGAAAGCAGGGCAGAATTGCTTTAAAGTGAATTGCTTTAAAGACTAACTCCTTGCTCTTCTCTCACCCTGGTCTGGTTAATGCACAGGGACTGACTATCTCATCTGGCCTTTTATAGCGGCGTCTGGAGACTCAAGGCAGGCTTACAGGGCCTGGGAGTGAGAAGACCAGAACACAGCACGGCCATTAGCTCTCTGGGTTGTGTCCTGTTACCTGGTTAGTTCTCTCAGTGCTGTATCTCCCTCTGGCCATTAATACACTGACTGACACCCTCACCTCTGCCTCCCAATTTGGCTCCATATCCTTTTCAGACATGCACACAGGCATACACAGGCATGTATGGTAAACAGGCATATAGGCAGGAGCAAGTGAGGGGAAATGGGGGCTACCCTCAGCTTTGTGGCAACCTAACGGGACAGTCCAAGGGGACATACCTGCTGGAGAACCCTGCCAGTGGTGGCAGTGGACCTGCCTGTAAGCCTCAGGAGGCTGCTGGTTTGCCAAGAGCCTGGTGAGTCCAGTCTGTGTTGTTGGTGCCCAGACCGAGGCTGGAGAAGATAACCAGAAGGTGGCTGGGCAGCCAGTCATTGAAGTGGCAGAGCTGTCCTCTTCCCGTAAGCTTTCCAAGCTTCGGGAGTGCAGAGTCGGCAGGCCAGGGGCTTTCTCCAGTACTCTGCATTGCCTTGCCAGTCGCCTTGCAAATTCCTGGACCCCTTTGCTTCCATTGGCAGCTCTCAGAGTTCATGGTCCATGGAACTGCTGAAATGGAATAGGGAATTTGCAAGGCATCTGAAGACAGTGCATAGTGGACAGGCAGATCTGCTTCCTTAAGAAGGACCCAGAATGAAGACAGACAGACAGAAAGACAGACAGACAGACAGACAGACAGAGAACACATTTCCATATGTTTGAAACACTGAAAAAATGGTGGCAAATTCACTAACTCCTTTGAAAAGTGGTTGCTTTTTGCAGGGAGGAGCCAATAAACTTCCACTTGTCAGCTGTATCCACTCATATTATGTCCTGAACTGGCACTTGCCAATCTGCCCACCATCTCCCAGAGGCACTTTTTCCTGACACTGAATGCCAAGAGCGTAGGCTGAACAGGACGGAGTGATTAGGGAGGGGGCAGGATGGGTGGGTGTACTTTCAACAGGGGTGTTGTTCTTACTGCAAAAATTTGGCTCTGTTTAATTTAGTTTTCTATACTTTGCAAGAATAACACATCGACAACACAGTTTATTTTTACTCTAAGTACTCTCAAACTCTCACAGTGATTGTATCTGTCCCCCACTGTAATACCATTCTATTTTGCCCCTTTAAATCACAGGGTCAAAGGAGGCCTAGAACTGGAGCAGGAAACTGGCAAAGAAATGTGGCATTATAAGACTTAATACATTGTGAGGCTGAAATGAAATTCCATTAGTCAGTTGAAATTAATGTATACAGAGAGGATATTGATCTATACTGCTGAAGAAAGTAAATCACAGGCAGGTAAATTCACCCAGTTGTGCAATTGTAAACAAGAGAAAAAGCAAACACCAAGAACTATTTGCATATTTCTGAAGCTGCAAAAATAGCATAGAAGAATGAAGGATATGAATAGAAAGAAATTGTTTTGAAAGGTGCAGTGATCAGCGTGGGGCAGGAACTCGGAAAAGCTTAGCATATTTCGGATGAAGATACAAGAGGGGTTGTGCCACAGTGGTTCACGGGATATGTGCTGGGAGTGAGTGGCTGGGAGAGGGAGACAAACCGTGGCATGTACAATCATCTCTTGGAGAATCATGTGAGTGGGCTGGCAAATAACCAACCCCTTATTCTTAGCCTGGTTTATCATGGCATGTGAAACTGCCCTCTGGGTATGAAAGAACATCAACAAATGCAGCCAATCTTTTTCTTTCTAGCCATGACAAAACACCTTCATCCTTGTCCTCTATCTCCTCAATAATAAAAACAATAAAGTTTATTATAAAATCAATGCTAATGTATCTATTACCAAGTATCTATTGTGCAGCACTTTTCAGTGTACAAAGTGTTTTAAAATTCTGGCCTCATTTGAGGATAAGTAAAAGTAGTGGTTGTGGTCATTCAGGTGTCAATGTATAGCAGCTTGAATGCCCCGCTCTGCATGCAAGAATAGATTTTGTGTGTTAGAACAAATGATGCAGCCCTCATTTTTTTTTTTTAGTCAGGTCTGGTGGCTGGGAGAAGATTGTAACTCTGGACCTTAGACTACTGTTGACTACCAAATGTTTACCTTGACTATCCTAGGCATAGCCATTCCTATTAAATTGTTCATTTTAGATGATGTGACTAATTAAAGTAGAAATTTAATTTCTAATTTCTGGCCCATTCGCTGGAATGGCGTTCTATTTATCAGTGCAGAGCTGCTCAAGAAGTGGGAACACAGTATGGGATGCATGTCCCTGATGTTCTCCAAATGTGTTGTACTGCAACTTCCATCATTCCCAGCCAACATAGCTAATGGCCACGATGGACGGGAATGATTGGAGGTGTAGTCCAATGGATCTGGAGGGCTTCGGGTTGGGTAAGGCTGGTACAGGAGATAAAGGGACATAACGGATGGGTAAGAAGGGAGTTTGGATGTGTGGTTAGGAGCAGTGTTACCTTTGTTCACTTTTATATTACCGTTTTGCTTTTGTGCTAGGTTTTTGGAATCATTTTCACCATTACCCAAGGACAGATAATTGATAACTTTGGGACTCGACCAGGAAACCTCTTCCTCTGCGCGTTTCTTTTCATCGGCACTATTATGACTGGTAACTCCATCCCCCAAAGTTCTCAAACCTACCCTGGTCTGCTTTTGTACAATGCTTATCTATTGTTTCTGCTTCGGTACTCTATTTGGGGGTAGGGCTGCAGTGTATAATTGCTTGACTGGTTAGATTAACTGATTTAAGAAAACTGTTAATTGCTACAGAGATGCCCATGATTGATCAAGCAGTAAATTTTTAAAAAGAAATATATACTTTTTAATGCAAATTCTTACAAAAATTGCCAATGGGAATGTTCAAAGAGGCATTCCTCTTTCTCTCTCATGTAGGAAGAAGGACTGCCTCTTAAGAATGTTTCTTCTAAGGAATACCTCTTTTAAAAGGATGTTTGCTGTAATGTGAATGGCATCATCTAAAATGCAGGGATAAGTTGTGCTCACTGTTAGATTTCAATTCCCATCCAGCTTGGTCAGTGAACAAGGAAACATCTGGAGGGCTGTAGGTTCCCTACCCAAATTTGAAATAAAAAGTATATGGTTTATTTTTTATACATATGTGAACTTATTCAAATTAAATCAACTAAAATAACATGATTAATCAACCAAGAATTAAATAATTTAGATTGTGCCCTTCACTGGATTTGGTTTCAGAATTTTTAAGTTAAAGATGTCTTTAATTGGATGTCAGCTCTAATTTAGGGACAAGCCATTGGGGGTCAAATATGGTTCCCAAAGGCATACCATCTGGTCTTTGTCATTACCCCTAATGCAGCCTTTCCCAGTCTTTTCCAGGCTTCCGGATGTTTTGGACTACAACTTTCAGCACTGTCAATTGACTGCTGGCTGTGCTTGTAGTCCTAAACATCTGGAGGGCACCAGATTAGGAAAGGCTGTTGTAGCTGGTCCATAATGTAGTGGCCAGAGCGGATTCTGGTGTCTGAGGTTTGGAATACATTTACCAGTACTGTTTCATTTGCATGGGCTTCCAACACATGTCTGGGTACAATTTCAAGTGTGTGTTGTTATGTATAAGGCTCTGCATGGCTTGGAAGTAGACTGTTTGAAGGGCTGCCTCCTTCTGCACGAACCTTCTTGTATGCTGCATTCAGCATATGAAGCTGTGCTTTGGGTTCTGCCTCTTTCAGAGGGGTGCTTGTTGAGGACATAAAGAGTGGCCTTTTTAGTGGTGGTACCCAGGTTGCAGACCATCTCCTGAAAGAGATTTGGCTATTCCCCTCAGTTTGATATAAAGGCACTTGTATTAAACTGCTTTTAATTAGTGTTAACCTTCCGCACTGGCAATGTATTTGTAGATTAGCCCAGTTTTATACCTCATGCTGTAGTTGTAATGTGTTTTTAATCTGGAAGCCTCCTGGGTGTGTGTGTGGGGGGGGGGGGCTTCTTTGGAGGCCAAAAGGTGGAGTAGAGATATTCCACATAACATGTTATTTATTTTTGTTATGATGAAGATGAGGTCCTATTCCCTACTTTGGTTGGCCTTCCTGAACCTTCAGCATTATTCCATACATTGCCTGAGTTCTGTGTTGTTCTTTGACCCTGGTGTGTGGCATTTCAGCTTTCTTACCTCAATTTCTCTTTGCTTTGTGCCTCAGCTTTCATCAAACCTGATCTCCGGAGACAACAGGCCAATTTGGAAAATGAACAGAGTGTGAGTAAACCATATGCTTCTGTTGGTAGCTTATGGCCACTGTCCTCACCTGTGAGCCATGACATGGTTTGTCTTGATGAATAATTGTGCCAGCCCAAGGAAGTGTTGCTGTTATCTCAGCTGTGCCAGGTATGGTTTATTAACAGTCAAGTGCTGCTAGATTCTTCTCTAGGAATCAACAGAGCATAACTAGTGGCTTGTTTCCCTTGTGCTCAAGAGCATCTACGAGAACTGAGAGACATAAAGAGAATCTCAATGTGATAGCATGCATGTATGCACAATATGGGATGTTGCCTATCCCCTCATTTGCATATCTCCTTAGCTTTGCGAAGATTAGGAAATGACAATTAAGAGAAGGGAAGTAAGATCATGAGCTGCTTTCCATGGCAAGGATGAATGCCAGACCAGTGATCACTGCTGAATGCCATGTTGGTGAATGGCAAAGCAAAAGTTATCCAGGTCTTGGTTCTGGATGAGGTGCTGACCTAGCCTGTATCAGAGAGACCTGGTTGAATGCGAGTGGAGAAGTTAACTTCTCCCAGCTTTGTCCACCTAGGTTCTTCACATGGCCGCAAGTAAGGCCTGGGGGACACAGAAGCATAGCTTCAGTGGTGTGTTGGGATTCCTTTGCTCATGTTGGGGTTCTATCCTCCTGGTTACATGCCCCCTCTCACACTCTTCTAGCTTCAGATGTGTGTATCTCAAGGAGGGTGGTTGGGACACTAAGGATTCTGTTTCCCCTGCTGAGCTAGCAAAGCTGGTCTTGGGTTACGTGCAAGTACACAGATTCTGGAGGTATGGATTCTGAAAGGGTTCATCGCATCCCTATTTCTGTGAATCCTCTCCTATGGAATGGAGCCATTCAAGCCTCCTTGTTTTTCAGGGTTCCCAAGAGATGAAACAAAGGGGTTATTAACTAGAGTGATATTGGCAGAAAACTCAGAATGGACAAATCCATGGCAATGAGCGTGATGGAAAAAGTGTACTCACCACCATTGCATCTGCTCAGAGTCACTCAGAGGAACTTTTTGGGGTGCTCAGAGGCTGTTACACTCTAGCCCTCAAATAAGGAGAAGTAGATCACTTGATAGCCTGCTGTGACCAATTTGTGTGACACTTTCCAGGTAAAATCAATCATATCCATTCTGACTTGGATGTCATCCTGAATACAGGTCCAGTGGCTGTAACTTTGGCTCCTGTTTGTCCATTTATAATGGATACTTTTCCATTTCTACAGTTGAAATTGAAAGGATTCTTAGAGAGGTGAGACCTACCACTGCTATGCGGAAGTGGTAGACCTATCACTTCCTGTGTTATAACAGCATCCAGGGAGGATCTGCTGAGTGAGTCAGGATGTCAGTGAATACCTTCTTGCAGCAAAGTATGATTCCATCTCTCCTAAAGGAGGAGATGGCAAGACAATTATTTAAAAAACAAACCAACAAACCAGAACCTTTCCCTGAACCCAACTGTAATGGATTATTTCTGGCCAACCTCCATTATCCCATTCTTGGCCAAGATGCTGGAGTGTGTGGTGGCATCTCAGCTACAGGGATTTCTGGATGAGACAGATTATCCAGATCCATTTCAATCTTGTTTCAGGGCTGGTTATGGGACAGAGACTGCTTTGGTCTTCTTGGTGGATGATCTATGCTGGGAACCAGGCAGAGGGAATGTGTTCCTGTTAGTTCTGCAGGACCATTTAGTGGCTTTCTATGCCATCACCCATCATATCCTTCCATATGAGATAGGATTGAGAGGCAATGTCATATAGTAGCTCCAGGCATTCTCAGAGGGGCAATCACAAAAGGTCGCGTGGGGGAGGGGTGTTGTTTGATGCTGTGGCCATGGGTCTCTGCTGTCCCACAGGGTACTATATCTCCCCCCATGATTAACAGATATTTAACAGATACATGAAACCACTGGGAGAGATTGTCAGGACTTTTGAGGTTCAGGGCCACTAGTATACAGACGACACCAACTCTGTCTCTCCATTTCATCTCTAAATCCAAGGAAGTTGTTCTGCTTCTAAATTGGCACCTGATATTGGTAGTGGAATGGGTGAGGGCAAACACAAAGTAACTCAATCTAGTGCTTTTGCTCAGTTGAAAGGCAGATCAGGGAAAAGGGCTGCACCGGTGCTGGATGGGGTTAAACATTCCCTGAGGACTCCGGCTAACAGTCTGGGCATGCTCTTGGATTTGGCCCTCAGCCCTGATGCCTGGATTTTGGCAGTGGCCAGGAGAATGTTTGTACAGCACATGCTGCACCATTTCTAGAGGTGTCTCATCCGACCAGAGTCAGAAATGCCTTAGTTGGACACTGTAATGTGCTTTATGTGGGGCTGTCTTTTTATAGTTCTAACCAATTCTAATTGTTTTTGTAAGCTACCTTGAGTGCCACTTTTTGTTAGAAATGTGGGACACTAAATAATAAATAAGGCAACCAAAAGCAGAATTCTATATATATTCGGCTTGGAAAAAAACCCCTATAGCTCTGAGCATCCCTCAGCCAGTAAGACTTTTTTCTGACTGAAGGATGCTCAGAGCTATAGGGTTGCAAAGATGCATAGGATTGCAGCCTAAGAGGTTTTAGTTTAGGCAAAGCATAGATTCTGGCTTCCCTCCTGAATGTTCACTCACTTTATCAAAAATGGACACCAAGCTCCTGTTAACAATGGTAGAAACCAATACAGACTGGAATAAAGGTAACTTATTGTCGCAAGCCCTGTGATTATCCTTCCCTTTCCTTCTCTTCCTCCTTCCCTCCCTCCTGGCTTTGGCATGCACCTGCCTGTGATGACATATGTGGTTGCTAGAAGTCTGCAATGACGATACTGACTTCACAGCACGATATGATGAACCATTTGGCTGGGAAGAAGAAGACATGAAGTGTGGGATTTAAATGGTCTTGGGAGAGATAGGGAGAAACTGGAGAGGCAGGTTCTAGAGGTCTGGAGGCAAAGAGAAGAGGGACGGATACAGTTCAGATGAGTCATTACCAGATTTGAAGCAGAGAGCAGGAATGGGAGATAGGCTTTGAACTTGGGCAATGAAGTTTGCAGGGAAAAACTCTCCACCCCCAGGAACAGAAGAGGGTAGCTGGTTGATCCCTGCAAGTACTCTAACCAGGAGGGAGGAATTTATGACCAGCTCAGATTTCTCCTAGCTACAATATCCCTGTTTCTGGCTCAGACCATACAGTCCTATGACCTACTAACTCTAGGGAATCAGGGCTGACCTCATCAGGATGCTATGCTACCCCATTGGCAGAGGTGGCACCCTGGGTGAGTTAGGCCCTGGGCAATGACAGTCGTGTGATTTCCCAGGAAAAGCACAAAGAGGAATCAACTGAGAAGAAACTGAGGCTTTGTTTTGAATGGATGTGGTCCATCAGAGGCATCCTGAAGCCACCCAGTAATGTAACTAAAGGAGCTAATAAAAACTTTCCTTCTGAAGGTATTTGTCAAGATCTGCTGCTTGGATGGGTGATGTAAAGTAGGGTTTTTTTTCTATATGGTCCCTTACCAGGGGAGCCTGTGATGCTCAAAATGGAATGGAGGTAGCCATTTTGGTGTGCTCTAGCTCCTCAAGTGTCAGTTTTGTCCTCCTTATGACAAGAAAACTCCTAATGGGAAAAGGAGAAAATGCTAGCTATGTTTGCAGTTGTTTTCCTTCACTGGTTCTGGGGTCTTTCAGGGTGTTGGCATGTACTCTGGGTGCAGCTCAGTATATCAAAAGCTGTCAGACACAGAGGGAGTTGTTGGAGTGACTGGGCTAAAGCTGTTTCTGGCTCAACTTAAGCGGATTATTCTCTCCCAGCTAATCTCTCTCTGCTCCACACTGCAAAGAGCGGTGGCTACCAGAGATCAGCTGTGTTCCTATCTCTCTTTCAAGAAGGGGCCTCTTTGGCACGTATGTAATTGCCAATCTACAGCCAGGCCTTGGAGCAGGCACACAAGGAGATCTGTCCCTGGCCTTGTTTTAGACAGACTGTCACGAACCTTCTTGGAGGAGCAGCGTCTGGAACTTAGCAGCCTGTTTCATCTGAACTGGGAAGGATTATTTAGACTCTGGGCACCAGAATACCTCTCCCCCACCTTGGTGCAGACTGTGCAGTGGATTGCATAGGGTGACTTGTGCTGGGATGGCCCGTCTTTGGGCAAGTGGGATTGATCCTTTTCCAGTGCATGTCCACTGAATATCAGATGTAGAATCTAAACAGGTGGTTCTTCTTTAGCCACAGATGAAACTTAATGTCCTCCAAAACTCTTGCTAATGTTGTTGCCTTTGTTCTGACAGTGTTTGATATTGATAAGTGCTGACATGCTGGTGAATTTACTAAGTGATTTGTGAACAGTGTTTCACTAATAATTGTATTGCTAACAAAAAAATAAAATCTGAATTTTGAAAATTTCAGTTTTGAGATTTCAGTTAAAAAATGTAATTGTACTCTTACCTCTGTCTTGCCCCTTTCTTTAGTTCTCTTAATAATGAAATAGCCCTCTTTTATAATGTGCATTTAATAAGAATTGAAGAATAGTGAAACTCACAAAGCTGAAAATCTGAGATTGCTTTGAGATTTCAGTGAACCCTTCATGTTGGAATGGGTAACTTTCCTCCAGGCATTAATGTTTTCTAATCCACCTTTTTTTGTTTAAGCCTTTTCTGGAATAGTGATATGTGGCTGTCATTTCAGAAACTCTACTGCAGTAACAATCAGATAATGAATTATGGAATTTGTACCTTAACCCCATCATTTCCCACTCCTGCTCAATAACTCACAAACAAAGGTAGGAGAATCACTTTAGGCTGCTAAACCAAGTGTTTGAGTGAGGCTGCACTAGCACTGAACCAATGCCACATTAAGATGGAGTGAAGTACTGTGTATGGAGCTGCTAAAAAGCATTGTGTATTTTTAAAAACCATATTTATTAATTTACATTTACCTTTAAAATACATTTGTATTTATTACCACTTTATGCTGAAGGTACTTAGCCACTACATCTTCCTCCCTAGCATATTTGTGCTCCAAAAATTTATTTTCAGCATTAGCTTAGGGAAATATTTGTAGAAGACTGCAGAGAAAATGTAGTTATTGAATCTTTTGGCAGCATAAATGCAACCTTAACAGGTACAGACTTGAGCACAATAGGTGTTTTTTAGTCTTAGAAATCTTTCCTGGAGAAGATAGCATTTCTGCCTTAGTATAATATGACTGGGAACAGGTAGTGGGAATGGGATTGAAACACGTCATGTGGCCCTTAGCCACTTAATTCACAGTTGCCTTTTTGTCCTAATTTGCCTAGGAGAAAATGCTGCCTCCACCCATTCAGTATTTAGTATATTCTCAAATTTGTAGAGAATGGGGCAACTGCGGGGTGTGCCTTCCAGTGTAGAGTTTTGTTTCCTACCTCCCTAAAGTCTATGTTCACTTCAGCTAAATCAGCCATCAAATTGGAGCCTTTTGGCATTTGACTGACTAGTGCAACTCACAAAGCACTTTGCTTTGCAACGGTAATTCACCCTTCCTTTCCTGCATAATACTTTGCAGTATTCACATTTTCATCACATGGTTCATCTGATTATCTTTCCTTATCATTCACCTTTATTTTACCCTTGTTCAACATGCCTGTTCATACATTATTGTCTGTGCTCACTGTTTTCAAATGAACAATCTTATTGGGCAAAGGCAATGACTCAAACATAGAAATAACTTTCTAATGTTGAGCTAAATCTTGAAGTAGTTAAATAAGAATGAGCACAAAACCTGGGAGCTAGTTGTAGGAAAGTCATGCTAGAGCTAGTATTATTATTTATAGTTTGTAACTTCTCTTTCGGTTGGTGAGCAGTCAATAAGTGAACACAGTGCATCTTGCATGGTCAATTTTCTTTTGTTGCAAGAACGAGCAGCAAAAGTCCTGATCATATGCTGTATGTCCACTTCTTTTAGCACTGCTACCTGCAAATTATAGGACGTGAACACTGGCTAAATAGTTTTTGCTTTCAAGAGGGAATTGTTATTTGTGTAAAAGCCTTTCAGGACCCCACTCCACATACACAGGGTTTTGCTGGATCTTTTTGTTTTTGTTTTTCTTTAATGTACAAGATAAATATTTTTCTGCAAACATGGGGGATCCCATGCAGAAACCATTGTACTTACTTCGTAGTACAGTGGGGGAAAGTTTAAAGGGAGGGAGAGAATAAAAAAGCATCTATCACCTACCTTCCTGAGACTTGAACAAGCTGGTTGGAGTGTTGAATGGGATAGTTATGTTCACTTGTTTCTAGGAACATTGAAGTGTTTTTAAAGTCATGATTACTGCCCGGGTCATAAGTCATGTGCCACTAACCATTAAGGTTTTCATTCTGCACATGAACCTGGAGCTGTCCAGATGCTTTGGATGCCTTCATGAGCTGGCTTCTCCCTTTTCTCCTTCCAAGCAGATCAAGACAGAAAGTTTCTGGGATGCAAAAGGAGTATTGCAGAGGTTATTAGCAGAGACACCCATTGTTAGAGAGCCAGCTGATTAGGGAAATAGCTCTCATGCTAAGAGATTTCAGACTGAATCCCTTCCCTTCTCAACGAAATGGAGTTAGCGCCACACTCCAGGATATTCTCACTGTTTGTGGGCTGGACACAACTCAGTTGTCTGGCTCTTCTGAAGACTCACTAAGTTAGCTCCTTCCCCTTCTGGCCCTGCCTGTTCAACAGTGTCTCCCCTTGAATCAGAGATGGTCTGGTTCTCACCAACCACTTGGCTTATCTCAGGGCCTGCTAGCCTTGTCATTTCAGCTAAAAATTCAAACCCTGCCTTTTCTTCCAGTTCAGATTGAGAATCTGAGGTAAACACCTTTGAATGCTGCATTTTAATAGAAGGGACCCAGTCCCTACAGGTGAAAGCCCCAGCATCCCTGGCAATTGATCATGCTGGTTGAGGATAATGGGAGTCGTCCAAAACATCTGGAGGACACCAGGTTGAGGAAAACTGTTATACATTCTCTCTCAAGTGAGCTTCATTGAACGTACACTTCTTTGGGTTAATCTGTTTGCAATTGGACTCCACAGATTTTAGCAAACTCATGCTTTTCCTTCTGTTTTGTTCAGTGAATGAACACCATCTTCTTTGTCACAAAAGATATAGACACTTAAAAAAATTATGTTTCATAGTACTATGAAAAAGCACCAAACTGTTTTTTAAGTTCCTGCCATGTAAATCTTAGGAAATCATGATGTGTGCAAGCCTTAGGGAATATGATAGAAAATATTAAATTAGGGTAGAAAATATTGAAAAACCATGTTAAACTGTTGAGGCTGAATACCTAATAATTGTGGTTCCTTTTATCTGCCGATGGCCTTCTATTTGCTAACTTTTTTTAAAAGTTCCATAAGTACAGCTGCCAAATTCCATCAACATGTGATGAAGGAATGTTAGACAAGAAGAGATTTTTGTTTTACTTTTGCTCAGTTAAGCATGGTGTGTGCTAAGCTCTGTAATAGTAGACTTCACACATCATTTTGTATCTTTTATTTTTGGAGGCCAGAGAGAGCAGCATGAAGAAAGCTTAATAGCTAAATACTGCACTCCTGTGCACCTTTACTGGTGAGTAGATTTACTGAGCAGAGTAGCTTTACTTCTGAGTAAGCATGCATAATTTTGTTAGCTTGTTTTGTGATGCATGGCCAAACCCTAAGGCTTGTTGGGCAAGAGGAGAAAAGCAGCCTTGGCTCTAGGAACATTTAAAAAAACAGTCAGCAGCAACCTACCACACATGGTAGGTCAGTCTTCCTTTATTATCCTCTGCTTCTCTAAACAACTGTGAAAATTCAGCTGTCATGGAGGGATGTACAGGCTTGTTGTGTTTCAAAAGACATGATGTCAGTAGGATATAGAAGTGTCTCTGTGTGGGACAAACGCATGTGTTATCTGTTTCCTGAAGATCAGCACTGGAAGGATGGATAGATTATCATAGCAATACTGCTTTGGCTTTGCACTTTGCCTGACAAATGCTGCCTTCAGTGGACTGAGGTCAAGAGTAATCTATTTATGATCCTCCATAGTTAGCTGACAGCTCTCATGACCCATAGTCAATAATGTGGGATCCTAGGAGTGGTAGGCCAGAACATCTGGAGGACCGCAAGTTTCCCACCCTTAACTTGAGCTGTTTTTCCCCTAGAGGCCCAAACTGGTTTACTAGGCTTTCCCTCTTCCCAGGCAATTCTAGAATTGTATTCTTGGTGGGGAGAGCTCTTTAACAGAAAATACTTAGCACTCTGATCCAACTAGAATTCCCAGGATTCCTTGGTGGAAGCTATGACAGTTAATGGGGATAAAATGGATACTTGCTTGTAGTGTGCATGTAGACACAAAATATTTAAGCTCCATCCAGCTGTAAGGCATTTTGCTCCCTCAAGAGAAGCAAATGGCATCCTGAGCCTCTGTTGCCATCAGGCTGGTTGTTATTGGTGCAAAAAATCCCAGAAACGTCTGTCCCTCTCTGTGGCCATAAAAATACCAAAACGATAGACTGAATAACTTGGCAGTTCTTTCACGCTATCTAAAATTAACTGCCTGATGCAACCACCTTCCTCTGCTTAACAGTAGGGCTGGCCATGAATGGATAGTATTTAATCACACATTGGCGGGCTCCCTCATGTGAATGTGAAAGTTCCTTTATGATGCAGGGATTTGAGGAGGGACATGTCATGGGATGCACAAATAGGAGAAGGGCTTCAAGCTGTACATTTCACACAGTATTTGCGTTTTGCTCCTTACAGTTCTAGCTTGGATTTGTCATATGAATAACCCTGTATTGCCCCCTAGTGGTGTCCTGTGGAACAGGAACTGTAATTCTCTGGGTGAACACTACACTTGGCTTGCAACTGCAGTGTGGATTTGGCAGGCTGGAAGCAGCTCGGACCAGAAGGGTGGTCCTAGCTCAGATGTAGATTTGATATGCCACAAGGGATGAATGGCATCAGCAGCCCTGAGACTTCCTGTATTGAAAGTTGTGCAGTTTTGGACAAGTCAAGGAATATTTTGTGTCCCCCAAATGTGCTGGACTAAAATTCCCATTATGCCCAGACAGCAGGATATGATGACTGGCAATGATGGGAGCTGTAGTTTAATATATCCGAAAGGTGTCAGGTTGAGCAAGGCTGGGGTATATAGCATGGCATTTTGTAAAGCTGAAAGCTGATTTCTAGAACTGATGCTGTCGTTGCCTCTAATGAGATGGAAAGCAAGTGTGTGTGGTGCTTTAGTGTTTTTCTTTTCTACATCTTCTGAAGCTGCAATCTCTCTTCCTAACTTTGCTTTAGAATGCCTCCTGAGCAATATAGCTAGAGAAAATGAATGTATTTAACTGTTCTACCTTGGCATATCACTATTTCTTTTGTCATCTGTGAACTCAAAGAGGCCCATCTGCCTTTCACTGGAGCATATTCCACTGAGTGCCTTACTGTCTCTTTGGTCCCTCTGACTGTGAACCTTCTCTCTTTGACTTTCAGAATACAGTTGGAGAAATGGATCAAACAGTGCTCTAACAGGAATCAAACCTCTAAAGGGTGTGACTGCGGAGGAAATGCTGATGCTGGTACCACCATCTTCTGTTCTTACCACCTGAACATCCCTTTACATTTGGTGTGGCCCAGCAACCAAGGGCAATCCAGGAAGCTGCTTACTTTGCCAACGAACAAAATGCACACCATTGGAGTCACCCTCATCTAAGCCAGCTTCTTAGCCCAGGTGTTGCAGAAGAGGGCTGAAGGCAGCAGTTGATTTGTAATTGCAGCTGAATCACTGAATCCAGCAATTCTTCCATCATGTTCAGTATGGACTGAGAACTCCCATCTGTTATCTTTTTACATGCCCAGGAGACCTGCAAGATGGGATATACAGTGGATCTTGAGGAAGATCCTTTTTCCTTATGGAGAACCAGAAAGCACTTGCTCTGTGAGCAGCTCTAACCGAAGCACAACCCTTGATTTGCAAGTGGAGAATTTGCCCTATTACTAATAACAGGGATGAAGGTGGCTGAGGCACCTTCTTGGTAATTTTTCTAAAAAATCCCAGTCCAAATGGACAATAGTTTTGAAATGGGAATGCTCTAGTTTTACCCACATTGGGGTGGATATCCTAGAAATGTCTGGTGATAACTGATTTTTAATGACTTGTTTGAAAAGCACATGCTGTCATTATTTGCTTCCCACACCACAGCTGTTCAGCACTATGATGGCATTGATCTTCCACAGTCAGCTGAACGCAGAAATACAATAGAACTTCCATATGGCACTAAGCAGAAACTTGGAATGTTCTTCCCCAGGGCCACAAACCTTCTATAACATTTGCTTTCAAGTAGCTACTGCTATGTAACGCTTCTCTGCAATGTTAATTAAAAGTTACTTCTGGCAAAATCATATGTATGTTAAGGCAGAAAAAAGGCCCACAATTCCCAGTATGTCCCAGCTGTGCAAGCTGGCCAGGGCATGCTGGGAGTTGTAGGATTTGCTCCATCTAACAAAGCAAAAGATTGTGCCTTATCTCAGCTTCTGTTGCTGTGATTGTGATGAACTTTTGGTTAGTCATTTCTTCCTATTCTTTTCTGTAATGAAATGACAATATTGCATCTATTGAAAAGAAAAAAAATAATGCAAGGAAAACAGTTACTAGCATTCTCCCCCAACAGAAGTGGACTGATTAGGAGGCAGCTTATCAGCAAATCCTACTTGCTCTGCTGAACAGGATTAAACTACCAGTATTTTTGCTGGACTACCCTGGACAGGGGAGCACTGCAAGTTGCATTTTACTGCAAGGAGTGCACTATGTCAGATTTGAAAAAACACTGGAGGCCATTGGAATGCAACAATTTGGCAATATTCAGTTCCTTTGTACTAAGCAAATAATTAAGGATGATTCTTGAGAAAAGCAACCCAGTGAAAAAGCAAGTCAGTCATTCAGTGCTTGATTAGGAGGGTGAAAATGCAAATTAATACTATGGACAAATATGAACCTTATATTTGAAGAAGGCTGCATGAATCAAATTAATGCAGTCATATTCACCTACACAACACGATTATCTTTGAGTAATGCCCTGTCCTAGAAGTGTTTTTCCCAATCAGAGTAAGAATTATTGTTCAGTCCACCCAGTGTGAAGGTGGACAGAGTTCATTAGCATAGCCATAGAACTCTCCCTTATGCCATTGAGTTTGTTCAGAGACCCTGCTGAATACTATTTGTACTCTACTATGTTGCCAATGTGCTGGAAATGTGAAATGTATTTATGATCTATTTGGGATTGCATGTGTAGCACTTTATTTGGAAAGTTGCAAGATGCATTTTTGCTGAAACTTTCCACCCAGCAGCACATCAGAGGTATTTTCAAGCAATGTTTCTTGTCCTGGAACAAATACATGAATCATCCATGTTAGTTTTATAACGCACTGTGCAGTCATTCGTAGTCACAAAAGACCTCTGACATTCTCCCATTGCTGTGTGTTGAACAGAAGCAGTGGACAGTATGTCAGATTTGGAATGGAAAGCTCCAGGTTCAAATCTTGTCAGCCTGCATGGCCTAGCCATTTTCTCAACCTAATCTACTTCACAAGTTTGTTGTGAGACTAAAATGGGAAGAACAGTAAATATGGTTAAAAAAAAAAAAGAGGTAAAATTGGTTCTTCTCTGTGCCCCCTGCTTTTCTAGATCTCAGGGGCTGTCCAGAATAGAGTGCTTCCTTCTCCTATTGAAAAGTACTACATTTGCAGCTTGAAATTGGCAAGCTGATTCCAGTAACTTTTCATCAGGCTATCTCTTATCCAGCAATAAATCACCATCCTTCCTAGAAACTCAGGGGCTTCCTCACTGCAGATAAGGAGCCACAGCCCTGACGACTTTGGGCTTGGCTGCTCCCTTCTCAGATGGGCTGGCTCCATTTCAGTGCCAGAACTCTATCTGAGCTTACGTATCACACGAAGAATAGTGATTTCCACTGTGCCAAATAAAGCCCTTGATGCAATGAGTACTTCCCCACTTCCTGCAAACATTATGTCAGTTTATCTTTTTATGCAGTCCTTATCTTTACTGTTGGTCATCAAGAAAGAGTAAGTCACTTGCTTTGTTATTACCTTATTGTTTTCCTTTCAATCTTTTGTCAGGCTTGGTGAAAAATTCTGGAAAATGTTGTTTCATTTCTATACTGCCCCCATGCTGCTCTCTGGGAAGTTCACAAAATTAATGCAAAGTTACCAAGGAACCTGTTTTATATAATCCCATATGCCCCAAATTATATATGATGTGCTTTCATTGTATTTGGTTCTGAGCTGCTTTTAAACAATTATCAAATTCTTCATATTAAAGTTTGCATTTTGTTGATTTTGTCACAAAGCATAAACTGTTTAAATGTGATATTTCACCTCAACTGTGTGGTCTAATGTTGAGCAACGGATGTAAACTATGCAATGGATTTAAACTACACTGCAGAGAGATGGTGCAAATGGAATATTAATTACTTTTCTAGTTATTAATGACTTTCTGTAATTCTTTTCTTAAAGGAATAGATAGTGGCAGAGCTGTGTACGGGACTGGAGGATATTAGTTCATACCGCAGTGCATGGGGCCTGTGCAGTGCCCTACCACACAACATGTTAATAGCAATCATATTAATAACCCCCCTCCCCACAACCACAGCACTTCAAGTGACATTTTAGCATTGAAAGGTGTGTTCCAACCTTTGATTGCTTGAGCTGTGCAATTTCAACAAATATTGAAGAAACACAGCACCTTTTCTATATTTAAATGTAATTTAAATAATCCACATGCTGGTCAGTAACCAAGGGCTGGCCCACGGTTTTTCACTCTCATGGATGAACTTAAATCTAACGTCCTATTTTATTGTATGCTGAACCCCTTAAAATGGTATATTAAATGATTAAGAATTGATCAGCATAGTTATCTTATTTTTATTTTCAGTTTCAATAACTTAGGATACCATTTATAGTACACATTAATTTAGTGGCACTAAATGCTGGGCACCATCACCATTATAATAGAATCCACACTTCATAAGCATGCATGGAAAAGAAGAAAAAATCAAGCCTTTGTCATTCCTTAACCATCTTGCTTAGAAAGATCTGTTGTGCACCAACATCAAAATGAGCAAGCTCAGTCTTGGATTAAAGAGATGCAGCGGGGTGGAGGGGATGGTGAAAATGCTGAGACATTTAGAATGTCAGGAATATCACTCAGCCCACAACAATTTAACTTGCTTCTTTGCTGCTCCTTCAAAAGCGTTTCTCTGCAACATTTACATTGCTGAGGCAGAGAATCCTGAAATTGCGGTACCCCAGGTTGTTGCCTGGTTTGTCTTTATGGTTTGGCTGATGCTGCATTAACTGATAAACAAGGGATTTTTAAGGGATCTACTGACCCTTCAACAATGGATTCCTGGATGGTACACATAAAAATAAGCAATGCAGTATTAAAACTACAATTTAAAAAAACATAGTCATAATCATTAAGACATAGCTGAAAGGCATACAAAAAATAATTCAACTAGTTAAAAGGAATGAGATCAGCTTAAAAGGTCTTGGCAAAGAGAAACGTTTTAACTTGGTAGCAAAAAGAATGCATTGTCTATGTCAGTTGTACCTTTTTTAGGAGCTCTTTCCAGAACTGGGACACTACCACTAAAAAGATCCTGTCCTTTGTGGATGTGTCACACACCTCTTGGCAAGGAACCTTTGAGAAGGGCCTCATCCAATGATCTTAATATATGGGAACTTGGGTACGTGAAGAGGTGCTCCATCAGATATTTGGGTCCCAAACTTTAAAAGCAAGCAGCAGCTCCTTAATGTGGGCTTGGTAATACATAGACAGGCAATGTAGTTCCTTTAGAATTGGTGAAATGTGGCTTCAGTCAGATAACCTGTCAGAATTCTAGCAGTTGATTTTAGTACTAGTTGAAGCTAATCCACTTATGTGTGGTATTCTGGTAAAGAGAGGTAGATGAATTATCATCTGCGTGATTACAGCAGTGGCAGTAATTATGACAAACAGTAAGACAGTATTTAAGAGGGTAGCCTGGTTTCTTTCTGCCAAATCAATCTTTCTTTTGGGCCCTTCATTCCTTTTCTACATGTCTTCTAGAATTACCCTAAAGCAACATAACAGAAATTTAACAAAGGTAGCATGGTACACACACATCTTTCCCAGGCTGGGTTTGGGCCAGCTTACATATGCATTTGGGAATAGCCCTATATAAGAAATCTCCAGTTTCCACTTGGATTTGGCAAGCTAAAGGGAGACTGGTGGAATAAATCTGCTACCTTGGTAAGAAGAGGGAGGAAAATCTGAGAAGTTAATCCAAATGTGCAGTGTTTTCCATTAATGGAAAAAGCACCAATGCTGTTTCACGGGAACTTCTTCGTTGAAGAACTCAAAAGGTCACTGTACCTTGTGCTAAGATCTGCAGGGAGACAATCCAACATCTCTCCCTAACAGATAAAAAGTGGCAGCTTCTCCTGCTTATTAAAAACCACGTGTATGGACAAAGATACAGGCTGCTACAAATGCCACTAAGACATTTGCCTGACTCACTGTCCCAGTAACCAATGACTCCTGGGCAACACTATATTTCTTCTCTGTTGGATGCCCGACAAAAGTCAGAGGGTGAGAATCTAGTCTCTTTACTTGACACAACTTGCATCAGGCCCCCTAATTCCCACCACTGGAACTGAGGATGCTTCGAGACAGTGCCCTCCATCAGCGAAAGTCACAGCCAGCTTGGAACAGCTGTGTAGGGCTGTGTTCTTGCCATTGATCACAGATCAAGTGTTGCCTGTTCAGATCAATAGCAACTGGGTACAAAAAGATGATAGAGATGTCCAGATATGTTCTGGCTGCTTGTAGGGTAAAAGGCGAGGAAGGAAATGTCAGGGAGGTAATGTGGTGGTACACACTGGCAGATGGCTAGCAGGCAGATCGAATGGATACAGGAGCTGTAACTTCAGTTCCGTTTCTTGTTCTGTGATGTTATTTCTACTTCCAGATACTGCAGTCCAATCAACATCCCCAGGATGGAGAAACCTAAGATGATTGGAAATGAAAGGGGCACAGAACATTACTCTTAATATGACGACATTTGCCAGCTCATCTCAATTTGTAAGAAAAGTCTGTTCCTTTATAGGGGCAATTTGTTTCCTTCCAATGTTTTTGGCCTACAACTCCCTTGCCAGCATAACCAATGGTGAAGGACCATGGGAGTTGTAAGCCAAAAACCTGGAGGACTACAAGTTGTCCTCCTCTGCTTTAGGAGACCGGAAATACCCATTTGGTTCCCTGTTAGTTATGAAGCTTACTCAGTGCCCTTGGGCAAGTCACAATTACCTAGGCTTAACTAATTTCACAGGGCTGTGGCGAGACTAAAAATGCTGCTGTGAAAAACTTGGGAGAATGCTGAGCAAAACGTGTAAATAAACGAAACAGCAAGCAGGCACTAAAGAATAAGGAGCACACGCTCTACTTACTTGCCACCATTAGGGGGGCCAGGACACCAATTGTTGCGGCTGCTGTGCCATAAACAAACACTTCAGAGAGAAAATGGCCCAGTGCAATGAAGAAGGTCAAAAGCGTGATGTTGTAGAGGCTGCCAGAGAGTATAGAAAAAAAGGGTTAACACATGCCACAGAGAGGATACAGAGAAATCAGAGGGAAGAAAACTGAAAAGGGCCTGGAAGCTAATGAGTATTGCCTGTGTACTCTACAGTAAAGGTACATCCTAGATTGGCTTTTCCAGCTCTTGGGAACGATGCGGCTTCATTTGTTGCACAAAGGACTCTTACAATATGTCGGATCTGGGCTCTTGCAATCCTATACACAGCAGCACATCTCATTAAAGTTAATGAGATGATGTTCTGAGCAGACATGAATAAGATTTCACTGTACGGCTTTTAACATTGTTAAGGCATAATGCTATGGAAGCAGAAAAAAGCCTACACTCTCAGCATATGGGGGAGATGCCTAGACTTGCATCAGATTACACCTTTAATCTCTTCATTGAGTCCATTACACTCTATCAAAACACAATGGGTTAAAGACTTCTTTCTATCTAAAGAGTACAATGGGAAAACTTCAAAAAATCTGTTGAAGTCAACCATGATTATGGGACAATGAATTCTTACCGTACCTGTGGAATTCACAGGCAGCTGGTTGGCCACTGCGTGAACAGAATGCTGGATGAGATGAACCCCTTATATGATACAGTATGGCTCTTATGTTCTAGTGTAGTGTTTTAAATTTATTTTAACTGGGTACAGAGTCAGGTTCTGATTCGGCAAGCAATAGGATCCATTCTGTGCCTCTTAAAGTATCTAAAGATACTGGACAATGAACATACATTTTTTAAAACATTGCAAGACCCTGCATACAGGCTTATGATCTAACCCCCTGCTGCATTTTTATGGATTTACAGAATATGCTAGGGCTCTAAATTATTTCTCACTGTAGAGCTCCAAGGAAACAAGCAAATCGTTTTGAGTGTTGATTCTCCTTTAAAGCACAGCTCACCTTTAAAGAATAACAGTACAAATGACTCCTCAGCAAGCAGTTCTTTACTACTTTGGGCTTTGGAGTTGAAGTTGATGACTTCTATGATAAAAATAGGCTTTTGTGGTTTTTCACACATTATTTCAGTTAAGCCAGCAGAGCTGGGCTGATGTGTCTGGAATAGAATCCTTAGTTAAGCTCCAGTCAGCTGTGCCTGCCCAAATACATAGAAGATAATGGAGACAGCACAGAATTCTGAAGCAGTGCAAGTATTATTAGTGAGTAAGGATGGTAGCTTTTACTTAAGCAAGCACTGGCTACTAATAGCTTCCCCCTGCAATTGCCCTCATTTTTTCCACTGTAAATGGCATTTAAAATAACATTTTAAATGTATGTTCTCAAAACTGACCATTTTAAATACAGAAGCAAGCAAACAAGGGCTGAGATGTTTGTTTTTGTACCCATCTGCGTCCCAGTTTAGCTCAGGAACACCTAAATGATGCAACCCCAATAAAACTGCACAATCTTTACATTTATGCTGTTTGCGTAACTGTTGGTTGCAAAATGTTGAATGTTTTTCAGAATTTGGAATGTTTTATCATAGACTGTGGTGATGGAGGGTGACAAAAGGTAGGGAAAGTATACAGACAAGGAGCCCCAGGAATGATTTGGGGAGTTGTGTGCTGTACCAAAAATATTGGGTTTCCTCCAGAGGTGGAAGCACTCATGGTGGAAGCGCTCATGGAAGCAGCAGGTTTATTTGGGGAAAGAAATGTATTAAAGGACATCAAAAACAGGGGAGACAGTCTACAAATTCCACTGGAGAAGACAAAAAGCCCTGGCAGCTGTAATAAGAGAAGTGTACTTCCTTGTGGTTGCCTCAAGTGCCTGAGTTCTTTTTATGCATGGCTCCAAGCAACCATCCAACCAGATCACAAACACACTTGTTTACCATTATCAGCTTTGCAGACTCCTGTTTCTTCATCTACTTTCAGCTTCTAGCTTGCTGGAAGGCTGCTAGTCATAGTTCACCATAGAAATAGTACATTGTCTCTTCTTCACCTGCCTGCAGAAGTTCTCCAGACCTCACTCTCCAGAACTAATTATGTGCCTTAGGATGCAATCCTATACTTGTTTAAGCAGAAATAGATCCTGCAATTCCCAGCATCCCCCAGCTAGCAGGCAGGGAACTACAGAAATTATTTCTGTCTAAACATACAAGGATTGCACCTGAAGGACAGGAGAGGGCAAGTTTTAGACTTACAGGAGCTACTTCATTTTCACTAGAATCCTGCGGTCTGCCAGCAGGAGCAGGGTGTATAATAGGGGCTTGGGAAGTGATCCTGAACAAAGTGCCATTTGTTTTCAGGACTGAAGGTCATACTCATATTGTTTCACCCACAAATCTACTCTTTTTTCATAGCAATGTAGGATAATGCCCTATATCAAGTCAAACCTCTGGTCCATCTAGCCAAGTATTGTTTAGTTCAGAATTGCAGGTGGAGATTTTTCCAGTTCTACATATTGAGAGAGGACCTCTTGTGTACAAAGCAAGTGCTTTGCCACTGAACCACTGCCTCTCCCCACAGGTATTCTTGATTCCAGTAGTTTAGGGTACAATCATAAGCTAATAGTCCAGCATGGCTGGCTAGGGGGATGCTAGGAGTTGTAGGACCTTTTCTGTCTAAATATGTAGAGGACTGCACCCTTCATTTAGGAAGAACATCATTGGGAGTTAGAAGCCTTTGCTGATCTTCTGGATATCTGCCAGTGGATCTTAACTTAGTTTCTGTCCAGCTCTGCAATACACGACACCAAACCTCTAATCCTCTATTGCTGCAGCCAAGAGGTTTCATGAAAACCACCACTACAGGGTTGATCCAGACAAGGCTTTTATGGCACTGTGAAGCTGCCTCATCCACAGAATAAATAGCCCTCCTTTTCTGGATTCTTTCATCTTTTCCCTTATTATGAAATATGTATTAAGAAAGAAAAGATGGAACACCTGCAAAACAACTAGGGGTAGGCCCCTGCTGACTGAAGGAACCGCAGTACAAAACTTATCAATGGAATTGATACGCCATACACAACTGTCAACAGAAAACAAATACCTAACCTCTTAGCTATCCAGACGCCTCCAATTCTGATTCCAGACATTTAATATGATGCAAAAATATATTTACTTACCTTTTTCTTCTCACATCAGTATCAGCCTTCCCAAATGGTTGTCCTCCAACTATGCTGGACCACAGCTACCATCATTGCCAACCACAATGCCGATGGGTGACCTGGACGGAGATGATGGGAGCTGTAGCCCAACATACCTGAAGGTGAACAGGTCATTGAAGGCTGTAAACAATCCCATCTTCATGTCTATTCTCACATTCTGTGCAAATGAAGGGTTCCAGGAAAAGAGCTACTAGATAATAGTTCTTCAGTTGCACAAGCTACTTGATAAGAATGTTTAAAAAAGTAAGATCAACTACATTATATCTACAAGAAACTATAACTGTTTACATTATTGGAGGTGGGGCTGTAAGACACTATTTTGTTTAGCATTTATTTTACATACGTCTTGTTGCGAATATCAATAGCGCAGTAGCAGCGAATCACAGAAGAGAGCAAGGTCCAGATGCCAAAGGTTCGGGCTTGGAGGCCATTTACTGTGCAGAGAAAAACACAAAATTAGCATTTCCTGTTTTGATATCCTTCTACTCCAGGCAAAGTTATGCCCTTAGGCATGCACAGGATAGGAAACTTATAAGACCAATGGCTCTGAAAAACATCTTAGGGGATAATGATCTTTCCAAATGAAGGAATAATGCAAATAGCAGTCAACAGTATTCTTGTGCTAAGCTACAGCCGAAGACCCTTTTTCTACAGATAAGGTTGTATATGGAAATGGCAGAGAGAAGAATAGTCCTTTGAAATGTATAGGAAATAAACACTTAAGAATTAGACAGGGATATGAACATAGGAAGACCCTCACTGCACTAGACCAAAAGCTCATACAGTTCAACATTCAGTTCACACAGTGGCCAAGCAGATGCCTACAGGAAGTCAGTAAGTGGGACATGAGTGCAGTAGCACCTGCCCAGTTGTCTTCCCCAGCAACTGCTGTATAAAAGCATACTGCCTCTGATTGGACAGGTGGCCTACAGCAGGAAGGACTAGTGGCTGCTGGTAGTCTTATCCTCCATGAATTGCCTCTTTTACAACCATTGAAACTGGAGGCCATCACTACATCTTGTGGAAGTAAATTCCATTGTTTAGTTATGCACCATGTGAAGAAACACTTCCTTTTATCCATTCTGACGTTTCCACCAGTCAACTTCATGTGACGATCCCAATTGAGTTCTATGCTGAGAAAGTCTCCCTGTCCATGCAGTTGTGTATACCTGTATCATGTCCCACATTATTTGTCCCCTTTTCTATGCTGAAAAGCCCCAAGCATTGTACTTTTCTCATAGGGGAGTTACTCAAGCTTGGTTGTCCTTTTTTGCACCGTCTCCAGCTCTACAAATGTATAGCTTGTGATAAGGCAAAAAAATACTGGTTTAAAATACATAAATGGCTTGAGAGAATGCTACAAAAACCTCTAATATTTAAAGTTTTCTTATTAGGCATTGTACCTGATGATGTTGATAATCAAGCAATGTATTTGATTCTACATGTAATTACTGCGGCGAGGATTGCATTTGCCCAACATTGGAGGAGTGAAGAACCACCTACTAACGAACTGATTTTAAAAAAGATCTTGGACTGTGCCAAAATGGACAGATTGTCTCCGAAGGAGAAAGAGGCTACATACTTCTATCAAACTTGGAATTCTTTTTATTATTGGCTAGAGAAATGGGACTATGCATAGACTTAAATATGTTTATGGATTACCATAAAAAAAAAGTATGGAGGGGTGACCCAGTAGGTCTGATGTTCCTGATGATTGATAATTTTTAGTTTCTTTTTGCTAGTTAGTAGAAAAAATAATAAAACTTACTTTAAAAAAATGTATAGCTTTTGATGAAAACAAAAATCAGGGAATGCTGGAGGAATCAAAATGGTGAGGAAGAAAGTTGTATGTAGCAATAATGTCAAAGAGACTTGCCCAAAGTCGCTTATGCTGCTGTTGCCATAATAATGAAAGACACCTGCACAGTGTTTCTTGCTAGGGCAAGAATCATATTTTACCTGCATTCCTAGTTAGGAGCTTAAAAAAGTAATTCCCTGTGATGAAGCTTTAGTTGGGATGATGTCACCTTAGTGGCTGAGTGCTGGATGCACAGTCCCTTCAATTAATAAGCCATAATACTAAATCCTGAAACTACCCTGAGATGCAGCTCCTAGCACAAGAGATCTTGCTGGACTCTTCTTACTTAACATAATCATGCCACAGTGTCTAATGTTAGATTACTGACATAAGGAAAAATAGCTGATTAGCTGCTTGTGGAACTCATGCATCCATTGTAAAGAAGAGAAGCCATGCAAAGGAGCAGGGTTAGCTCCAGTGCTGCAGAAAATGCCCTGAGAACACTCTGGCATGGATTCTGAGCTATGCCACTTCTGTCTTACCATTTAGTGCCATCACACATTTGCAATGTTCTTAAGGGCTTCTTAACACACTATAAATATGAGGTAGATACATGTGGTTTTAGTACCAAATGTTGAAAAAAACACAGGCTTCTATCTTACACCTCAGTGAAGAATATTACAGGTATACATGGTGTTCTAGCTATACTATAACATAAACAGCAGTCTCTATTAAAAGAAAAATAGCAACAGCTGCCTCCAGGTGCTTCATATAGTAGATGGCAGGTATTTAGACATTTAAAAAACTGACAGTTACACTCAGAGATTGGAGAAAAACATTTTTGGAGTTCAGGCAAGATATGGAACCTGGGGTCAAGGCCTGGTTACCAATGCTGTCTAAGGGCAAAAATAACAACCTCTATGTCTTACCAAGGTTTGGTTTTCCTGTGTATAGTTTCTCAGAGAGAAAGCTGTGATCTCTGAAGCTTTGCACTGTGTTCCCCATTGCAATGATGGACACCATAACTAGCCAGCTACGGAGTACATTCAGGAAACGGCTCATCTTGAAGTGGTCCTACACAACCTGCTCATGGGAACAGAGTTTAGAGTTTATGATACACTCACCCATCATAAGTCATACCCCCTCTGGGCTTTGTAGATTTCTTCCGAAATCAGTGTACTATATAGTGTTTCACAAAAAAACAAATGGCTTGCTTTAGGGTTCACCTTAGAAGAGTAGAAACTTCACACCCACCATTCACAAATATACTAGCATAAACCCTGTCTCTTCCAGAGAGAATGGTACTTGACTGTAATAGAGTTCAGTTCCAATCCTGCACACAATTTGGGAATATTCCTCAGTTGAGTCACTGGAAGTGATTTCCAAGTATATAAAAGTGGGAGTGACTTCCAAGGATATAAATATAGAGTTCACGAGGCATCAACCTTGGCAAATCATTTTTCATCTCCCCCTTCATTCCAATCTTTAGCCGAGACAGAGGATTATCCTAGGAGGCGTTTCTGCAGGCGTTTTCTTTTACCCCTGTCGGTTGTGCAGTCTACTAACCTATTAACCTGCTTAATTACTGAGCCAGTCTAGAGGCTTACAACCACTCCGCATGCATATTTATCAACGGTGGATTCGAAAACCCGTTCACTTCTACTTGATCCTAAAGGAAAGACATTAACCTTTCAGGAGCTTCTTCACACAGACCAACAACGTTAATCATTTTTAGCATTACTCTCCAAATAGCACCTCCCCCTATTCAGGCACCTGCCCTCTGACCCCAACCCTCCCTGTCCAAGTCGTGCTCCTCCACTATCCCCTCAGATGCAACCCCACCCATTCATTGACACCCAACAACCCTCCACAGCCTTACCTAATCCAAGGAAGCAGCAACAGTCACCTGCTACCCTACCTCTGGCCTGTGGAACTGCAGCCTTGACTCGAAACAGTCCGCATGCAATGATTGGTTCGCTGTCGGACTACACCTTCCTCTGGTTGGCCCCTCCATCCATCTCTAGACCTTTCTCCCGCGCGGCACGTGGATGGGTAGGCGAATCTGCCTATCAAATGCTTCGAACCCTTCTGAGGCGTTGTGACGTAGACTAAGGCGAGGCTCTTTCGGCGACGGCGGTCTCTTTCGGTGTGTGAAAGAAAGGCAGAAGCGTTGGTGACGCCATATTAGAAGAGGCATTAAGGCATCCGAACAGGGAGTACGCAGTGTTGCGCACGCGCACGGGGAACGGACACGCGCGGGAGCCGAGAACCGGCGCTTGCGCAGATGTGTTTTCGGTGAGGGAGGGGACGGTTGCATGTTGGTTGTTGTAGTAACAGGAGAAGCGCCGGCAGGGAGGAGCCGCGGCTATCGGGCCCTAAGGGAGATGAAGCAGCAGGTATGGGTTCTAGGGGATTTTGGAGTAAGGTAGTTGCTGGCAATACAAAGTCTGTTTAGCACCGAGGAGGCTGTACTTCACGAGCGGAGGAGGAGGCAGTAGCATCCTTCCTCAAAGATAGTATCCCGGGGAGCAGTCCTGAAAGAGAGGGGAAGAATAGAAGGAAAAGGAGGTCCTTTCCCTAGATAAAAGGCCAGGCCTGGGCAAAGCGACTGAGCTGCAAAGTCCGCGTAGTTCATTTGATGGTTTCCAAGTCCCACGTGCGGAAAGAGAGACAAATATATATTGACGGACGCTTTCTGCTCTCCCTCCCCTTTCCACGGGCATGGAGTTACGCTTCCAAGTATGGGAAAACTGGGTTCCCTGGGAGAAACTTGAACCTCTCGAAGCAGAGTGATCTTGTCACCCTTCCCCCTTAACCCGCTTCACTTATCCCTCAGGATCTAGGCCAACCTTCCTCAACCTGTGCTCTCCAGATGTGTTGAACTGCAAACCCCAGGATCCCCCTCCCAGCCAGCATGACCCGTCTTCTGCAGTCCTATTCGTTTTAACAGTATTTGCACAAGTTGGGGAAAGCTGTGCATTTTCTCTCTCCTTCCGTTTCAGTAAACATGGAAGTAGGTTCTGATACATAGGAGACCAGTCGCCCAGGGAAGGATTTATGCTTCTTGGAGGAGAAGGACATTGTCACCCTTCTCTACTCCACTTCTTCCCTAGTGTCTCAGTGACTGGCCTAAGGTTAAAAGTCAAGGTTAAAAGTTTGTAAAAATCACACTGCATAGCTTAATCATGTTACTATAGTGACTTTTTGTGAATGGCAATTATTGCCTTTACTGACCATAGTTCTTGCATGCTGTCTTTAACTTTATATTTTCTCCGTTCCCATTTCATGTGACCTACCCTCTCCCCAGTTTCTCATTATTTAGTCTGAGGTTGTATGGTAAATAAGTATTTAAAAGTCTCATTGCACAAACATCTCAGATGGATTTTGGTTGTTGGACAACTTGTCAGAGTATGATGAGGTGGGTTAAACCCCATGAATAAAGAATTTAGCTGACCATCAAAAAAGCCTTCAAATCCCCAGTATGTGATATTAGAACCAGCTGAAAAGTTATAATGAAGAAACAGTACTGAATGTAACTGAGTCAGTCTGTTGACATCCAGTAAGTTTTAGGCATGCTCAATGCACGGTAGAATTGCCCAAGTTAGATAACTATTTTTAATCCTTTTTCAGCTCTAAAGATCTAATAAACTTTATCATGAGTGTTCTTGATCCTGTTTAGATCTTTAATATTTCATGTTAACTAACATGCAGTGACTGGATGTACTGAATTAGTGGAAGTTACATGTGTATATGGTGTTATTATGTAATGCTTCTTTGATAGGGACATGCTTGACTGACAGGTTGTGGCTACTTAGATATTTTAATTTAATATGATGGTGGCAGACCTGCATTCTAGAACATACCAAGTAGATTCAAAGTGGGAATGTGGGTATACCTGTGCAACGAAAAGAAAAGGGATGTTACACCTTTTTCCTGCCTTTTCTTCTACTTGTTCTCCATCCTCTGACTCCCAACTTCCCCTCTGCTGCTCTTCTGCCAGCTAAGAATGTGACTATATCTCATCAGGCAAAAAATAGCTGTGGGGAGGTATGAGCAGGAAAAGGAGACTCAGTGCCTCACCTGGGCACTACTCCTGTTTGGTATGATCTTTGTGTTAATTGCAAGACTATGATTTTTAAAAATCTGATGACGTTAAAGTCCAATTTCTGAAAAGTATGTGCTGTAGTTGTGCCCAGCCTGGGTTGGTTCTTCTGGCAGTCTCTATGGAAGGCAGTGGGGTTGCAAACTCACTTGAAAAAGAGGTTGTACTGTACTGCCTTCTGCCAGTTGCATAGGGTACTGCTTTTGTTCTGCATGAAGCTCCTGTGCTGAGAGACCTAGGAGAACAGTATTAAAAGTGGTCTTATTCACATTTACATCCTTTCTCTGGGAAGTATATCTCACTTTATCCTCCAAACAACCTTGTGAGATAGCAGTGTGATCCAGTAAACATAGCTGTTGAATGTGGATTTTCACCTGAACTCTCTACCTAAACCCTTTCTACCTCTCTAGGCAGGACTTTGTACAAGCTTTCTCATGGCCTGGTTGCCGATATCCCCAGCTTGCTATGATAACTAGGTTTTTCTCCTCACACCCTGTTTTCTTCATAGGAAACAGCACTGTCTAAATTTACTGATTCTACAGCAAAGAGTTTGAAAGGCCACCATTTCTGGGCTGTATGAAAACGTCTACAGGAAATGCCAGTTAGAATGGCTCGGGACTTGGAAGAAACAGACTCGTCCTCAGAAGAAGAGGAAGAGGTGGATGGACCAGAGTAAGTTAAACATATGGTGCCCATATACAGCATTAGAACTGTACAGCTTGTTTCTTCATATGTAAGCTTGGAAGATTAGGTTTAGATTTTTTTTTTTAAAGGAGGTGGTTGGGTTATAGGGTATGAAAAACCAGCTTACATGTTCTTGCCTGGAAGTGGTAGGCTGGGATGCAGGGGAACATAATCACGGTCTTGGTTAAATATATGAAAGCTGCCTTTTATTAGGTTAGATTACTTGTTTTTTCAGCCCAACATTCTCTACTCTGACTGGCAGCTGATCTCCAGAGTCTCTGATAAAAGCCTTTCCTGTCACCTGCTGCCTCATCCTTTAATTGGAGATGCCAGGGGTTGAATCTGGGATCTTTTGGATCCAAAATATATGCTGTGCTCATGAAGAATGGTTACTTTTTGTCATCAACAACTTTTCTTGCCATTGATCCTTCATATGCTATGAATCTACTGCTTGTAGTTCCATCCTGGTTAATGGGTGATATAGAATTCAAATCAACAAAGGAGGGACAGGGAGCCAGGGTCAATAAATACTGCCTTGTTTTACTAGCCTTTGTACTCGCTCAAGTCTTTTGGCATGCACAGAGAAATTAGGGAAAGGCAGGTCATCTCACACTTCTGCTATGTTTTGTTGAAGTTATGAAACAGTGAAAGAAATGTTTTCTGTTTCTTATCCAAACTGCAGTGCCACTTAAATAAAACCTGACTTTTTCCTAAGTCCTCTGTGCTTGAAGGAGAAATGGAAACAAGTATTGCCACAACACTCAGTGTTCCATATTTCCTTCAAACTGCCATGCAAGTAGGAACTCTAGAGAGGGGATGTTTGTTCTGGGCCTCCTTCTCACACATAAACTTGCAGTTACTGGATAATGTGATTCCTGCATGAATTAGTACTGAAAGAGAAGATATTTTAGCTAATATTGGCACATTCTACTTCATAATAGTGTAATACTTGAAAATATCATGTTTGCAGAATTTGGGGGTCTTCTGAAAAAAGCTGTTACCAGCCTTGAGCTATAGAGTGAGAGGGTAAGATGGAGAAAAATGTATTAGGAGCCACTGTGTTTGCAGTTGATTTGTTTTTCAGCTACTTGGCAATAATATTTGTTAATGAGTAATCTTTGTGGAACTTCCATTCCAGCTGGTCACTATAAGATCATTTATGTAACTCTCTAGAATTGATACCTGTATTTGCTTGCTTTTCCCTTCCTTCCTCATTCCTTTTTTCATTATATCTGTAGACATGTACAATATAGATGTTAAGCCTGCAGTCAAGGACTGTGCTATGATTTAATGTCAATACAATGCACAATAAATTATAGGTGCTTCAGAAGTGACAAATAATAATTTGAATCGATCATTAAAGAGGCTCTCTCCTTTAGCAGTCCTTTATTTTACCACTAACATTCATTGTGAAGCCTCTTGGCTTTACTAAAGAGCAATTCTAGTTCATTTAGATTAGTTAATTTTGTCATTGATTTAATATGCTTCCAGTCAGAGGGTTCCTAACACTAACAGTCAGAAGGCATTGTGTGGCTGTTCCATTAGGGAAAATAAATGGGTTTCTTCTGGTAAGGAAAAAGAGGGAAGAATAAGTAGGAAAGCGTGGGGTGGGGTTAGAGGTGTTACAGGAGGAAAAAACCATCTGGAAACCCCATAGTGTTTTGTGTATAAGGTAAGGCAATGGCTCAACAAAGGTCTAGTCTGGAAGCACCCTTCATGGGATGTGAATGTAGACTACATCTCAAATCTGACAGGTTTCTTGGTAACATTTTCTTGGGAGCATGTTTGTGTGTGTATGTGTCCCTTGGACTCTCTGTATTTATTGACAGCAAAATCTTCCTTCAGGATTGCAGTGAGATCTTCTTTGATGCATTCATTTTTTTCTGAAATGCTACCCCCTAGAACAACATGGAATCAATGCCACAGTGACATGATTTTCTAAATTATATATCCAGGCAGCTTTCCCTTCGCATTTCAAGCAATATTGAGCTTGTTGCAATGCTCGGTGACTGAATTAATCTCTCGGCACTGCCTACTACACATCACGTCAGCCATTATGCCAGGTAGCCAAGGGTCATGAAGAGGATGAGTATTGAAATCACTTTGAAGCATGTCTGAGCCCTGGTGTTCTTACTGTAAATCCTGAAGACAGGGCTTAACTTAAAGCCCCTTTGTGCAGTATCGGCTCTGTTCCCACTTACATAAGGTGTTAGGATGGACACCATAAAATCTGCTTTGATTTAAAAGTGCTGCCCTAGCTCAGGGTGAATTATTTTGGGGAGGGAATGAAAGAGGATGCAAAGTTGTGCTTTATACTGATATGGGGATATGAAGTTTTAAGAATAAAAAGTTCCTGTGTAAAGAGATAGGAAACACTTTATTGTGGTATTGCCTGCAATGATTCTGACACTTTATGCAAATATCAGTAGAATTCTCTTAGCCTTAAAGCATGTGTGATCAAATGAAGACAGATATTGCTGCTACTTTGAAGGGGCTGTGGTAACTTAATCAGTAGGGTAGGCCTTATTGAAAATTCCATAAGCTTGAGAGCTCCACCTAATTGGGCCATTATATAGATGGGTTTGGCAAATGTTAGCTACTGGTGGTCATTTTGCATAGACGTATATATTACTTTTATTAGTCTTAAATATAGAAGACTTTCTGAATCAAGAGGCTAATGGATCCAGGTAGTTTCCAGAGGGCCCTTGGTGGTCTTCCAGCTGACATGGCAGTTGCTGTTGTTGAATCTTTTATTCCTTTCTTGAACACAGTGATGACTTGGGCATTTAACATGATTACTTCTGAGTGCCCTCTCTGTAGTAGAGCTCATATGGTTCCATAGTGTACCACGAAGGTGAGACTGATGAAACAATAGAAGAGAAGACTTATGTTGAAATGCAGAAAAACTCCCAGTGGTTGCACTTCAATCTTTATGAGCATGTAGTTGGGTATATTTAGGGGCAGTTGAGCTTGGCAAACACCATTTCACTACCTCTGTTAAATCTTCCCTCTTCTGCCCCAGTGGAACTTTTTTAGGTCATTTGAGGCCTATTACAATGGCTTTCCGCAAGGGTATTGTAGGTAGATCTGTGACCCTCTGTCATCTAGGTACTTTCAGGACAAGCACTGCTGCATCTGTTGGAACTTGGATCCTAGTGTTAAAAGCAGTAGAATCAGGAGAGGTTCTCAGAGTTCAGCCAGATAAAGTTTTCTTGGATGAATCATAGAATAGTAGAGTTAGAAGGGGCGATGAAGGCCATTGGGTCCAACTGTCTGCTGTTGCAGGACACTAGTTTACACCATCCCACTCAGATAGCTGTCCAGTTTCTTTTTAAATGTCTCTCGTGTAGGAGATCCCACCAACCTCTCTAGGTAACTGGTTCCACTGTTGTATTGCTATGACAGTGAGAATAACCTCTCCCATTTCGCCCACCCAAGTTTCAATGATACAAGCCAGATCATGAATGAGAGAGATCTTATTTTGGGCTGACCTGGCATTAGACAGCAGCACCACCAAGCCAAAGGGTAGCTGGTATGGCTGTCAGAAATCATCTAGTTGGGGTGGGGGGAATCAGAAGAGGGGACAGACGTAAAATATCTGACCCCTTCTTAGCTAATCCCCCAAGACCATATTTCCCACTACCCATAACTACACTAATAAGGCTACTCCCTTGCTTCCCAAAGTTTCCCAGGAACATCTAAAACAGTAAAAATGTTAAAAACTGACCGGTTGCTATACTTGTGGCTGTGGGGTTGCCTTTTGTCTGACTCAAAAGTCCTGGCACCAAACAGACTTTGAAGGAGTGCAGATATGTACCAAACTGGCAATGATGTCCCTTGCCACTGCCCTTCAGCAGCTACCCAAGGCCACTGCCCTGGGCACAGGCCCCCTGAAGAAGGCTTGCACTAATTGAATGCCCTGCCTCTGGAGCCTGTGGAGTTCAGCCGCAATAGTTCCTCCCTCCCTCCCTGGACACTCTTACCAACCAGGCGAGGAACAAATGGTCCAGTGACTGGGCTGCGGCAGAGGCAAAGGCTGAAGAGTAGCGGGCTTTGTCTTGTCCTGTCTTCCTGGCCATAGTGGACCAGACTGGCAGGCAGGCACTTGCGATATTCCCCAGCATGGGGATTTCCATGGGTCAGCTTTGTTCCCCTTCATGTTCAGCATCTACATTAAACCTCTGAATGGGGTCATCTGGATTTTTGGAGTGCATTGCTATCACTATGCTGGTGACTTTCCTTTTCGTCTCCATCAGGCAAGGCTGTGAATGTGCTAAATCAATGTTTGACTGCAACAGTTGACTGAATGAGGGCTAATACAGTGAAGCTCAATACAGGCAAGACTGAGATGCTGTTAGGGGGCGGTTCCTCAGACTTGATGGAAGATACTCAAAATGTGCTGGACAGGTCTGCAAATCCACAGTTTGGGAGTCCTCCTGGAGCCATCTTTGTCATTCAACATCCCTTTGTCAGCTACTTCCCTGTCTGGACTATACTTTGGCAATCTCTAAATTAGATTACCCAATGCATTCTAAGTGGGGCTGCCCTGTGGACTATTTAGAAGCTGTAATTTGTGCAAAATTGGGGTAGCCAGACTAATGACTTGGACCAGAAGGGCCAAGTGTATAACATCAATGCTGGTCCACTTGTATTGACTGCCCATATGTTTCAAAGCTAGATTGAAGGTGGTGGTTTTAACATATAAATAAAGCACTATATGATTTGGGATTGCAATACCTGTTGGGGCACCTTTCCTAACCTAAATCTACCTGTATGCTATATTCAACATCAGAGGTCTTCCTTTAAAGGAGGCTGGGTTGGTGGCAACAAGGAAGATGACTTTCTCAGTGGTGGCACTTCCATTATCATCCCATTGAGGATTTCCATGCACCAAATCAGTTAGTTTTTGGCTGCTAGTATAAGACTCCTTTCTATTCTGAGGCATTAATGGTTGCTAATGGCACATGGCCAGGATACGGGGTTTCCATTAGCTATTTTTAATCAGTCAAGTTGTATTAACTTGTTTAGTTTTAAAAAATTGGTTAAATTAATTTTAATTTTTTGCACTGAAATTTTATGATGTTTTACAATTTTATTGCATGTACACTGTCTATAAATGTTTGTACACCATCCAGTTATGGAGTGGTATAGAGATGAAACAAGTAATAGTGATGATGATGTTATTTTCCCCTCTGGATTTTTTGACTGACTGTCACGTTGTACTCTTATCTTCATGACTTATTTCTACTCTGTCCCTGTTTTCATCCACCTTCCTTAGGAGTGGTACAACCTGAAGTGGAAGTTCTCCAGCTCCTGTCACATCAGGGTAGCAGTGGAAATTAGTTGAATGAATGCAAGTTGTGCATTATTACAAACTTGTTTTCAAGAGAGGTTTTATTCTTAGTGCTGTTTTCAACTGCATGAGAATTCAGCACAGCCCAGTCCCCAGTGCATGAACACTTCCCAGAATTTTTCTAATGGAAATAATAAAAAGATTAAAGTTCATATTCCCAGCTGCACAAAAACATAGTTCCACCCGCACATTTTTACAACTGTAGAAAATGTGTCCAGCTGCACATTATAGTAAATGTCAGTGGTCTATAGTTGAATTAATCTGATGAAAATCTGAAGAAGCATTTTTTCATATGAGGCCCTGTCAAAATGATATGTGTTAATTTCCTTGTATGTTGCCCAACTCTTTGCCCTGGCTTTTGTTGTTCCGACTTTATTTTTATTTCTCTGCTTTATTCCCCATCATTACCCATACTGAATTAAGTTGGTTTGTTGTATGGTGACCATGCAGATACCAGCTTCTCAGCATTTGGGCTGAGGCTTAACAGTAACACAGCAACTTGTTGTCACTTGTTTGCTGAGGCGTTGCCGTAGTGCAGGTTGCCACAGTACATGGTCAGTTTGTATCTTGAGGCACAAAGACCTGCCCTAGGAAAATGTAAGGCTCTTTCTTCTAAGAGTGCTTTGTGCATTCTAGATGTTACTTAGAATATCAGAAACATTTGCTTTTCCCAGGCAACATTCTTAATGTGTTTGTGCTAAATGTTGGATGAAGTAAAAACAAAACAAAAACCTTGTATTCACTTAATAGAGATTTTAGAGGAATAGACATAAGTAAGAATCATGCTTGAAGGATAGGAACTAACCAGAGCAGCATTAAATGAGACTGCTCCTGTATACTCTAAATAATTTATACAGCTATGGATATTTATTTTGCTGTGTGAATGGGTGTTTTGAGTTTATGAACGCTGATAGCTATATTTGCTGTTAGGTACTTTCATTCTGTATATGGGGCCACTGCATGCTGTAGGTGTTTAATCTGGCCTTCTTTATTATTAGCAATAGCTTGTATATAATTCATACACATTTGTTGTTGTTTTAGGGAGCACCCATGTATCATGTGGACAGGTGGATTCAGAAGGATCCCAATCCTGGTATTTCATGCAGAAGCTATTCTAACCAAGGACAGTTATATCCGTTTGATTGGGGGTAAATATAGCTTTATATAGTTATCTCATGAAGAATATATTAAATACAATGACTGAAGAAAGATTTATCTGTAACTTTGATTCTTGTTTTGTAAAATAAAGAAGAGATGCTTTTAGTACTAATCTAGAGTCAGAAGCTGGATTTGAATACAAATATTTTATTAAATTGAAATAGTAAAGCCTAAGTTAAGCTGTACTAAATTTTTAAGGACTTAAAAGCTCATAGATTCATGTTTTAAGAGATATTTAGGATTTTCATTCCCAATACTGCAATATTTATGCTATATTTAAATTTTTGTTCTATTAATTTCTTAACAAAAAATATCGTCAGAAACATTGGAATTCCAATTGTATGAGCAGTCTCAGATATTGAGAGCTTTAAAACTACTCCTCCTGGCGGTATCTTCCTTCTGGCAGTATCTTCTGATTGGGATGCAGTTACTAATTTATGGTATTCTATTCACAGAGCGCTATCGCTTGTCTTTTAAAATTGTGAGAACAGATAGTCGCCTGGTGCGCAGCATTTTGTCAGCTCATGGATTCCGTGAGGTATATTCATCAAATTTCTTGAATGTAAAGAGGCCAATGCCCAATGTAATGCTTTGCCGCCAAGAGATAGCCTGGGGGGACAAATCAAAGCCTGGGGGTTAAGTTATATCCAATCAGACAACAAACACTATAAACCTCTTTCTTCCTGCATTTGAATATGTTGCTCTGAGTCTAAAACAATTTTATCATGTATGTTCTTCCAGTTTATTATTGTTTTGCTTTAAGTTCTTTGATAACATTCCTGGAGAAACTTGGTTTATAGGGATGACTATGTGGACAGTCAGTGTGGCATAGTGGTTAGAGTGTTCAACTGGAGCATGAGATGTTCATGTTCTAGTCCTCACTTGGTTATGAAGCTCACTGATTGACTTTAGGGCAGATACTGACTGTCAGTCTAACCTACCTCACAAGGCTAGAATGATGACAGAGAAGAAGAGAGGGAGGATCATGTAAGCTTCCACAGATTCCTTGCAGGCACATGAAGGGATATAAAGATAATAAATAAAAAATGTTGTTCTGGAAAGCATATTTGGAGTGAGATGTAGGCAATGTATAAATGGCATGTAGCAAAATGTATAGTAAGAAAAAGAGTTCCTTTGAATGTCATCAGCCTGTAGGTGAGGGGTTTGCCTTGTTTTTCTGGACTGGGAAACATAAAGGCATTAGCTTTGCAAACTTATTTCCATCAATGTAATGTATCGATTTGAGGTAATGTAGCTTTATTCAACTGACTGTGTTACCAAAGATTTATAAGCATGTGTTTTCCACAGGTGCACCCAAGCAGCAATGAATATAATCTTATGTGGACAGGGTCCCATCTGAAGCCCTACATTCTACGAACCCTCACAGATATTCAAAAGGTCAATCACTTTCCCAGGTAAGAAGAGACTATATGGTGAATAAAAGCACTATGTAGTGGATTACATAGTTATGTGACTGGTTGATTCCTTTACAGCACTAGTAGATGTTGGTCATAATTGAATTCTGCTTTATGTTTTTCTTCAGTATCTCTCATATGTGGAAAGCTGGAACAAATTAGATGGGTTATTTTATTTATTTTTATTTATTAAAAGCTTTTGTATGCCATCCTATTATACAAGAACTCAGGATGGTTAGGGTATTTTAGATGTATGAGTTGCTATCTCCAAAGTGTTAAGGTTCAATAACTCATGGATACTAATATGAGAAATAAACAGTTGCAAAAACAGGTTGCTAAAACCAGAAACTCATTTGAAAATGTTTGCCCACTGATTTTTTAAAGAAATGTTTGGTACTGGTGAACCTCTAAGGAAATGGAATCCTAAAACTGAGGAAGCACTACCAAAAGTTCTTTCTACAAGGTTGGCTAACTCATTCCAGCCGTTAGAGCAGTTGTGAGTAACCTGCAGCTCCTGCTCTGCATGTGCACCTTAGTTTTCTTTTATACAGCCCTCATCATCTTTTGTACCTCCCTGTACCAGCTACCATAAGGAAAACAAAAGAGAGACTGGCACGTTACATGTGTGAAGTCAGAGGCTCAACCCAAAGCATGAGGTGTAGTGTCTTTCAGAAGGAAATTCTAGATATTGCTCTCCATGGTAAGCTGTCATATGTGCACCTGCTGGCTTTTTTTCTTCCGTCTTATTGTGGAAGCGTCAGAGTGTGTATGGAGTGGCTCTGGCCATTCCACTGTTAAGAGGGCAGCCCTGGAGAGATTCCTCTGAGGGAGTTCAGCCTTTGATGGAGAAAAGGTTCTTTTCTCCTGCTTCAGTGTGCTTTCAAGTAGAAGGAGAGGGAGTGATCAGTAAGGGACTTCAGAGCTGTATGTTGTGGCCAAGGTGACAATAGCAAGAGAGCAAGCTAGTTAAATCGCACTGTCTGATCTGTGCAAATTATTCAAGTGTAGCATCAACATAGCCTTGAGGGTCAGAAAGGGGGGTTTGCTGTGACTGACATTCTATCTTTCTCTCTAGGCTTCCCAGACAGTTAGTGCCAGTTTTGACTATTTGTGTTTTCTATTGAACACCAGAACAGATTAGGGATTCTGCTGATGTACCTTCTGCCCAGCTCCTCCTCATTTATTTTGGGACAGTGATGGTAGCAAAACTTCTTTTCTAATAGCATTGCATCTTCCTGGTATCATCCAGTGAAGTGTTTTTTAGTGCTGCTGTCTGGGCCAAGGAGGGATATGATGGAACTTTGATAACATGCCAACATCCTTTTCCTGGGCCAGATGCTTGACTGGGTTGCTTGCTAATCAACAATGAAATAATTTTGGAATGGAAATTACCTTAGTCTCCCTGTGGAATGACCTTTGCTGAGAGAAGTACATGGGGAATGTGTTCTTGTTGATTCTTTTGGATCTCTCAACAGCTTTTGATATTATTGACAGTCATATCCTTCTGGATAGGTCATTGTGTGTGGGAGGTACTGCATTGTAGTAGTTCTAGTCTTACCTGTATGGCCAGTTCTAGAAGCTGAAGCTGGGAGATTTTTCCTCTGTACTTTGGCAGTTACACCATGAGGTATAACTGCCACAGAGCTCTGTTTTATTCCCCAAGCTATTTAACATCTGCATGAATGGAACTGTTGGAGGAATAATGCAGAGATGGGGCAAAGGTGTCACCAGTATGCAGTTTACACTTAAGTTCGTTCTCTCTCCCTCTCTCTCTCTCTCTCTCTCTCTCTCTCTCTCTCTCTCTCTCTCTCCTTTTCATCAAATCCTGGTAAAGCAGTGGGCGTTTTGAATCAGTGCTGCTCGTTGTAAAGGACTGGATGGGGGCCAATAAATAGAAACTCAGTTCAGATAAGATGGTGGTGCTTTTAGTGAGAAGTTTATCCTGCTTTAGTGGTGTTTAACGAGTTCTGAATGGGTTTGTGCTTCTGTAAAGGATCCATTTTTAGTTTGCAGGTATGTTTGGATTTAGTATTATCCCTGGAAGCGCAGATGACCATAGTGTCACAAATGCAGCTTTTATCACTTTAGCCTGATACAGCAACTGTGACCCTACCTGGACAGAGATAACTACATTTATCCATAGTTTATGAACCCCATGTTTGGATTACTGCAATCAATTGGGTCTGGGGCAGCCTTTAAAAATGGTCCAGAAACTTCAGCTGGTGCAAATAGGGATTGAGCTCATTAATGGAGACTGGTTGGTATGATTATATTACACCTGTTCTCTGATGTGTGCCAGTTTCCAGGCTGTTTCCAGGTATTATATTGAATACCCTTTAAAGTTTTTCACATTTCCTGAATGATCATCTTCTCTCATGTATACCTCTCAAGACTCCAAGGTCATATTCAGAAGTTATCTTCCTGGTGCCTTAACCAAATAAAGTGAGGTGTATGCTACTGAGAATAAGGCTTTTCAGTGGCAGGGGTTGCTACCCAGGCACTTTGGGGGTGGCTGACAATGACATTCACTTGTTAACTGCTTGGCAAGAGCTGCAATGATTTCTTGTTGCTCTTGCCAAGTCTCTCACTTGCAGTAGGGCTTGACCTACAATGGGTCATGTCATCTATGTTTAGATGACATCACAGCAAGTCAGCATTAGTCAAACAACCCCTACTGCCAACCATGGATGTCAGGTTAGGTGTTAAGCCTAAAATAAGTCATCCTGGCAAGCGTGCTCCAGATTTGCAAGACACAACAGCCTACTGCAGGTTGTTATACATAAGCCAAAGTGGGTTGCATGCCATGCAAACCTAGGTCAAGCTTGTAAGCCACGGTGGTTTGTTATACTGTGCAAGTCCAGAATTTATAATCCAGGCAGATTGTCATGTTATGTGAATCCTCTCTGTGAGTATTAGGGTACCAATGAATTTTTGAACATCCCCATAAAGAGATGACACCAGAAAACTCTATATACATGGTTTCAGATCATATGAATTAACTCGAAAGGACAGGTTGTACAAGAACATCAATCGAATGCAACAAGCCTATGGATTCAAGACTTTCCATGTTCTGCCTCAGACCTTCATCCTTCCAGCTGAATACCAAGAGTTTTGCAGTAAGTGTCTGACAGGGAATGACCGGTTCTTCAGTAATGCTGGAGAGTGGAATGTGGGGCTTTCATTCCATGATCCTTCTGTGCTTTAGCACACTAAAAACTGTGTGTGAGCCATTGAAATAGAAAAGGAAGGATATAAGGAAGAAATTAATTTTAACTCTTTGATTTCTTCATTCCTATTCAGTGATATGGCATGAAACCTTTTCCAAAACAGAACATTTTCTGATGCTACACTATTCCATGGTAGATTTTTTCACACCATATGTGTCTGTATTTATCCATAGTCACCTGGTTTGCTGTACTGCAGTCATTCATGATAGATGAGATAAATACAGGGTATTAACTTTTTAGAGTTATTCTTCAAAGGCAAGGATTGACAGTGTGTTCAGTTGCACATACAGGAACTGAAAAATAAGGTATGACATCCCCTTTCTGTGCAGTTGGCTCCTGGTTAGGCTTGGACCAGACTTGTACATGGTGTATTTGCCCTCTGTTGCTAACATTCTTCAATAGCAAACTGAAGGAAAACTTGTAACTGTGTTTATTTCAGTTAAGAACTCAAGAAGAGCCATTTTGGATCAGACCAAAGTTTCATCTAGTCTAGCATTCTCTTCCTACTGTGGCCAACCAGTTGCCATGGAATACCACAAGGAGGACATGAGTACAACAGCACCCTCATGCCCAAGTTCCCCAGTCTGTGCCCTTTAGTAAGATAGACTGCAGCTAGTTTTAATGTATTTTGTATTTGATGTTGTAAGCCGCCCCGAGGCCTTGGCAAGGGGCGGCATAGAAATGTTTTAATAAATAAATAAAAATAAATAGTTGTTCTGAATCACATTTGTCTCAACTTGAAGTGGAGCCAATAAACATTTCAGAGAGAGAATAAAGCTGAAGGTGCTGTAGTTCTCTCAACAAAAGAAATAATATAATACAATGTCTTTGAGTATATATTCTAAAAATAGTGTGTTTACTGAGGTGTAGTCATGTTTTGATAAATATAAACAAACATTACAAGGAAGAATATACTATTGTCTTTACAGTTTTACAATATTACAGTAAATTTGCAATAATTTTCACCTAAAGCTTTGAATATGACATCTGAACTATACTGTATAGTTAATTTAACTTCCCATGAAGCAGATGTTTCAGTACAACTATTTAGTAGCTATATTTTGGGAAAATATTTGATATAATTATACTGCACATAAAATTAACATGAATTGCATTGTTCTGTTTATTTATGTTTATTAAATATAGTATATGTACTTATTGAGGGAGAGTGAGGCATGGAGAATAAAACATGCTAAATCAGATAATATTATTTAGAGCACTGGGATATTTCCCAGAAAATTTTATACTTTTTCCTTCCTGGAAAATCCATATTACTGGTCCTGCCATGTGGAAAAAAAAAAGAAAACCTATGTATCTATGGTTCGAATTTTTCTTTGGGAAAAACTCAGCAATAAGTATCCCATGTCAAAGCATTTGGATTAGAACCCTAATGCTTAATGTCTACAAGCATGAGCTCCTTGACTTATAACGAGAAAGGTAGGCATTCTAGAGTTCTGTGTTTATACTGAATAACTCCAAATTCCTTAATAATTGCAGTATGTTACTATCTATGCCTAGAATGTGAACTGTATAGAATAAGAACATCCCATTGCCTTTTTTAGCCTTTAGAATGTATGACTGAAAGACACCTGTAAGAACTGCTAAAATTTTTCTTCAGGCATTGCTGGAAGTTATCAGTAACTGAGTTCACATGAACAGCAAACCACTGTGGTGGCTTATAAGCCATAGCTGGTTGTCATTTTGTGTGTGAACCTCGGATTGGTTTGTCACCATGGATTATTTTAGGTTTATAAGCCATGGCTCACAGTAGAATTTTTTGACCCACAATAACCCCTCCCTACCTGGATAACATGACCCATCATGGGTTAAGTGAGCCACTTGGCAAGATTCTCAATAAAACCTTGCTGTTCTTGCTTAATGACCATCACTGTCCCCAAAATACCAAAGTAGTACTTGGGGACAGCTGTCAAAAAACATGGTGGCACGCCCTTTCAGTTCATCGCGGCAGTACAATGGAGACTGGTGCCACTGACATGTGGAAGAGTAATCAATAGCATCAATCGCCTTGCACTGTGATGGTGAGCCCTTTCAACTGTTGGTGCCAGGCTGAAAGGGCTGCAGTGGCTATGCAGGGTGGGAGTGGACCAACTGGGACATTGAATATGCATCTCCCACTGCCCACTGTGGTGACAGGTTCTTTTGCTTAAGTCATGGTGGTCAGCCAAGATCAGTGATATGAATTTGTGAGTCAGCAGCAGCAAGCCCACCTCCCTCTTCCCCTACTTCTGGTGGTGAGGGGGGTGGGGGTGAATCTTGGTAATCCTTCTGGGTTCCCAGGGATACCTGCAGAGGACTAAGAGGGTAAAAGAGAGAGGAAGGACCCTACCTATGACATGCCCAATCTTTTCAGGGGCATCTTGGGTAAAGTGGCTTCTTGTGTCATGTGTATTCTCCTGGAGTTTGGTAATTTTTTGCTGAGCATTTGATACTGTTGTATTTGTCTTTTCTATTAATGCTCAACTAGATTCCTATTCAAAGGACAGGGGTCCCTGGATAGTGAAACCTGTGGCATCTTCTAGGGGGCGAGGTGTCTATTTGATCAACAATGTAAGTACTTGAAAGTATACCATCATTGATGTTTCACTGGTAACTATGAGCAAGTTCATAATAACATTTTTCCCTTTACAAAGGTGTTCAGACTATTAGTGGTGGAGCGCAGGGTGTGGTACTGTCTTGCTCTGTGTCAAGCAAATTATTTGATAGATATTGCTGCCTTAGCTTAAGTCAAGTGCAGTTACATAGTCTTAACATAGCTGTCTGCTAGCTGTCTCCCCATTCTCATTGTTTTTCTTGGGTGAAGTTGAATAGTATTATTGTGTTTTATTGGCTGTATTTTGCTTTGGGATATTTGTATAATGAAAAGCAGATAATACATTTTATAAACGAACAGTAAATGGAATGGTCACTGCCATCTTGATTCTTACTGCACCTGCATGGTGTATCTGGTTCTTGGGAACAATTAGAACTGAGAACTTGGAATTGGCATATGAATGTTTTTAATCCATGGGTGAAATTATATTATCTGGGAGATTAAAGCAATATATGAGCAGGGAGTATTCAGTAAAGTATCCTTTGGAAGCCATAGAAACAATTATGTGCCGATGGTTACTACTTTAATTTGTGAAGCCTATCTTCTTTTTGTGCAACCTCACCTTCTGAACTGTCATCAGATATGCTGGCTAATGACCCTTAGATGGTCACACATATATCCTTGCAAGTGACACATGGAGATGTCTTGAGATTCATACTACAAATGTTTGTACAGTTGCTGTGGTATGGAAGGTAAGAATGAATAGAAGTGATTGTTTAGCCAGAGATAATAGGGCTTGTGTTGAACATACAGTTGGAAATACAAGGTGAGCTGATTGTTTTTAGGTTGAGGAGAATTTTCCCACATGTTTGACCTGATCAGAAATCTGAGAAGTGAGGATGTGGTGAGATTCTTGTTATGGGTGATCAACTCTCTTGATTTATATAGTTGTGGGTTAGATGAATATTCAGTAGATAGACTCAATTATGATAAAGTCGTTTTGTAGCATCATTGTTGGCTGCTTCAGGAACCATGCCTATTACTATGAATCCAACTCAGATCTAATGCACAACTAAAGTGCAGGATGGTGTGTGTGTCCCTGTCATAAAGTTGATAGAATAAATATTCTTGGCATGGTGTAGTATAAAACTGGACAATGAGTCACTATTTTCACTCATATCTTTTCCCCCATATTGAAGGGGCCAGCTTGCCTCATCTGCTCTCAGCCTGGCTTCTTTCCCATGGAATAAGAGTGTGGCTAGCCAAGTGCATGAAGCAACACTTTCCAGAGCTACACAAGGTCTTACTCTCTGCTTCAAGGAAAGGCATACGTGAACAAAGGGTCAGAACCTGGAAAAGACACTCTAAACCCATTTCCCGTCATATCTGGCTTTTTCAGCATTGCTAAACCCATAAACCTGTCAAATGTGCTACATCTAGGGAGCACTGTCTAGAATTTCATTCTTCCAAGAAGAACCTGGTCTTAGTTCTGAATCTAGTTTTGACATGAGAGGCATGTGTTACTATTAAAAAAAAAAAACTAGCAATAATCTCTTTGCTCAGTTTGTACCCCTCTCTGTATGAAGCACTTGCATTTCATGAACATGGAAATCTCTACAGTTATTACCTTAAGTATGCAAGTGCTGAATTTGGGCCTTTGTGTGTGTGTGTGTGTGTGTGTGTGTGTGTAAATGAAAGAAAGGTAAGGTTGCATCCAGTACTTTTGGTCTGCCAGCACCATTGCAGCAATGCTATGTGCCTTCAAGTCTTCTCTGGAGTGTTGGGGGAACTTTCTGGCATTGATTTGGGGTATACGCAGGGGTTCCAGGGCAGTACTAAATAGGGCATAAAAGGAGGGACCCAGAAAAGAAAGTTATCTGGAAAAAGGGTGAGTGAGAAGAAAGCAGCCTGTCTTCATGTCTTTCATGATCTACAGAAAGATTGCAACTGGCTGGCTGACTGACAGGATTTGGTTTCCTCGTGTATTCTAGCTTCTGTATTTTGATATACTGTATGAAGACCTCACCTCTTGTGTTTTGCTCTTTTTGTTCTCTGGCTCTTGCCTGTGATTTATACTTATTGTTTCTTTGTCCATAAATAAAACTGATGACTAATGTCTGCACTGATTTAGAGCATGCGCAAACTTAAACCACAGTAATCAGTGGCTGAATCCTTCTCAGGACTGTCCTTGTCCTGTGTGCAGGAGTCTTCCTGTTCTTTAAGATCATTGCATTACACAGTACTTTGATAAGTAAAGTATTAGCTTTCATCATAGGGCTTGATTAGCCTAGTAATCAAACAGACATTCATTGGCACGTGGCAGTTGTGGAAGAAAATTAGTGATGTCAGCATTCAGGCCTTTATTTCAATGTGTTGTCTGTCTCATTCTGTAGCCAAATCAGATTTCCCTTGAAGAGAACATCCTGGTCTCTCGTTATATCAACAACCCTCTCCTCATAGATGGTGAGTTTATATCAGAGTTTGCTATCCTTTAGTACTCCCAGAGACTTAAGAGTTTTATTAAGCTATTGGACTGGTTCCTACAAGCCACTATAGAAGCAAAACTTCAATAACTCATGGGCTGTTGTACGGTTATTTGAGATTGCTCCCCACTCCAACAAGCCACACCACTGAGTTCTGACACATTGCAAGCAATTCCCAGGTGGTGATTATTCAAATCACACCTTGCACACACAATGATTCAAATAAGCAATAATAATGATTCAATAATGATTCAGATAATGCTAGTTTGATTGTGCAAGCCAGGTGATAGGATTATAATATAGAAATTCTGTTTGTTTCTATTGTATGTTTAATGTGGTACATAGCATACAATTGTGTCATTCTGAACCAGGCCTTGGAAACATTGTACTGTACTTCTGCTGAACAATTTGTGCCCATTGAACACCATTGCTCCTTTTTCAGACTTCAAATTTGATGTGCGGCTTTATGTTTTGGTGACATCCTATGACCCACTTATTATCTACCTCTATGAGGAAGGTCTGGCCAGGTAGGTGCTGGTTCTATGTTGCATGCTGTATAAGCCAATTTCCTTGCCCCACAAGGCAACAAAGTTAATAACTTCCCGCATGACTGAGCCAGAGATAAGGGGACAATGTATTTGTTTCATTAGAGTTTACTGAACTATTTGAGTTTGAGAATTATGAATGAATGCTTCTAAAATATATGGGTAAATATTTTCTCTTACTTTAGTAACTCTCTGATCCTTGTTTTTCTTCCATTGATCTCTAAATCAGAGTATTTAGCAGCTGATGATGCTAGAACTTTAACCTGTATTTGGTGACTAGTTAGAATTGAAATGACCTCAGCAATGATGGGAAATATGAAATATATGTACCAATGAAGAATATACCCTTTTCAGCTTGTGGCCTTCAGATGGCAGTAGTAGACTTTGAGGCTCTCATTGCTTGTTAATGTTTTTGTCTTCTTTGAATTTGTGAGCAAGAGAAAGCTTTCATGATTCTGGCGCCATCAGGTTTCAAGCCTTTTTGTTCATATATTCTGGTGCCAAAATACCAAGAGACTACTCTCTATACTGTGGGAACATAGCTGCCTTTATACCAGGTGAGGCCTGTGCAATGGCTCTTTACAAAGACTTATTTTATTGAACAGTTTGTCCAAGTCTAAACAGATTAAATGTTTACAGCATTTTTAGGAGCTGCTTTTAGAAGTGGAAACAATATACAATGATACACAGGAAGTGAAAGAACAACACTACATGTGCCTTTACCATGGAAAAGAGCACAGTGTTGCTCCAGTTGTGCTGAATCTAGGAAGAAAGAAAATTTACCCCCAGCGTGTATTAGGAACAATGGCATTTTGCTGTTCTGTTCTGGGAGATTGATTGTACACTTCGTAACAAAACTCAGCCACGTGGATGGCACATTTACGATCAGCCCTTTTGCTCCTGCAACTGCTGCAAAACTTAGCATTTTTCTTTAAAACAGAACCTCTGAATCTGAAACAGAATTAGCAACTAGTTGCATACATTACATTAGCACAAAAAGCTGATAGAGAAAATGTAGCTTTACACTTGAGTATTTCAGCATAACAGGCAGTGGTCTCAGGATTTTTACGTATATTTTAAAACAGCCAGTCACATAGTCAAATAATGTACAAGAGGCTTGGATATTCTGCTGCTTTAAAAAAAATCCTTGAAAGGTGAGTGTTATAGCCCCCTTCTTTAATTATCTTTTGTCTTCCCTAGCAGCATCTGCCCTTCATGCTTGTTAGCTTTGTAGGGTATGTAAAGTTCAGACAAGTATAATATGACAGTAGGGGGCACTCAGGCACAGGACTTAGAGTTTTCATCTTCAGAATTTGTCCTCTTTGTTTGGAGTCAAAGGGAAAGTTTCATTTATTAAAAATATGAAGTTTTAAAGAGATGTTGATTTGGTGTCTCAGCTCTTCTGAGCATTCATTTGAAATTGAATGACAGCTTGAATTCAGGGGAATAGTACAGAGTAGTTTTGTGGAAGTAAAATGACTTGAACAGAAAACCAAATGTGCATCTGAGGGGCCCAAGAAGGAGAGGGGTTGGGAAATGAACGTGGCTGCTGAGCTATGTGAGTTCCAAAATGAAGGCACAGGCAGCTGAGCCTTGTAATGTCTGACAGTGCAATGCTTTCCTGTTCCCTGAGCCCCCTAATGCCCTCTCCTTTGGTAGCCCTGCTTGCTAATTAGCACTGGCTCCGCGGAGATATTTACCTTTTCTCTTCTGGATTCCTGTGGTTTCCAAAGAATTCAGGTACTTACAGTGAGCCAAGGAATTCACATTACCTCATAGACTGTGTTGTGGCCAGAGCCTGATACAGCAGCCCAGTCCCCCTCACAGTAACCCCTGCCTGGCAGGCCCTTGATGTTTGGGGAATGTGGCTAAATTAAGCAATGGGGGAATTGCAATTGGCCTCATGATCTACCTCTTTTTTATAGCAATCATAAAACGATTTTAAAACCATTTTTATAGCAAACAGCATTTCATACTCCTACCTGTTGCTGAGTATGTCTCATTTAGTTAGGCAAAGATGAAACTGACTGCCTCCGCTGGTCTCCTAGACCAGAGAATTGGGGTTACTGAGAGGACATAAATGAGGTCTTGATAGATGTGTTTGAAAAAAGAGAGAGAGAAGGCTGAGGCTGTAACTAGAATTGGGAAGAGGAATTTAGAGAGTAAATATCAGTGGGAGATGAGACAGATCTGACTGTGAAGGAGTATGAGGAATGGGATGGACTAAAAATTGTATATGAGGTTGAATACAAATCCTACTGATTTGGAGACTAACAGACCCCTGGGCAAGAATCTCTTAGTATTTTGTTACTTGGAGAGCAGTTTAATTGCCAAAAGTAGATTCATGTGCAAGTTCTGTTGTTCATTTTCTGTTTGTGTATACTTGTTGAATTGAAGCATTTAATGAAGTAATTTAGACTAGCTTCCTGAACTAAGATAGGATTCTGTGTAACCTAATTTCTCTAACAGATGAGTTTACTCATATCATGCAGATTATGAGACAGAAGCAGAAAGAAGAGATTAACTGAAGGTGTCTTCTGCCACTGATGTGGGCAGAACAAAGAATGGAGTCAGTAATGTCTTAGCTTCCTGGTGTGTTTGTTACCTTGATAAGACTGTAAATAGCCTATTGCAACTCAGCAGAGGACAGTAGACTGCAGAAGAAAGAAAAATACAGGTCTTCCTAGTGTGCTTTTGACTTACTTGCACCTGCACAGTGGAATCAGATGCTATCTAAAAAGAATTGTAGGACAATAATGCTTGTACAGTTTTTAAAAATCCAAGAGTGCTGAGGCCTTCTGTGTGATATCTAGGGTAAATACGATAAATGGTCCAATTATGCTTGTTTTTGAATTGTCTAATGACTGTAGTAATATTTGGATCATAACTTTGGATCAAAGAGATTGCAACAGAATTTGTGATGCTGAAAATAGGTCTGACTGAAGGAATGTTGTCCCTGGGGTCGTGATGGGTCGGACACGACTTCGCAACTTACAACAAAAAAGCTTTAATGAGAAGAAGAAAAAGTCTCATGCAATAGTCTTGAAAGAACTTACTAAATCTAACCTGGGACAGTTTGAACATTGCTTTCCCGTGCTTGCCTGTGTGCATGATGAGGCTGAGAGTAAGCCTCAGGTTCATCTTGTTCATCACTGCTTCCTTTGTATTTTCCTCTTCTTAGAAAGGATGTTTGTATTAAGGGATCCCTTGTATGTTTGAATATGGCTTTTCATGACTTTGGATAATGAACCTGCTAAACAACCATATCCACATCTCGGCAAAATACCACATCCAAACTACTGTAGCAGTTCCCTGTCTGACCATTCACTTCTCTTTTAGGGCTGGTTAGGGGGAGGAAGCATACAAATCAGTACACAGGCCCTTATCTCATTATACATATAGGTGTGACTTGGGACAAAGTAATGTATGAGCCAACCTCTGATTGCATGATAAAAAGATGATGTGAAAGAATTGTTCTGCTTTGCTCTGAATGATTGGTATAGTCTTGATTCTTGTTTTTTAGGTTTGCAACTGTGAGATATGACCAGGGATCAAAGAATATTAAAAACCAGTTCATGCATCTGACAAACTACAGTGTCAATAAGAAGAGTGGTGACTATGTCAGGTATTTGACTTTGCTTGAGAGTTTGTGAGTCTTAAGTGTTTGCAGCAAAGCAGCAAAAATCATATTTAGTTAATTGTTTTTATATTCCACAGTTTAGGGTAAAACCATCAAAAGGTAGTTGATGAAAAAGTTAGTGAATTTAGACATGCACATGGTGGGGATGTTGTGAGCAGAGCCAACTGGAGCCAGGGGTCAGACTAGATGGCCTGGGAGACCCCTTCTGACTCGCTCTGTTTCTATGAATACAATCCATGAAACATTAAAAACAAAAACTGTATGTTAACACAAAACTGAAACTGACTGACTTACACTAAGGTTCTTGAGGCCACCAGTGTGAAATCTGTTTCCTTGCTTTTAGTTGTGATGATCCTGAAGTGGAGGATTATGGAAACAAGTGGAGCATGAGTGCAATGCTGAGATATCTGAAACAGGAAGGGAGAGATACCACATGTGAGTTGAGAACAGTTATCCTTTCCTTAATTCTTTTTAGTATGTACCTTGATAGATGATATTCCCAGTTGTGAGACACTTATTACCCTCTAAGATTGTTTTCTTACAATTCTGCCTCTAATTTGACTCTCTCATTTCTTCAGGGAAAAGGACTCGCTTACCTTGCTCATATCTGAATATGTTTTTTCTAGAGTTTCTCTTTTTGGAATCTCCTCCTTGGAGTTGTGACTGCTTTTGTAACAACTCCTTTTCCTATGTGTTATTCTCTTAAGTGATTATTTTTCATCTTGGAATTCCATATACTGTAGGAGAGCTTATTTCCTCACACCTGATTTATTCACTGATAGTGTGAGGACTGAACAGTGCAAATTTCAGTTTGTCTCTGGAGTTACATGTCCTTAGTGGTCCTTCATCAGTATCACAGGAGACAGACAACTTGTCTGATGGATGGAGATGCTTGTGTGTGGCCCTTTTCTTATTTTGTGCCAAGATTTTCACACATTCATTTAAATGTGGCAATTACTGATATGGCTTCTTGAATTCATTCAGCTAGGATGAAGCCTTTAAAAATATTAGTGAACTCACAAAATGTGAAATACATGCACTGTTTGAAGCAGGAATTCTTTTGCAATAATGAGGAGTGAATAGCCTGTGAGAACTGATTGATTGATTGATTGATTGATTACATTTCATTTTACTTCCATGCTGCCCCATAACCCAGGGCTTCTGTGGATGGCTTACAAATGCAGATCAGCATGTAAAAATACAGTCAGTAAAATAAGTAAAAGCAATAAAATTAATAAAACATTAAAATGTATCCCACATAAGAAAAGTTTATACAAAACCATACATAAGACATAACCAAATACAACCAAATAAATTAAAATGACCAATTATTAAGTAATTAAATAGCAACTAAATATAATTTAAATCAACCAAGTGCTTGTTGGAATGAAAAGGAAAGTAAGGTTGGCACCAGCTGTATGTCCCTGGGTAGCAAATTCCAAAGTCTGGTCACCCCTACAGAGAATGCCCCACTCCCAGTCCTTTCCCTTTTAATCTCACAAGGGGGGGGTGTTATTCAGAGAAGGACTTCAGAGGAAGATCTGAGTGGACAGGTAGGCATATATGAAGAAAGACGTTCCCTCAGGTAGGTAGGTAGACACACACACACACACACACACACACACACACACAGACACACGGTTTGTCCAGAGCAAAGTGTGGGTATTCTAGTGTATTCTACGTGTTGTATGCAGAAATTGCCATCAGATGGATGCAATGTTGATTCAGGAATCTTGGCTGTGGTAAAGTACAGTCTAGAACAGTGATGGAGAAATTCTTTATTCTGGGTGGAGCCCCTAGTTACCAGGTGGTGATCTGGGTTTAGACGATTGTATTTCACAAGCTTTTGATGGTTGGGCTGTATAATAAAAGTGGCTACTTTGTAGAAGCGTGTGTATGTAACTTATGTCCTTGGGCATAGCAATACATGCAAATGTATACAGCTGCAGGTAATCAGAAAGGCTGTAACAGTAAAGTGTGGGATATCATTCTTGAAAACACACAAACAGCTTGAGAATGTTTTCCTTTAGTATGAAACTGTGGATAAATAGTTTATATACCTTCATTAAAACATGATAGGGCCAACAGGGACAAGAATAAGCTGCTGTGGAGGCTCTCATTTGGCTATCCTAATCTAGAAGAGGCACAACTTTGCTTGAATCGGTAACAGAAAAATCTGTGGCTTGACATTATGCTTTATCACTGAAATATTACTTTGCTTAGTTCTAATGCAAGTTTACATGCCACGCTAAGCCACTCTGAGAATAAGCTACCATGAGATGGTTCTTTGCTTAACAACCTGACATATGATCAAGTGCTCTGTAGCTTGTTCTCCTGCACCTCAGACCCCCTAAGTCCCTCTGCCTGATCCAACATGTATTCCAGGCACCTTTATAGCAGAACACTTAGCTTTTTTATTCCATACATAAGCACCAACTTTGCATCTATGTATGTATGTATGTATGTATGTGTCTGTCTTATTATTATTATTATTATTATTATTATTATTATTATTATTATTATTACATTTCTATGCCGCCCCTTGACCTCTGGGTGGTTAATAAAATTTAAAGTTAAAAGTTAAACACACATTAATTTAAAAGAACAAACCAATTGGATTTGCTATGGTTCAGCATAGAGGCATAGTTTTCTGGTGTTGCAGGCTCCCAAAGGCAACTTCCCCCACCCTACATCAGACCACCACATGGATTTAATTTTCTGAACCCTTATGAATGCAATAATGCTCTTGCAAAACAAAAATATTGGTTGGGGGATCTTGCACAAGACTACCTGTCTACTATTTAACCTTACATACTGATAGCCTTCTTTTCTCAACTTTATCTTCCACCTTGGCACTTGTCAAAATACTTTTTTAAAAGCGGCTTTTTGCACTACCAATTACACCCACCCAAAAAGCTCTTTCTGTAGTCCCCAGCTGCTTTCAGCTTCACCCACCTTCATGCTTGTTGCTCCATTTCACTAATCTCCATTTGGAGCTGTCAGATAGCTGTATGGATTGCAGAGCTGTGAGGGGATTGGTAAAGATGTATACATTTTAAGACAGTATATGTACATTTCAAATCAGAACAGTGGGTGGGATTGATATATGCTCTTTTGATAGCAGAACACCAAAATGAGGGGGAAATAATGCAAATTTCATAGCCAAGGACTTTTGAATATGCACATGTGTGTAAGACCATGAGAAAAAGTTTACAGATGCATTTATGAGGACACCCACCTTTCTTCTCTACTTTTAGGATCACATGGTAGAGAGCATTAAGAAGGAATGAAAGAGGGTGGTGACATTGCTAGCAAAATTGCAAGAAGAGACAGGCATTTTCATCAACTTGATGAAAAATGGTATATTCCTGAAAACCTAAAATTAACTTGCCCTGCCAGTTTGGATGCTACAGCTAGCCACCCTGAACAACCCAACAAAAAGCCGTGTGTTCTCAGGGTGGTTCTCAAAAATTGCACCAAGTTCAGATGTCACCATGAGTGATTTCCCATGGAGAGTGGTTGTGTTGTGCAAGTCAGGTCTTATTCTTAAGTTTCGATTTAGTATTTATAATGTACCTGTACTCATGCATGCATTTCTTCCTACAGTTGTGCTTAAAATGCTCTCTTGTTTGAATGATTGCGTGTGTTTTCTGGCTGCTGATGATGCCAAAATTGACAGACATGAACCACACAGAGAGCTTCAGCTATGGGCACTATAGAAATGAAATGAATAATAAAATAATAATAATGAACTACTGTGTTTTTTTAGGTTACATCACAGTTCTTGTTCTTTATGTGCTTTCCTTTTCTTCATCCAGCTCTGATGGCCAGTGTGGAGGATCTAATCATTAAGACAATTGTTTCTGCTGAACTGGCCATTGCAGCAGCCTGTAAAGCCTTTGTCCCACACCGTGGTGTTTGCTTTGGTAAGGAACAGAAAACTATTGTAGTTTTTCCTTGTGTGTTGCATGTTACTTTGTGCCATGCTGTGTTCCAGCCACATGTGTTGCATGTTACTTCCTGGGGAGAGATGGGGGTACTGGCACTCCATATTATGTCAGTATGTCAGCTGACGCTCCTGTTGATGCTCTGGTTGAACTGTGGAATGGGGAAAAGGCCAGAGCAATTGACACAATCGCCCCAAGCATCCTCTCCTGCCAAGCAGAGCCTGTCCATCTCCATGGTATACATCTGAATTACGGGCAATGAAGCAGGTTTGGAGACGACTAGAGCGTAGATGGAAGAAATCACAGGATGAATGTAACCGAACATGCTTACATGCTCATTATCAAGCCTATGCTGTGACGGTGAGGGCAGTGAAGAAGAAATTCTTCTCCACTTCCATTGCCTCCTCACAGTGCCGTCCAGCGGAGCTTTTTCCAGTGGTACGTGGGCTGATATACCCCAGCCCTAAGAAAGATCCTGTACCACCATTGATGGCCTTCTGTGATGACTTTGCCCATCACTTCAAGGAGAAAATCGCTCCAGATTTGTCACGAGCTGGACTCCACAATTGATTCAGATCCCTTAGGGGAGATACCAATGACTCTGTCTGGTCAGGTATTAATGGATGAATTTCAGTTAATGCGGCCCGATGATGTGGATAAGGTGCTTGGACAAGTACGTCCTACCACCTGCTTACTTGACCCTTGCCCTTCGTGGCTGCTGACCAAAGCCAAACAGGGGATTGGTTCCTGGATCCTGGAGATTATTAATGCTCCTCTGAGGGACGGCCAGGTGCCCGCTCCTTTAAAGGAGGAGATAATCAGATCTGTCCTAAAGAAGGCATCTCTGGATCCATAGATGGCCACCAATTATAGCCTGGTGGCCAACATCCTGTTTTTGGGCAAGGTGTTGGAACGGGTGGTGCCAAGACAACTCCAAGTACTCTTGGATGAAACTGATTATCTGGGCCCATTTCAGTCTGGCTTCAGACCCGGGTACGGTACTGAATCTGCCTTGGTCGCCCTGTATGATGACCTGTGCAGGGAGAGAGACAGGGAGTGCATCCCTGTTGGTTCTTCTGGACCTCTGCATGGCTTTCAATACCATCAACCATGGTATTCTCCTGGATAGGCTGGCGGGATTGGGAGTAGGAGGCACTGCTTGGCAGTGTTTCCGTTCCTACCTTGACGGCCGATTCCAGAAGGTGGTGCTGGGAGACTTTGGCTCTGCGCCATGGCAACGTTGCCATGGAGTACCGCAGGGTTCCATTTTGTCCCCCTTGCTGTTTAATATCTACAATGGAAGAGGTCATCAGGAAACCGCTGGAAGAGGTCATCAGGAGGTTTGGGCTGCGGAGTCATCAGTATGCTGATGACACCCAGCTCTACCTCTCTTTTTCAACTAACCCAGGTGAGGCAGTGGCTGTCCTGAACCGGTGCCTGGCCGAGGTAATGGGCTGGACGAGGGCCAATAAACTGAAGCTCAATCCAGATAAGATGGAGGTGTTGGTGGGTGATTCGAGCTCCTGGGTAGGTGACTTGGGCCTTGCCCTGGTCGGGGTTGCATTCCCTCTGAAGGACAGGGTCCGCAGCTTGGGAGTGCTCCTTGACCCGGAGCTGTCCTTGGAAGCTCAAGTGATAGCGGTGGCGAGGAGCGTTTTCTTTCAGCTTCGGCTAATCCATCAGCTGTGTCCCTACCTGGAGGAAGATTGCCTAGCAACAGTAGCACATGCATTGGTTACTTCCCGGTTGGATTTCTGTAACGCACTTTACGTGGGACTGCCTTTGAAGACAGTCCGGATACTTCAGATGGTTCAAAACAGAGCTGCCAGGATGCTGTCGGGGACTGGGTATTATTCTTATATAACCCCAGTCCTCCGTCAGCTCCACTGGCTTCCCATCGAAGTCTGGGCTCAATTCAAGGTGCTGGTTATTACCTATAAAGCCCTAAACGGCTTGGGACCAGGATACCTAAAGGAATGCCTTTTCCCCTATTTGCCCTCCTGCCCCCTGAGATCAGCAACAGAAGCCCTACTCCGGGAACCCTCTGTGAAAGATATTAGGAGACAGAGTACCCGGAGGAGGGCCTTCTCTGTGGTGGTGCCCCGTCTATGGAATGCACTCCCCAGAGAGGTCTGCCTGGCACCGTCATTATATGTTTTTTGGCACCAGGTTAAGACCTCTTTATTTAATCAATATTTTAATAAGTTTTAATATTGAATTGTATTACTGTATTTTATTAATTGCAGCCAGAGTGGGTCGTCAATTTATATATGCTGTTTGACATAATCCATCCACTAAAGAGACATTAGTAATTGGACGGCATACAAATTTTATGAATGAATGAATGAGAAATCATAGGCTACATACCTCCTGTAGTCCTTTTCAGACATAGGTGGCAGATTGCTTGTGCATTCATTGTTACATGGGCTATCAAGCAACAATTGTGCTAAACAACATTATTTTTCTTAGTGAAAGATTGGTATGAGACTATCAATTAATTTAAAATGCTTGTTTCAAAATGAAAATGAGACATTTGTTTAGTGCATGGATGACCTAGGGGGTTCATTCTGCCAACGAAATTGTAACAAAAAAGCATTCAACTAATTAATAGAAGAATTGGAATGGCAACTACTATTAGCTGGATTGAAGCAATTTGTATCCGGACATGGAATTTGTTACTGTGAAATGCTGCATTTTTCCTCCTTTTTAAGGTACATTTCTAACTCTACCACTCTTTGAAAATGTGCAACAGATTCTAAAATATGGAGGGCCTTTGAAGGGCCTCATGAATATAGGAAATGGAGGTTTCTTTTGCCTTATTCTTGGACCTCTCTTTCCCTTTTGCATTTGTTTCCTTATGTCTTGCTGAGGGCTTGACAATCTTGATTTCCGTAGTGACTATTTAGCCAGTCCACAGTGGGAGTGATGAGGCTGTATATCCTCTTTCTAAACCCTGCAGCTGCAGAGGTAGGTATGATCCCTTCCCTCATCCAAGTCCCATTTGCTTTGTCTCCATGCTTGCCAGGTGCAAGTACAGAACCAAAACCAATAGCTTTTTCTGCCTTCTTCTCTCACCCTGAACTGGAAGGTGAGCCTTGCCTCTGTACCTGCAAGGCAGTCTGAGATTAGAGGAGAGAGAAGCTGATATGTCTCTGACCTCATCAGCTTTTTGAAGACTCAAGGCACTCATCCTCCTCAGCTTCACACTGGTACAATGGTGTTTCTCTGTGTACTATTTTATAAATCTCTGTTTTTGCCACCTTTTTTTAAAAGCTATAACATGTTAACTTCATAGGCTGTATTCATAAGGATACCGCACCCTAATACTCTGTCCCAATGGTTTTATTTGCCCCCTTCTGTATTTTCTCCAAGTATGCAGTAATCTTTGAATAAAGGAAAACAGAACTGTTCACAGTATTTTAACTATGCTATATAATGGACTTATATTTTATCTGGAATACTGCGTCTAATTCTGGACATGAAGGTTTAAGAAAAATGGAGAAAATTAGAAAGGATCCAGAGGAAGGCAACAAAAATGAACCAGGGGTTGGAAACATTTCTCCATGAGGAGAGACTGAGAGAACTGAGTATGTTCAGCCTTGAGAAGGCTGAGGAGGGGGACATGGTTTCACTCTATAGGTACTTCAAAGGCTGTCAAAAAGAGGAATGTCAAGATCTCTTCTTGGTGATACCAGAGTGCAGGACACAGAATTGACTTTCTTTCCTGTATTGTAATAGTTATTGCAGCATGCATTACTTTGTACTAATGATGTCTCTGATCTTTCATATTCTTGCTTGGTTACCTGCTTTGGAACAAACCTTTTCTGCCTCTTCACAGTTTATGAAATATTACACAATTGGCTCAAATTCTGATTGAAGAATAACGTGCCGAATTCTTTGAGTAGCCATCCTGAAGATTTTGCCAAAACCTTAATGCAAGAGCAGAAGTAGATGGCTTTGAATGGAGTACTTGTAGCTTTCCTTGTTAAACTTCATTAAACATCTGGACCTCACAAGTTTCAGGCTGGGATAAACCACTGATGGAGCTGAAAACTATGAATGGCAATATTCCTAGAATTTGTCATTCATAAAGGCTCTGAACGACTGGCACTTAATGATGGGAAAAAGGCTACATAATTTCAGAGAACACTTACGGCTTCCAGGAGGATCTGGGATTGATGATTGTTTGTGCCCACTTCATAAATTTAGCATTCTGGGGGAAAGTGCATTGCGTTGGCTTGGAATTTTTTGCTGGGTTTGTTGTATTGTTGTACCACATGGAGGCGATAGAGCTTGTATCTGGCAGAGCTCTTGTACAGAGCTATGCACTGGCAAAGAATGGAAAGCTTACTGGCAAGGAAGTTGGGAAAGGCTCCAAACAGCAACGGCTGGTACCAGTGTGTGCCTTCTCCCACTTTCCAGTACCTGCTCCTCAGCCTTGTCTTTGGCAGCAACATACTACTTCCTGAAGCCCTATGTGCAAACAGGATATAAGCATCAAAGCTAGGAATTGCATAGCCCAGAAGCATTTTATTCCAGCGACCCTGATCTTATCAAGGATTAGTATTTATTAAAGCTGCTCAGTGCTACAGACTTATTAGAACAAGCCTGAATAATCTTAGTTCAGGATATGGATCCTGCAGCTGCAGAACTTGGTGGCATTATATCAGTTATATTAAACATACACACTTGAAGTGGGACCATGGGTGAAGACCCTGAAGCAATAGGATTGAGTATGGAAAAGACAGAATGCTGTGTTAGGGCTATTGGGTAACGTATGTACTGCTAATTGGATGACCAATTCTGTTACTATGTCTCTAGATTTGGAAACAATAACTAAGGCAATAACAGATGCAACTCTTCACTTAGCGTGTGGCCTTCTGCTTCACTGGAAAAGCAAGGTATATGGGAAAGACTGGGCCTGAAGGAAAAGATTCTGGTGGCATTAAGTGTATGGACAATGAGTGTAGAGAGGCATGTGCTAAAGATAAAATAGGTGAGTGAGCAATAGCAGCTTGTTTGGTCAGTCTTCCTGATAAGTATGGAGTAAGTATCATAGTTTGTGGAATGAAAGATAACAAAGCTTTATGGAATTGCATCAAACACCAGGGCAGAAATGATGAGTCAAGTAGGGACAGCCTGGGCCTGGAAATCGGTTGCCCCTGCAGGGCTGTAACGTGGTATTTTAGAATCTGCTTTGGGTATCAGAATGCCTCTGGTCAGTCTTGGTGATATCCAGCACTACTAGATTTTATATACTGCAAGTGTTTAGCAGTTCCCAACAGAGTTGGCTTGCTCTGTGCTGTTAGAAAGCTGTGAATGAGGACTTCTTGGTTTCAGGTTTAGTGATGCAGGTAGGCCATGCATCTGGTTCCTGAGGTGACTAACCGAAGGGTGATAAACTTGTTAAGCATAGCGTGTTGTTTCTTGTGTGGCATTGTGCATACATTTGTGCAAACTACAGTTAAAACCATGCCCTTTAAAAATAAAAAATGCCTTTGAAGTACATTAAATTCTATGCCAAGAATTAATGAAATCTGAAGCTTGTATATAGGATGTGAACTAAGCAATCTCTGTTTATTTTATTTTCTTCTTTTCTTTCTTTTCCTTGTACTAATCATGAGGAAGGGTAAAAAGTTACATGCAAGAATTGACAGCAAATATTCTGACTACTGAGAAATCTTGATCAACTTTACTTCTGGCTCCTGAAATTGTGCAAGGCTTTGCCTGCATGCTTTTAATCCTCTTTGTACACAGTTAGGAACTTTTTGAGTTTAAACATGTGAACTGAAATTCTTTCAGTGTTGGTTACTGCACTCAGTGTCAAATTCCATACCTGTGTGGTGTGAAGCTGTTATATACAGAACTATGACTATGGGATTCTAATGACTGAGCTTTTCAAACACAGAAAAGGGATTATTTTCACCTTTTCCTTTGTTTTCAAATAATACAAAGCATATGTAACTTCTGTAACTTATGTGCATAATGACTGGTGATTACAATATTGCTCTCTTAGTTTTTCTCTCCTGTCACTTCTTGTGTGTGATGCCACCTACTCTCAAGCTTCTTCCTTCTGTTTCAGTCTGACCTTGCAATGCTTCCTAAACTGTCAGAACTATAGTTTTGGATATTTTTTTGCTGGGAATTTGTATAAAGTTGCTATGGGGTTTTGTGTTCTGTTTTTCAGTACCTAGAAATAATTGCACATGGATTTGAAACCTATTAATGACAGGTTTGCGTTCCTTATTTACAAGGGAAAACAATGGGGAAACATCTTACCATCCTCCTTATTTTGTTGGTAGATTTGCTTTGCCTTCTGCATGCCATGGGATTTATGATAATTATTCTTGAATTTTAAGGTAGAGTACCCTGTCTTCACATATAGGATAAAATTGGCAAGACAAGGGAAGACTAATTCCCATCAGTATAATGCATGTTTTTAATCTTCACTAAAAGCAACTTCCCCTTCTTGTAATTGCTGATTGTTCGGCATTGGGAGATACAACTAAATTGCAGGCCTAGGTGGTCTGGCTGTATCCTCTCTGGAGGCTGCAGGTATTATGTATACATCCTGACCAGGCATTAATTTGGCAGGTAGTCTGGAAAATGCCATTGCTTAGTTCTGATGTGAAAGCTATATAACATCTGCACTGAATGGAAAAAGGTTCTGATTTTTGAGGAAAATGGGCTTAACTAGCTATTTTTTTTCCTCTGACAGACAAAGGGAGATGGGATAAACCAGTTGTACATAGGACTGAAGACCTTTAGGAGATGCAATAAGTATAGTCTGGAGAGCAAGAGGGGGATCATAATACATTTTTTTCCTGCTGGGGGAACTTAGCTAGCTTATCACTGTTTGTAAAAATTCAGGGCAAGTTACAGAGGCATTTCTGAGTTAAATGAGGGAGAGTATGAGCTTTCAGCACTCCAGGCAGACCATTACAGAGGTGATTCAGCAGCAGAAGGAGGAGGGAGGAGAAGACTGGTATATTCCGGTCAAAGCCTATTAAAGGTTTCATTGTTTTGACTTCTACAGTCTGCTTCTGGGTGGGCATAGAAAAGCCCCATTATGGCACACACCAAGCCTTTGAAGTGCTATGAAATCTTTCCCTGGGGATAAGAGGAGAGATGGTGAGAAGGCAGAAAGTTCATTTTGTGACTAATACTCCAGTGCGGCACCCATACTTTTCTTGGTTCATTGAAATATGAATGTGTAATTATATAAGAGTTCCATGTCCCTCCCACAAGATGATTGATAAAGGTAATATATTCTATGGAAAGTAATGGCCAGGGCAATTTCAAAGTTCAGATGTGACCACAAATACCAGGAATTTCCAACCATGTTGTTGATATTTGTCAGGGTAATATAGATAATAGTAATAATAATAAAATATAAGAGCACACTGAAGAATAGTTGACCAGCTATATACTATTTGACAACTGTGCTACAGCCAATTCTTAAATGCAGAATGGGTGGGAGGTAGAGAAAGCAGGGTAAGGAATTTTTGTAATGTAGGTATTTGTATACCATCCTTCAATTTTATTCCCAGGGCAGTTAATTAAGCTAAGTTACCATTATCCACACTTACAAATGAAAGAACACAGTGATTTACTTATGAAATTGTGTCATATTCATACTACTGAAATTATTCACTGAATGATGTATGTTCTTTAATCTGCAGTAGTGAATGGAATAAATGATTGCAATATGCTTCCCCTGAAAACCAAGGTTCTGAAAGCACCTTTTTGCAGTCTCAGCCCCTGGAATCTGCAGAACTCTGCGGTAATTCTGTCTCGGGCAAAGATGGTTGTGGGTGACAGTTTATGGCAGCTTTCACTAACCTGGTGTCCTGCAGAGATGTTTGCCTCCAACTCAAAGCACCCCCCTCCCCAGCCAGCATTGCTGGAGGGCACCAAGTTGGCAAAGGCTGGTTTATGATGTGGCCTTGTCTGCTGCACTAAAGTAAGAGCAGATGTTCAACTGAGCCCTAAAATGGGTTTGGTCTGGCACAAATCTGCCATGAAGGATGTCCAAGGTTTTCTTCTGGGGCACGTGAAAGCTGCTGTTGAGGATCAAACAAAAGATCTTTAATGTTCAACTAGAGCCTCTATGGGCTCAGCCAAGCAATGGTAAAGGGATAGCAGGGCAGTGGAGAAGCTTTCTAAGTTCCAGTTTCTTTCATGTGAAGGCGAGATCTCTGTGTGTGCCACAGCATTACTGGTGATGTTTCTGGTGCAGTGGAAACCAGCTGGCTGCAAGTCCCCAGAAGCAGCTCCTGACTTGGTTTCTTGCCTGCTTATCTCTAGAATGCCACCATCAACTCTATGAGACTAAGTTATTCACAGCCTGGTATATCTTGACCTCCGGCTGCTTCCTTTCCCCAAGTATTTTGACACTTCTGCTTTTGTATGGCATCTGCTGCTGATCAGGCAACATGTTTTGTGTAGCAGATCTGTAGTCCTTTTCTCCAGGTGGTTGGGTGGGTGTCATTCTCATTCTCCTTTTTTGTTATGTCTCCCTTCACTCCCTGATTATAAAAGTATGTCATTTTGTATGTTGTTTTTCAACTCCTTATTTTTTTCATAGAAAAGCTAAGGGTTAGGGTTCCTACAAAGTATCGTCCATGGATGATTGGACATCCAAGTTGCTACAAACATGTAATTTTCTCTGTGTGGTAAAAGTTAGGTGTCTTTGCTGCTTCATGTTTCTTCTTGACATATAAGTAATCCATGGCTGCTGCTGAGGTATTTCCTGGGGTATAGTGTTTCATAGGTACATAATCTTTAAAGAATTGTCCTATCTACCCACCCCTACCCCCCTCTGGTTTTCAGTTTTCACAGCTTCATGTGTGGTTTATTGAAAGATTTAAATACTTGTACTTTTGAGTATATCCTTTCCAAGTAAAGTTTCGGTGTGTTGCATGTTTCAGTAGGAAGCCATACTGTATTATCTTTGAAGTTATGTTTATGTCTTTGGTATATCTTTTTATTTGTAATTTAATTTTAAATGTGTTACGTGAACCCTAAAGAAAAATGACATTAGTATTCATGTATGACCATGCATACAATGCAAGTGCAATTAAATAAACCAAAACAAATTAATTCCACTTGAGTTAATCCTTTTTAAAAGAGTACACATGCATCTGTAAGTATGGAAACCAATGGAAACAAAACCATTAATAGTGTGAGCAGAATGACTTATGTACTTCTGAAACCAGAAAGCAGAGGCAAAGTGCTGGTACAGTGCATAGGTAAGACTAACATTTTGGCACTAGAGGCAGAACAACTACAGAATAGTTTACAATCAGCTGCAGTCCTCTGATTAGCAAGCTTTCTACATTGCACCCATGATCATCTTGATCATCTGTTTCACCAGAAGTCTTCGGCAAACATTTGTTGTGTTGTTGGTTTAGGTTAAGAGTGCAGAAGATCAGGCCTGGGAGGAAAATCTGGCTCTTCAGGGTTCCCAGATGGCCACAATACTTACCTTTCCCATAACCACTAATCATTGTCTAGTTTTCTGGCTTTTCTGAAGTTTTCTGTCTTCTCCAAGAGATTGAAATGCTTCTGCTAAGGCTTAGTTACTGGCAGTAAGAGATTGACACTAACATGCTGGGGATTTTTTTTTTTTTTTTTTGCATTTTATGACTTCCTTTTTTTACTTTGGTCCTGCCCACCACTAGAATGCAGCCTCCAAAAGCTGCTCTGAAATAGACTTCTACCTCCAGGCTACAAGTGTTTCAACAACCCTGGTTTAAGTCTTTAGAAATACCAGTATACCACCACTGTAAGTGTTGTGTGTTTTGTTTCAGAGCTTTATGGCTTTGATGTCCTCATTGATTCTACTCTCAAGCCTTGGCTCTTGGAAGTTAATCTGTCACCTTCCCTGGCCTGGTAAGGAAAATTGGGATTTGGCCATAATCTGTCAAATATCTTGGATGGGTACAACTGAATAGCCTTTTATGTTACAGTTTTAGAGGAAAGGTTGAGCAAACCTTGTTTCATCCCATGGAGACCAAAAAATTATTTATTGAGGTGGACAGGAGGTAGGGTCAGCTTGTTTATTGACTGCTCCATGGAGGAGACCCTCCTCTTCTCCCACACTGGAGGCTTTAGTGAAGAGGATTTTCTGTGCTCTCCCTCCCTCCCTCCCTCCTTTGTGTGGTATGCTGAGGAGATAAAGATAATTTTTTTAGGTTTTTGCGTTGTGAGCCCACCAAGATATGCAAGTAGGTGCTCCCTATCATCTCTTCCATTGTTTTTTCCCACTGTGCCTCATTTTCTTGGCTGGACTGGTGGGATTAAGAAGGGTCAGTTAAGTAGTGAGAAGGCAGAGGGTCTTATTCTTTCATCTTTGCCTTCTCTATGTCAGTGGTGAAGAGAATGAGCAGAGCCACTTCAGCCATAGCAACAACTAGACTGAAGTACCAGAACATGAAGCCTCACATCATCTTAGCCCCTTTCTGCCACCTCTAAGTAAACCATGTTTGGGCTAGGATTGTGGGTAAAGAACAGATCCACCTCCTAATAAGGTTATTTTCCAAATAGCTCTGGCAGAATTGGGCAGGAGGTCCCAAAGATTCTACTCCAATATCTCTGTCCAGCTACATCTGAGAGTTTCATGTCCTTTAAGCAGTGAAAGGTATAACCTTTGCCCCAGAGAAAATCAACCAAACATATCAATTCAGTTGTATGTAATATTAGGCAAAGGGAATCCCAGGCCCACCCACCCCACTTTGTGTCCAAACCTTTGTGGAAAAAAGGTGTTCTTAAAGTTGAGCTACTTTGGTTAATTACACTATTCCCAAGGACATGGAATAAATTGGTTGATTAATTGGAGATAATTGATTTGCTTTCTCTTCCTTCATGTTGCTGTGCATCCACAGTGATGCTCCTTTGGATCTGAAGATTAAAGCTAGTATGATTTCAGACATGTTCACACTTGTAGGTGAGTGACATGCCAATTCCGATCCAGTCTTCTGTTGACATAGGTGATAATGGGTTAATAGTAGGTATATCATGAAATAATTTATAGAAGGGGATGAATATTTGGAGGCAAACATATGTGTGATAAATGTATGGTGGTGTGGGTATGGATTCTGGGCAGTGTGTGTGCATGTTTGTGTTACTTGGGTGGCATCAGTGTGATGTTTTGATGGTGTGTGTGTTGTGGGATAGCTCTAGAATAGTGTTCACTTTGTTGGCATGTTTCCCCTTAATTAATTTAACACAAACCATGCCAGCAAAATGCAGCATTATTCTGGGGTTATCTCACAACCTCACTCTGTTAAAGCATCACATGTAATCAGCCCCTCAGACACACATGCATGTAGACACATACACCAGAATTCATACCTACACCCTGCTCAGCATCAGTCATGGCTCTTTCATACTCAGTGCAACTATACTTTATGCATATACAAAATAGCTCAGTACAGCTATATTTCTCACAAATTTGTGTTTGAATTTAGGAAAGAGTAAAATCCAAGCAAAGCAGCATATTTATGTTCCGTCTAGAGAGAGCACTTTTCTGTTACCCAGCAGTCCCTATAACTAAGCAGTGGCTTGAGGGGGCATTCATGGTAGGCTTAACTGGGCAGTTGATGAGGTGGGGTTGTTATACTACTGAGGCTTTTGGTCCAGAATCATGACACTGTCCATAAATGGAATGTTCTTATGCATCCTTCTTTCATCCCTCCTTTAGGCTTTGTTTGTCAGGATCCAGGTCAGCGATTAAACCGAACAAGTTATTATCCCTCTGATGGAAGGAGAAATCCCTACCAAAAGCTCCAAGTAAGGACAAAATGGGGGAGGTACCTTACAAATTAACACAATACTCAATTGCTATGCTGCATGCATATATGAACCCTAAATGCCTTGAGTGCACATTTAAGAGGTAATTATAATACTGGAGATAGCACAACAGAAAGCTGCCCTTTTATACAGATCAGAATTCTTTATTCATTTTATCCTCCTCTTCTAGCGCCCTGTCTCTGCACAGTCCCGATCAACAAATGCCAAGTTGGTGAGTATTGGATTCTATATTGCTTCACTTATTATTTATAAACTCCCAGCTATCTACTGGGACTCATAATCAACCCTAATTGTGGCAAACCAGATTCAGGCTAGATATCAGGAAAAGTTTCTTAACTGTCAGAGCAATACAACAGTGGAACCAATTGCCTAGAGAAGCTGTAGGCTCTCTCACAGTAGAGACATTCCAAAAGAAGTCAGGCAGTCATCTGAGTAGGATGGTGTAAATTGGTGTCCTACAAGAGCAGGGAGTTGGACTCAATGGCCTTCTTGGCCCCTTCCAACTCTAATATTCTACAATTCTATTTAATTTGAAAAAAATAATATCTTGCTCATATCACCCTCTAGTATAGCACCCTGGTTGTAAATTTCCCCCAAAATGGTTGTATTCAGTGGTTTTATGGGGGTGTTACTATGTTCCTAAAGACAAAAAGAGGTAGAAGCACCAGAATTTTGTAATTGCGGAAAAGTATGCACTCATATCTGCTTTAGACAGTTTGACTTTGGTGGGATGAATTCTCTTACTCCATGTGTGGTACTGCAGGTAGGATTGTGTTATTTCTTTTCCTTTTTCATCTACTACTGTGTTTCTTAGTATTCACTGCTTTGTACTTGAACCTTCTGCTCTGGGGTGGGAGAGTGTCAAGGATTTGCTCTGAGATTCTGTATTCTTTCTAAGAGCTGGGGAAGTGCATATCTGCTTGATGTCACTTTCTGATGAACACTGATGTTTATCATGATGGTTATCAAGAGGAGGTACTTCACAGAAGTGAAGGCTATCCCACTCTAGAACTTCTAAAACCTAAAAAATTGTATTTATTTTTTCCCATTTATCACAACTTCAGTGTAATAGATGCTGCACTTTAGTTTCTTTTTGAGGCAATTGCAATACATTCCTGAATTTTAAATGGTTCCAATTTAGTAAACTGAGGCTGACTGCATTCTACAGTCCTCTTTATTTGTCTGTATTTGTATACTTTCTGTTCTAAGGCTTACACTGTCTTTTGCTTTTCAATCTCTTCTTTCATTTTTGTGTTGAGGAAGGAAAGTGATATGAAATGATAAGGAAATGATACCTTTCTTGAGATGGACCAAGCTGATCTCTTGATCTCTGGTATGGCTGAACCTGGTTTTAACTTCAGCTACTTTGATCCTGAGGTTTTAAAAATGTTCTTTAGGAACTTATTGTCTCAGAGTCTTTAAATACTTTTGAATTGAGCCTTGGCAGTGCAGCTAGGTTAGCAATGCCTTGCCAGGATTCCAGATCTTTTTTCTTTTTTTTAACTTTTGTTTCCATTTTGTACTTGCCCATGACTAACTCAGACAGCCACCTTGTGACCAAAATGGAGATGAATGCACAAAATGCAATCTCCTTGCTCAGTAAAGAACTTGGCTCTGGTCATTTCAGCACTTGGAATTGGTGAAAATACTGATGAGTTAAATTTCTCTTTCTTACTGTAGCTTTAGTTCCCAAGCAGATTACTCTAAACCATGGACTATCCAGCAATTGAAAGCTGGGAACATTAACCCACAGGCACCAGAGCCAGGAGCATGTGTCATGTTTTGCCCATAGAGACAGAAGCTGTGAATGCTGGCTCCTACTGCTTTGGGGTGTGGTACTGTGGTCAAACACTGGGAATGCAAAGTTTGGCCTTGCTATCTAATGGGGTGTGGGCCTTGCTATAGTTGGAGGCAGAGAGTGTGAAACCTGGCATTTGTGCCCTTGGATCTTTCTGCCTCTGAGTGTGACTCCTGGATTTGGTGCCTGGAGAGTATCTTTTGCTTGGCAAAAGGCTTCTTTTGCTGGGTTTGGCATTTGAAATCTATTAAAAATATTTGGCATAAAATTAGAAGAAAAAGCTAAAACCTCGTTTCTCACTGTGATCCTACAGCGTTCTCGTCCGCTTTCTGCCAGTGATGCTGAGATGAAAAACCTTATGCCCTCAGCAAAGGAAAAAGGAACATCAGGAAGGCATGTTGGCTCTATGCTGGGCCTTTCCATGGAGGAGGTAAGGGGAGTCATGTACCTTATTCCTTAACTGGACAGAAAGACATGTGGAAATGAAGAGACAAATCAATCTCATGAATGAGTGTATTTGGGTACTAGATGACTCTGCTGGGGTCAGCTGACTGACACTCACTTTGTGGCAGCATAGCAAGGTAAATAAATGACAAAGAATAAAATGGCTGGCTAGGAAGTGCACCTGGCAAATTTGACCCAAAAGTAACTGGTCCTTGACTTGCAGGGATTATGTGTATACTCCAGTGTTTGGTCAAAAGAGAGCGGACTTCAGTGTTCCTAGATCTTTGTTTTTGTATTTGAGACCAGGTGCCAAATAGTGCCTTAGGGCTGCAGACACACACTATGAACTAAGAACAGACTGCTTCTAAGTGCAGGATTTTTTTTTTATCAGTGCCAAAACTGAGCTTACACTAAAATCCACTCATGGTCTTATACTGATGATGAAAATCCTCATTCTTTCTTTACTTCTCAATAGATAAAGCTCTCTAAATGGTTCAATATGATTACAAAAGCCCCACAACTCACACATACAATAAAAAAGCATAAAAATTAATATATAAGCATTAAAAATTGTATTTAAAGCAATTTAAGCAACTAAACTTTTTTTAAAAAAATACAAGACTGATATAATAGCCTCAAACATGCCATCAAGTGCCACTGAATGTCTTAGAGATGAGAGCATTCTTAACCTGGGGCAAAAGAGGTAAGAGAGTTGGAACCATGCAAGATACATGGGGAGATTAATCCAAAATGGGGGGATAACAGTGATAGGGCCCTTTCCCTTGTTGATACTTCTGAGCTTCCCAGAGAGGCCTCAAGATGTTAAGCATAGGGTTTGAGTAGACTCCCTTCTTGGCCAAAACCAGCACCTTGAATCAGGCTTGGAAGTGTACAGACAGCCAGTGCAAAGCAGTCAGAATTGGTGTTATATGCTGAGACCTTCTGCTCCCAGTTGTTAATTTGCCCACTCCATTTTGTACACACTGCAGTTTCTGAACTAGCTTCAAGGGCAGCCCCATGCAGAATGCATTGCTATGATTTAACTTGTAGATAACCAGAGCATAGATTATTAAAACCAGGCTATCCCTTTCCACATAGCTGAATAGCTGGCTCCCCAGCCAGAGCTGTGAAAGGCACTTCAGTTGAAACTAGCTGAGTCTCAAGTGGCAAAGATGGCTCCAGGAGAACCCTCAGACTATGGACCTAAGGGGAGTGTAATCACATCTAGATTATGTTAAACTTCTACCATCTAGTCAGAAGAACCATCAGCTAATACCATGTTAGTCTGGTTTGCACTGAGCTTCAATGTTTATCTCTCATTCAATGTATTGTCACAGCCAGGCACTGATTTAGCCTCGCCTGTTTGGGATGAAATGGAGAAATAGAGCTGCATGTTATCAGCATACTGATGGTAATGCTTTCTAAAACTCCAGATGTCCATTCAGTGGTTTCAGATAGATGTTGAGAAGCATGACCTCTCACCTTGGTGAATTCCATGCTGGAGAATCCAGAGTCAAGCAATATTCCTCAAGCCCCACCTTCTTGAGCTATCCATAGAAGCAGAACCACTGAAATGCAGTACCATCTCCTCCCTTTTCAGATAATCACTTTGAAAGGGAACATGATCAATGGTATTGAAACCCGCTGAGAGATTTATGAGTATCACAAGGGTTACACTCCCACTGTCTTCTTCTCAACATAGACCATTGTACAAGGTGACCAAAACCTGGCCTGAGTCTGGTCTGAAATTTTTCTAGATAATCAGTATAATCCAAGAGTGCTTAGAATTTGTTGATCACTGCTAGCACAAGAATTTTACCAGTGTGTTCTTGTTTAGAGCAGCCTAATTTATGGGATATCCCCTCAAAAACAAAAACAAAACAAAAATCTGCTCCACTGCTATTGTTGAATAGTGGCAAATTAGCTAGACTTGAAGATCTATTGGTAAACCTCCATCCATCTTCAGCTCACTTCTGAGTTAGGGTATCTCAAAACTTTATGTGAAGCTAGATCCTGCCCTGAGGGTAACACTTCTGTATTAATTAGGCTACCATAACTCATTCTAATTCCAGATAAAAGTTTTGCGTAGAGTGAAGGATGAATATGAAAGAAGAGGGGGATTCATTCGCATATTCCCTACACCACTAACCTGGGAGATATATGGGTGAGTTTTTATCTAGAGTTTTTATTCTATTATCTTGGAATCTGTAGAAGACCTTTGGGAAGTAGTTGATATAAATGCTCACTCTCCCCTCCACCTCCCCGAATTATCCTTTGCTCTAAACTTCACTTTCAGGGCTATCACTTGCAGTATATTAAAGGATGTTTTAGTACCATTATCATTTTTGTTGCTAACATATCCCAGCTTTCTACTATGCTTTCCTTACAAGTCTTGCCTTTGTTTGTCTCTTGCTTTAAATTTTTCTTCCACTCAAATATTATTTAATTTTACTAAAGAATTTTATGTGATTCACCCACTCTTGATTTCTCAGATCCTATCTGGAACACAAGACAACAATGAACTATATGTTGGCCACTCGCCTTTTCAATGAAAGGTAGGAAAGTGTTTCCAGGATACTCCAAAGAAAATAAGAATCACCTTACTGGATGAGATCAGAGTCCATCCTTTCCCCATCCCCTCAACTGAGGGCAGGCAGATACCTCTGGATACTCACCACTTTAGACTTGAGTCTGCCATTTTGTTAATTTCCCTAATTTGCAGGTGTCTCAGCTGCAAACCTTAGGAGCTTTTGTTGAAGAATGAGATCAAAGCCTTTTATTCTTTGGTTAATGCAGTTTTGTCTGTGCAAATGTGTTTCCCCATGTGGCTATTTAAGCAAGCACTGAATATAGACTTGAAGATTTGTTTACACAGTTCATAATCTGATTCCCCTCCCCCTCACTGCACATGTGCATAATTGTGCATTTAAATGGTTTCATGTCAAATTGAATGTGAAAGAATGTCAGTAACCTTTTGATCCACAAGTTGAGAGGATTGAATGTTCTATTTTCGCTTCATATAATACTATAAAGATTTCTATATGCCTTTTTGCTGGCATGCTGTTTATGGTGATAGTATCACTATAGGCTTTTGTTTGTTTGCCTTTTGCATTTTAGGAGCTGTTCTGAAGAACATAACTGTTGGACATATGATTCTGCCCTATACCCATTTTGGACTCTTGATTCAATCTGTTCAGTACTATCTATTCTCAGTAAATGGCAGCAGCTCTCCAAAGCCTCAGAGAGGGTTTTCCCAGCCCTGCTACAGAAATCATTTTAACTGGAGGTGCCAGGAATGGAACCTGGGATCTTGTACATGCAAAATATGTGCTGTTCTACTGAGCCATTGGCCCTCCCCTTGATTGCACATGACAGACTATTTTTTCTTTGAGAACACCATGTCCCAAAGGCGCTGCTTTTTGATCCTTTTTGGAATGCATTTTTAGTGTTATTACTTGCCAGCAACATTTCCACTGGTCTGAACAAGAAATTCATCCCGTTGTTGCTATGTTCAATACTATTAATTTTTAGTAATAAAATCCAAGATGCTCTCTCAAAGGGGCAGTAAATTTTTTATTGGCAAAACTCTGAATGACAAGATGGGAGAGGAAGTAAGGCACTTTCAAAATATGTGCAGTAGGCAACATTAGCATTTTGGATACCTTCAGATAGCTGTCTCACTCCAAGGTATCCTGTGCAAATAACTTATGGTGTGGAATTGCTGTGTGGTTAAGTAGGTGCCAGAAAAATTCTGCTGGATAAGGTTCAGCTCCAGGTTTTGGAGGGCTATGGCAAAATGCACTTGGTGGGCTTGCCAGTCACATTGCTGCACCTTCCAGCCTTGCCTTTGTGAGTACCCGAGGTTACCCAATGATGCTGGCAGTGTAATGGGCCAGGTGTTGAACTACTGTTTGGCTTCAGTCAATACCTGGTAGCTGCCATAGTGTTTTCCACAACACTGCTGCCGCCATTGCATAAATCCACCCACTTGAAAAGGCAGTCCTGGAATTTGCAGTAGTGGTGGGGCCTTCATCTTAGCCTCAGCATACCCTGCTTGGAAGTGTGCGGATACTTTGCTATTTCTGGTGTTCCTGTAATACTTGCACTGGCAACCCAAATTGTGAAGAATACTATATGTAGCAGTTATAACTGGCAGCAGTTACTGGTATTGAACCAATGTTCCAAGCAGTACCAGCACGCTTTCTATGAAACCTGTGTCCAGTGAGAATCCTACTTAGACTATGCCTGAGTTCACCTTTACCCCAGTTTTTGTCATACTGCAAGGAATAGTATGGGTGTAATGTTAGTTGGCCATTAATTAGTGGGGAGAAATTGGGAACACACTATAGGAGTGCATGCTTTTTCCCTTTATCCATGGTTTTACTCTGCTTCCTGTTATCTTCATTTAATATTTAGATATCTGACTGTCCATAATTTGCAGTAGCCGTAGCTTTAGTGACCAGCCAGATCATCACCTGCTTAACTGCTTTCATTTTCTGTAGGCTTGGCACTCCAGCAGGTGACTCTGGCGATGTGGCAGTAACAACCGTTTGTAAACTGAGCAGTCATATCACTGTTAGCACATACTAAATCAAAGTAATTTGTCTTATGCAGTACATACGTACTTGTGGAATTTACTATCACAATATGCAGTGGTGTCTGCTAGCTCAGATAGCTTTAAAATGATGAGGCTAATTAATGGAGAACAGGCCAATCAATGGCCTTTAACTGTGACAGATTAATAGAACTTTCAGATGCATACTTCTGACAACCAGATGCTGAAGATGAACTAGAGGACATTATGCATCATTTGTGAACCTCTCAGTGACCCATCCATCTGGCTGGCTGCTGTTGGAAGCAGAACATTGGTCTAGATAATAAGTGGGCAACTTGTAACCTAGATTTTGTAAGGTGTGCAATGCTGTAAGCCATAGCCAACATAATCAGTACTGAGAGATGATGGGAGCTGGAGTCAAATGACATTTGGAGGGCCATAGCTTGCCTGTCCTGGTCTTGATGATTATTGTTCAGTGCTTATTACTTTGAGCTTGAGCTGAAGGTGGCATTTTCATTGAAGACTCTAGGTTTTCTGACAATACAATTTAGTTTCTTTTACATATACCTGTGTATCGCTTGTGCTTTGATGTGATTCGTGATGTAATAAGAATCTTCTCTTTTTTCCCCTTCTACAGAGGAGGGTCAAGGAAAGCTCCAATTCCTAGACGAACTCGGTAAGTACTTTATGTAGTCAAGGTATTAAATAGAAGGAGCTTGTGTTGAAATTAGGATCTTACAGTTGCCCTTAGACCTGAGATGAGGGTCATGCCGTTAAGCAAGAGGCTTCATATTCTCATAAACATTCTTGTTGAATGTTGTTGGTCCAACAACATGGCTGATTCTGTAAAGTGAGCTAAATGAAATACCTGCATTCCTTCTCACTAATGGGTAAAATACCCAAGACTTAGGCTGTCTTTCTAGATGACTACCCAGAAAATTGGAGAAAATTCTATCAGTATGATAGAAGATTGTATGTGAATTTTCCTTGGGCCATAATTCCTATCTCTTATTTACACTCCCATTTAATCCATATTGCTCTTAAACTTAAGGAATTTATTTATTTATTTATTTATTTTGGGTGATTTTTACCCCACCCAATACTCAGTGGGTCTCAGGGCAGCTTTCAGTTCAAATCTCATAAATACAGATACCCAAATAATACAATATAAATGATCCACAAACTGAGCATAAAAACATTGTTAAAATTAAACATTAAAAGTATGGAAGAATAAAAAGGTCTTGACCTGGCACCATAAAGTATATAATGTTGGCTCCAGACGGACCTCTGGGGAGCACATTCCATAGCTGGGGTACCTCCACAGAGAAGGCCCTCCTCCGAGTATGTTCTCCTAACCTTTTTCATGGAGGGTTCCCGGAGTAGGGCTTCTGCTGCAGATCTTAAGGGGCGGTGGACATATAGGAAAAAAGGTGCTTCTTTAGGTATCCCGGTCCCAAGCCATTTAGGGCTTTATAGGTCAATACCAGCAACTTAAATTGAACCCGGGCTTCAATTGGAAGCCAGTGGAGCTGATGAAGGACCAGTGTTATATGAGAATAGCACTCATCCCCTGACAGCAATCTGGCAGCTCTGTTCTGAAGCAGTTGAAGTATCCAGACAGGATTTAAGGGCAGCCACACATAAAGCGCATTACAGTAATCCAAATGGGAAGTTACCTGAGCGTGTGTCACCATTGCTAAGTAGTGCTCGTCCAGGTAAGGACGCAGCTGATGGATCAGCCGAAGCTGAAGGAAAGCACTCCTCACCACAGCCACCACCTGGGCCTCCAGGGACAGCTCCGGGTTGAGGAGCACCCCCAAGCTGTGGACCCTGTCCTTTAGAGGGAGTGCAACCCCATTCAGGGCAGGGCCAAAATCAGTAGCCTGAAAACCTGAACCACCTACCAAGAGGATCTCTGTTTTACCTGGATTGAGCTTCAGTTTATTGACCCTCATCCAGCTCATTACCTTGGCCAAGCACTAGTTTGGGACAGCCACTGTCTCACCTGGATTAGTTGTAAAAGAGAGGTAGAGCTGGGTGTCATCAGCATACTGGTGACTCCTCAGCCCAAACCTCCTGATGACCTCTCCCAATGGTTTCATGTAGATGTTGAATAGCAAGGGGGACAAAATGGAACCCTGTGGTACTCCATGGCAAAGTTGCCATGGTACAGAACCATAGTCCCCCAGCATCACCTTCTGGAATTGGCCAGCCGAATAGGAGCGGAACCACTGCCAAGCAGTGCCTCCTGCTCCCAAAGAGGCCAGTCAATCCAGAAGGATACCATGGTCAATGGTATTGAAAGCTGCTGAGAGGTCCAGGAGAACCAACAGAGATGCAATCCCCCTGTCCCTCTCCCTGCACGGGACATCATACAGGGTGACCAAGGCAGATTCAGTACCATAACCGGGTCTGAAACTGGACTGAAATGCGTCCAGATAATCAGTTTCATCCAAGAGTGCCTGGAGTTGTCCTGCCACCACCCGCTCCAGCACTTTACCCAAGAACAGAATGTTTGCCACCAGTCTATAATTGGCGGCCACCTCTGGGTCCAAGGATGCCTTCTTCAGGACGGGCCTGATCACTGCTTCCTTCAGAGGGGCAGGGACCCGTTCCTCCCTCAGAGAAGTGTTAATGACTTCCTGGACCCAGGAACCAATTCCGTGTTTGGCTTTGGTAAGGTAAATATTAAAGCTATACCAGTTTAGGTTGGGAAATGGCTTTAAGTAAATCCCATGAAGTTTGTATTCATAAAGTTAATTGAAGATCTTTGAGAAAAGTTAGACCTTTCTTGGAAGCTGTAACCAGTAGGTCTTAGAGAAAAAGTCCCTCTCAGCCAATAGGCTTCTTGTACTTCTCTGAAAGCATTCTATTCAACCAAGAGTAGGGGATCTTCCTTAGCTCATTAAGCAACTCCTTTGTAGCTCCTCTACTTTGGGAACCATTGAGTCTTGAAATGATTTTGACTGCATAGTTGAACAAATTGCCTAGGGGCTTCTGTTTTAGTATTTATGCCTTTGCTTATTGCTCTCTTGGATTAAATATGTGATGCATTCTTACTTACATATATTTCACTTACCTAGCTTCAGTAATGTGACTAAGGCTAGTTCAGTATTATATTGTTACCTACCATCGAGTAGTTTCCAACTTACAGTGGTCTTTTGAATGTATGCCCTTTGAAATGTCCTGTGTTGCACAGCCTCGCACAGCTCTTGTAAACTCAAGGCTTTGACTTCCTTTAAGAGGTCATCCTTATCCATCTCATATTTAGTCTTCTTCTTCTTCTGCCTTTGACCTTCCCTAGTATTATTATCTTCTCCAGTGCATGTTGCCTTCTCATGATACATCAGCTTCAGTTTTGACATTTTTCCTTCCAGGGAAAGCTCTGGCTTGTTTGTCTTTCTGTTGGTCCAGGGTATTCAGAGGGATGAACAAACCAACCCTGGATGTGGATCAGTCCCTATCTGCTTTAGCAAGCAGGACAAGTTTTGCATTGTCCTGTCAGAAATGAAGATTTCATTCTAGGCTGTCTTTACAGGGAATTGAGATTAAGCATCCTTTAGTTGCTGAGCCATTAGGTATATTTCACATCTCCACAAAACTGAACATGCCAGGATGTCAGACTTTTCTTTTAACCATTCACAGATTTCCAACACTTGTTAATATTCAACACATTGAAAGCGGGGGTGGGGGTGGTATTTAGGAGGTATCTGCATTTAATTCATAAAGGAAATGACATAGCTCATGTCTTTAAGCAAACATGATCATACCCGTGTGGCTTCAGCTCTTTCAAAAATAAGGTGTTTCCAAGAATGCCTTTTTGCAAAGCTGCAATACATAAAGACAGCAAATGCATTCCTACCTAATTGTTAACAAAAGGAGAAAAGGATATGAAACAATATAACTGCAGCATCAAATGAAAGATTAAAATATAGAGTGATATATTTAATTATTACATTATTTTGGTATGAAATCCTCTTCTGATAATCTGCAAATACTTCCATATCTGTAATCAGGGTTAGATTTAAGAACAGTCAATGTTAGTGTCACAAGGAACATCAAAAAGCAAAATTACCACATTGTACATTTTAACATGTGGAAAGCATGCAGCTTCCAATTCTCCATATATGGATTCTTTTTGAAGTGTCTATAGAAAAGCTTCTATGGGAAAAAGCACATATGCATTTCTTAGATCAACAGGAAAGTAAACACAGAACACAATAGAAATCATCCTTAAGGTCCCAGTAGCATTCATTAGAAGGTTAGTAGCTTTCTCTTAAATCCACTGTAATGCAAATTTACTGCCAACTGATAGATTCCCCTCAAAGATGTATGACAACTTTCATATATACATGCATTTTAAAAATTGTTTTTTCTAAGATTTGTCAAATATATTTTTCCTAAAAAAAAGAGAAAGAAATAAAAAAAGTCAAGATTATGTATTCTCTATCTGTGTTGTAAACTTACAGCTTTTTGCAGAGTGAATAACTGTATTTCTATGAAGCCGCTGAGTAACACACACATAGAGGCCTGGGCACTCGCAGCACTAGTTCTGGAAACTAGTTCACTGGCTGTTTTCAGCCTACTTATGATACATTGTTTTTCAACTGATAGTAATACAAGTAGAGTAATTGCAAATTCCTTATTACATTGTGGGTGTTGCACAGCAGAAGTGTGCATGTTTAGCAGAAGTTTGTTTTAATAACATATTAATTTTATGTTTGCCATAGAAAGAGCAATCCCATTGACCTTTGTGAGATAGTGACTAGTTCCAATGAACACCTGCTGTGTAGGCTATCTGTTCTGTATCCCTTCTTTTTTGCATTAAAAGAGAGAAAACATGAAGTCTTATTTAGTAAATAAAATAGTTTCAAAGCTAAGTTTGATTTACAAGGAAGTACTCCATGCATTTTTTTGTGTTCTGCTCCATTGAAAAGAAACACAATATTCAAGGATTTTCACACAACTGAGAGAAGGATGTTTTGCTACACAATTCAGAGTTTCTTCCTAAAAATTCTTTAACTCCTCTTGTGGAGTCTTATTATTTTGCAATCAGCAGCTTGAGATACATCTTTTGTCTAAAATTAGTTATTGTTCTGGGTAGAAAATTGATGTAACTGTAGGATCTTCACAGGTAATCCTTCCTGGTTCATAAAATAACTCATCAGCAGGTACTAGAGAAGCAGAGTCAATCTCCAATCAAGGGATCACTCTCTCAAATCACTTTGTACCTGTACTTTTTCCTCTTCAGATGTTTTTACTTGCAAATTGGGCATGTTGCCACTAGATGTCTCAACACCAACTTCAGGTCACAAAGCAACCTCTCAGTTCTACTCTTTGTTGCAGTGGGTGTATGCATGCTTGCATAGAGTTCTTGGTCCTTGCTGGCCTGAAGTTCCAAGCGGTATAAATTCCTCTTCCCTCTACCCAGCCTCAAGTATGCACCCTGCATCAGAATATTCACAGACCTCAGCAAAATCCCAAAGGATATAATTATTGCATTTTCCTTTTTATCCTCTTTTGCAGCATCACACACAGAATTCTGCAAAATCTTGGAGGAATTCTTATGAAGGTACTTTCTTCTTCATCATTTCCCACCTCATTGCATTTAGGGGGAGGCCCTGAGTTCTACAGGCTGGAATCTTACTATATCCTCTCTTTCAGGACCCTGCCCTCATTGGAGACTACTTTAGGGAATTCTAGAGCCCCCATCTTATGAGACTGATTTTCCTCCATTGCTCTTTCTGGAAGAATTGACCCTCCCAATGCTGGGTGTGGCCAGCCCTTCTGTTCCTGGTATAACTAACCTTACAGACCTGCTCTTGTGAGGCTTAGAGAGAGTTCAGTCTTGAACCATAATTTTAAAATAAATGTATTTATTGAAGAAACTCTACATTTACCTTGCACTAAAGTAAAAGGCAAAAGAGTTAAAACACCAAAAGCATAAAAATAATAATGCAAGTTTCTTACACACCTGATCAGAAGGCCTTCAAGTACTTAGTTTAGAATATAGCTCTTAACTTATCCTTAATCATGAAGGTTAGTACATGCCTTCTCAGAACAGTGAGGCATAGAAAATCAGGAGGTCACCCCATTCTTTCTGAGAATTCAAAGCTCAAAGGATGTTTGCTCTGTGACTAGAGAATCACATTTTTTACTCTCTGGACTCTGCTTTTTCAAGACAAAATTCAGTCTCACTCTGAGAGGAAAAGACAGCTACACTTTGTACATGGGCCAGTCCCTGTCAGTCACAGGCAGCAGGGTGAGGCTTGCATTGGTGAATTAAATATGATGATTTCATTCTAGGCTGTGTTTTATAGGAGAGGGATGAAACATCATTTAATTGCTGAGCTGTCAGGTTTTATACTGAGTTAATCTGGCTTTCTATTCTTTTCCCTGGTCCTACAGATTTATGCTGATATTTATGTTATGTTGATCATTTATACTTTTAACTTCATGAACCATTCTGAGAGTTCCTACCCCAGGAACAGAATATGAAATAATTGCATAAATTTTACAACTCCAGAAAACTTAGTTTGCCAGGATGTCAAATATTCCTATGACTATTCACTCCCACTTGTTAATCTCACTTATTCAGTAGAATGAAGGGTGGGGTAAATTATATGGGAGTTTATTTACTTTAGTATAGGAAATATCATTTGTATGCACATGCACACCTCTGAGCAAATAGGCTGCTTCCAATGAGGTTTTAGGCATAAAATATAGAGCCTCTAATTGACCCTATAGCCACCATAATAAGTGTGTCAGACCAAGTCTTCAGAGTTCCACTTTTGGAATTCTGTGTCCTCTTCATTTTGCCTGCTAATGACAGTTGTAAGGCAGCATGGGATGGACTATACCTTTGTATTCATCAGAAGTGAGTCATTTATTTCCTTATTATATCTGGAGTGGTCTTGGCACCTGGAATTGTGGAGCACCCCCCTCCTAAATTGACTTCTCTAAGCATGCTATTTTCTGCAAATATACTGTATGGCTAGCACATCCTCTAGGAAAACACTTTATTAGCAGAAAATAACTTGGGTTTTTTTGTTTTTTAAAGAAAGGATATTACTGCAGATTCCTGTTTGAAACATTTTTCACCCATAGGGCCCCTAAATATATTAAAGCATTTCTTAGCAACAGTGAGTCCAGGAACTGATGGCTGCTCTCATGGCCTATCAATAACCTAACTGGATTTCATTGGAATTTTTTTCAGTGCAAAAAGTTCATTTTCATAGGAAAAATACAGTTTATATTAGAAAACATTCTAATGTCCTAGAAGGATCTAATTTACCATGTTTTTTATCTGTATTTGGTAAACAAAACTTTATAAACCCTACCCTATATTAATTTTTGTGCACCACGAATTTTTGACTTGAAGTATTCAAGGGGGTGACATTAAAATACACTTAATATTATATTAGGTAAAAAGAAATGCAATATATTTAAAGACAGTAGCATGTAATTCCCTTGTTTCAATTTGAAAAACAAACAAACAAGCTGGAGTCCTGCTAGCAACTGAAGTAACTGTGCAAGGATATGCTGTCAACCAGTTAGCAACTCTCTTTCACTAAGGTTGTTGAGGAACCTACAATTTTGCTGCTGTAATTTATTACTTCCATTTCATTCTGAAACGTGTGTGTGTGTATAGTTCCTAAGGATAATAACCTAAAAAGCATTAATTCCAACTTTGAAGCTTTCCTAATACAGCAAGAATCCTGTATCTGCAAGGATCCATTCCAAACCCCCCAGTGGATGCCTGAAACTGTGGATAATAGCAAACACTATACAATACATGATATAATGGCAAGTGGGTGCCCGCAGGCAGCAACAACAAGCAGCAAGCCACAAAATAACCTCAAATAAACTATATACATTTCTTTTTCCCAATTTTGTTCAATCTTACCTCAGCATTTTAAGACTTCCTTTGGCACTTTATGGCACTTTACAACTTCTCCTTCGGGCTGAGGTCAGCCATGGTTAACTGAAAATGCAGTAACTCAGCCAGTGGATGCAGGAGTCCTGCTGCATTGTATATGCAACTGGCATAAAGCCATTCATTTTTTAAACTGAACTTGGGAATTTGACACTTTTTTGTGGACAAATGAAGAACTGGAAAATTTTCTACCCTGCAACATTGACAAGGGGTAGTGATATAGGTCTGTGCTCATATTAACTCTTTGAAGTACACAGTAGTCATAAAGAGCCCAGTATCTTTCTGGTTGGGACATTGTTTCAAGTACATACTCCTGACAAATGAATTTTCACATTTTTCAGACTGAATTTATTTTCTTCACTCCTGCTCCTGTGCTATGATGGACCTAGTTTGTTTGTTTATTTATTTATTTATTCGATTTATATCCTGCCTTTTTCCTACAAAGGGCTCAAGGCAGCTTACATCATTCTCCTCCTCCATCTTATCCCCACAACTAGAACCCTGTGAGGTAGGTTGGGCTGAGAGTCTGTGACTGGCCCAAAGTCACCCAGTTGGCTCCATGGCTGAGCGGGGACTAGAACTCAGATCGTCTGAGTCCCAGTCCCACGCTGTTAACCACTACACCACACTGGTAATGGAATCCTGAAACATATGAGGGCTTGCCCTACAGGGTTATTTAGGCCCATAGTACAAATTTGTATTCAGCTTCCCACTCCTGCAGGTGGGAGGACTATATTGATTAGAGGAAGAGAATCAAAATGGGGCAAGCTGTGAAAAGGTTGATTTAAGAAAGTAACAAATGTAGATGCATGATCACACTTCTTCATGAACAAGTCAGAATTGGGACACATTTCATGCCCCTGCATCTGCTGCTCGGCTCCAGAGATTTGTTTTAAAATATCTTCTCTTCTAAGGATATGCAGATGTGTGTGCCATTTGTGCGTCTCCACTTAGTTCTCTTTGTCCTTCCACCTTCATCTCAACCCCTATATAAATGTAATTTTTAATAGAATTACCTTAACTGGTATTTTTTGAGAATGATCAATGCGGTTGATTTCCCCCATCCCCACAATCATGTCACTCTATTTATGGACTCAAACTGAGGCCAAAATAGCCTGAACTTGGTAGTGTAATATGCTCTCATAAAGGTTGGTTAAATAAATGTCTGTTAGTTTGCTTTTTGAATCCTAATAGCATTTCCCCAAAAAAGTGATAGGCTGAATTTACTCTTTTCTTCTGCTAGTGTAACTGGGTGTGGACAACTGTTAAGGAATATAAGGTACAGATATATAAGAATGGCAGACTGGATGTTGCTTAGAGGTTGTACAGAAGTTGCATAGTAGTGAAGGGAAAGTGGATAACTAGCATGTAAATCTCTGGAAATAACTGTAGAGGAAGGGCAATGAGGATTGTGTATGTTCTTGTTTGTTTCAGTTTATCCCTTTCTGGAGAACTGGATCTGGATATTATGGATGGTAATGCTCAGCTTCATGCCACTTTGTATGAGCGGAAACTCCTGTCACTAGAGGTACGGAAACGAAGGCGACATCTTGGCAAACTGAGACATGGACGGGCAAGGCTGTCAGGTACATGAGTTCTTTCATTTCCCCATATTGTAATATTGGTGCACAAGTTAAAAATGATTAGCTTCTTTTGCATGTCTAAGTCCTGTTTTAAAAAAGTTTGAATATGTATTTCCTGTCTTCTTGCCTATTCCTGTTCCATAATCTTTAATTTCTGTAAGCCATCTTGAGATGTTTAGTGAAAGACGGGATAAAAATGTTTTATTAAATGAAATTATTAAATTACACATGAAGTTAGTGGTGGTGTTGTTACACTGCATATATATCCCACCCTTTTTCCTCTTGTGAGGAACCCAACATGGCTTACATAGCTCTATTTAGTCTTCACAAAAATAACCCTGTGATTTAGGTTAGGGTGAGAGTGACTGACCCAAAGTCAGCCAGTAAAGTTCATGGCCGAATGGGGAGTAGAACCTGGAAGATCTAATGCTCTAGCCACCATGCCAGCTATCTTTTTGTGAGTATGGGATGGTAATATGAGATGATGAAATTGTCTGCCTTATTTTACTGATGCTAAAATGCTAAGAACTGGAAATATATTGGTTCTGATAGGGACTTCACAGTCAACTGATTTTGTACTCAAGTCAGAAATGGAAGATGAAGAAGAAGAGGAGACTGCAGAGGAAGATGATGAACTGGAGATACCTCAGGGTGAAACAGCTGGCTGTCTTCGAAATATGCAGGTGAAGTTTAAGCCACAGTTGTCAGAGCAGGTGGAGACAGCCCACCAAGGCAAATTGCTGAAGGAGAAACATGCAGGGCTGCCAGTTCAAGACAAAATGGAGCCAACATTGAAAGATGCTGATCCTCCCTTCAATTTGCTACAAATTCTTCAAAAAAATAAGAATCTAAGGTAAGAGCTTTCATAGCAGCTAATGAGGGGACAGATTCATAAGCTGGAGTCTTTTGTCTGCTTGTGTTTCTCTGTGCACTGGGGTTTATTTATTTATTTAGTAAACTTCTATGCCGCCCCATTTGCCGAAGCCTCGGGGTGGCTTACAACAATAAATAAATACATATAATCATATAAAAACAATATAATTGGAAATGCCCTGGCCAAAGATATAAAATCAATAAATAAGCTAACAATTAAAATGCCATTTAAATAAAAAGGTCTTGGCCTGGCGCCGAAAAACATATAACGACGGCGCCAGGCAGACCTCTCTGGGGAGCACATTCCATAGATTGGGCGCCACCGCAGAGAAAGCCCTCCTCCGGGTACTTACCCTCCTAATATCCTTCACGGAGGATTCCTGGAGAAGGGCCTCTCCCACTGATCTCAAGGAGCAGGAGGGCACGTATGGACATAAGCGCTCCTTTAGGTAACCAGGACCCAAGCCATTAAGGGCTTTATAGGTAATAACCAACACCTTGAGTTGGGCCCGGACTTCAATGGAAAGCCAGTGGTGTTGACGGAGGACTGGAGTCATGTGAACATAACACCCAGTCCCCGTCAGTAGCCTGGCAGCTCTATTTTGCACCAATTGAAGTATCCGGACCGTCTTCAAGGGCAGCTCCACGTAGAGCGCGTTGCAGAAGTCTAATCGGGAAGTTACCAACGCGTGTGTCACTGTCGTCACTGTATATGGTGGCTGGTATAGAAGATAGCTTGGTTGGTTGTTGTGTCATAGAATTTCTAAATGTGAAATCTCATTATTTTATGAAAGGCAGTGCTACAAGATGCAGTGAGAGCTTCCAATTATTTTTATTAGCTTGGAAAACAGCTTAAACATTAAGGGAGATTATTGATTGTTGTTAGCCATGATAACTGAAGGGAACCCTAAATTTACTTCTCAAAACTAGCTGTAGTGATAAACAATCTGGGGAGGGCTGTTTAGGGCTAGTTCCAGTATTGGGTGTGCACTTGACATACTGCTCCTGATGGCTTTCCTAGTGCTGACTGGGCCACCATCCCTAATCCTTTGCTGCCTTTGATGGTGGTGGTGCTCTGGTATCAGGCATAGCATAATGGGGCATAAAAATGGTAATCATTTTTCCCTGCAAGAAACTAAGTAACTGTTTGTCTCCCTATGTCCTGTTGATCATTGGAGCAACAGCCCAAAAGAGCATGTTGACAGTGGCTGAATGTGTGCTGCTGTCACTTTCTAATAAGCAAGTCAGCTTGGCCAGAAAAGAGGGAGGCTAGAACTGCAGTAATGATGGTGCGGGCACTATGGAGTTGTCATAAGAGACCAGGCCTGATGGCATCAACCTTGACATAAGGGCAGGTGCTGTTGCATTCATGCATTGGTTGTAAACTACCCAGTAGACAGAACTTTGGCCTCAGTTGACAGACCTTTTCTTATGTTATATAGGTAACTGTAATTTTCAAAATAAAATAATGGTGGTTTGGTTTGGCTTGGCTTGGCTTTTGAGACGCCCTTCTTCTAAATATTGCTGCCACGTCCTTTTATAAAAAAGACAAAAGAAAAAAGGGGGGCACCTCCAACACTATTATGACAGTGGTGACTGGAAGCTTTTGTGCTACTCCTTCATTTGCTGGTGAATTTTTGTGTTGTGCTTTTGGGGTGAACAGGGAGGTGAGACAATTAAGAATACTTCTAACTACATCTGTGCAAATATTTGTGTGTGGAGAGAGTGAAAAGCTGTATTTCATTTGTATCTTATTTAGAAGAAGCTGTTGTTTCTGCCTAATTTGAGATCAGATCCAGCGCAATGTATAAGCTTTTCAGTCTGTTGCTATGCCTTGCCAGTTTCTTACTCTAATCTGGATGGTTAGATTGATGTGATAACCTTTAACTTCTGACTCATTCTGATGGAAACATAATTCAAAGCATTCTTTCAGTTCAAGAGATGATTATAAGGAGGGGTCTGCACCAAAGCTGTTTTTGCCAGCTTGGTCTTTTCGTCAGTAGATGGATTTGTACATCATGCTAAGCCACCCTGAGAAGAATCCACAGTGGGTGGGTGTCTTGTCCATTATTCACAACAGATAATTGCCTGCTCTGAAGCTTACTCTGGCTTGTTTCTTGCTTAGTATGTCTCGGTCCTTGCATTCTGTTCACACTATGGCAAATCAGCTGTGCATAGGAAACTTACAAGCAAGACATAAGTGCAACAGCACCATCCTGCCCCATGTTCTCCAGCAACTGCTGTACATAGACATGCTGCCTCTGGTCCTGGAGGTAGCATACAGTCATCAGAACTAGTCCATGGATTTGTCTAGTTTCCTTTAAAGGAAGTCAAATTGGCGGTCATCACTGTATCCATAGTTTAACCATGTGCTGTGTGAAGGACTTCTCTTTGTCCTGAATCTCCCTGCAATCAGCTTCATGGGATGACTACAGGTTCTTGAATGTACAGGAGCAAAAGACAAACAGACTGCTTTGCCCTCTGTTTTACTGCTGTGCCCCAACATTTGTATTTTTTCCCCTCTTACTGTATTGTTCTGCCATTAGATTTGCATAGAGTTTTCCTCCACTTTGTGGCTGTGTCAGGACATTTGATTCTTCTTCTCTACCTTCAGCTAGTCTAAGTTGAAGGAAAAGACCTTGGAGGGAGATTTGCACAAATTTCCTGAAGTACAGTATAACTCTAGCAGTAACTACTCTGAAAAGGAATTGTGTTAAGGTAGGGAGGAAGAGCCATGTGTTGAATTCATCCTCATTCATCATGTTGCTATTATACCTTAAGCTAACACTTGTTAGTTTCCTCCACCCTTTTGACACTTCCCAAATCTTGTTCAGCAGTTGGGGCACCCAGACCAGCAGTAAATACACTTACCCATCCCAGTTATTTGGCCACCACTGAATGGGTCTCAGGGAGATGTTGAGAGGGTGGAGGAAATGGACAAATGTCAATTTAAGGCTTAATAGTGAGAAGATGATATTCACAAGTTGGGATTATTGCTCCCCTGCTTTGATGCTCCTTTTTGGAGCAATTACTTTGCTCACATTTTCCTCGCTTCTGAATTATGCAAATAGATTCATACCTGTTTTAGTATTATTTTAACCTGAAATTTGTGAGTGTGTGCAGGTTAATCTTGTCTTGTTTCCCTGTACATTATAGCTGTTGAGGGAAACACCAAAATGGTTAAGAGAATATCCAACCTACTGTGTAAATTGCCAAAAAGAGACTATTTATAATAAATAGGCAAATCTTACAAAAGATTGGGGGGTGGGGAAAGAAGTAATACAAACTACAAAGTCATTTGAGTACTTTCAAAATATCAGGAAAAAATTACAGTCCCATTATGGTCCTTCTAAATTACCATTTTACCATTGGGTAGCCATCACTGGTGAGAGAGGAGAGAGACTGGAGGTGGCACTAGTGAGATTTGCAAGGGGCAGCAAATCCTTGCCTCTCTTGCCAAGTTGAACTGTAGCCTCTTGGGGCAAGCCATGCTACTGGGTTTGGACATCGTGACAAGCTACTCGAAGAACAAGCCATCCTCAGTATCCTAACAACAAGCCGTGAGTTGTCAGCAAAGCAATCGTTATCAAACTATGGTTAACAAACTATACTGAATTGTCTGCACTGGGTTTGCATGTCACAGTAAGGCATGCTGGCACTAATAGTGCTCACAATTCATCATGACTTCTCATGTGTAAATCCAGTTAATTGACAAGTTATGCTAACCCACCCTAGCGATGAGCCATAGAGGATTGGTTGTATAGAAAACAACATGCTTGCTACAGCATTTTTCTTTTAACTTTTTTGGGATGGGGACATCACACTAACCAACACTGACAGTAGATCACAGTAGGTTGTTTGTTCACTGAAAAATTCATGGTACACTCAATCATTGATTGGGCTCACCTTGGGTTGTTCTCATTCTCTTTCCTGCTCACTCCTCCAGCTGATTTTGGCATGTATGCAGGTGTCATTCGTAATGACATAAAAAAAAGCCATGCTGGATCAGGGCAAAGACCCATCCAGTCCAGCTCTCCCTACACACAATGGCAAACTAGCTGCCCATAAAATTGCTCAAGTAGGATGGGTACAAGACTTCCTCCTGCCAACAGTTCCTCAGCAACTGTTGTATGCAGGCATGCCATCTCTGGTAAAGGAGGTAACACAAAGCCAGTGAGGCTAATAGCCATTGATAGCTTCCCCGCCCCCTCCCATGAATCTGTCCCCTTTTTAAAGCCATCCAGATTGGTGGCCATCACTACTTCCAATGGCAACAAATTCCATGGTTTAACTATATGCTATTTGAAAAAATACTTCCTTTTATCTGTCCTAAACCTCCCACCAATCCCTTCATGGGATGACCCCAGGTTTGAGGATTATGGGAGAGGGAGATTTTTTCTCTACTTTTTCCACATCATGCATTATTGTAAATACTTTTATCATGTCCTTCCTTACTTTCCTTTTTTTCTAAGTTGAACAATCCCAGTTGTTGTAGTCACTCCTAATAGGTAATTGCTCCAGCCTGTGGTCTTGTTGCAACCTCTTTTAATGCACTTTTTTTGTTCACCTTTCTTGCACAGGGACATGGAGAGTTTGGAGCCTCAAAAAAGCATAGCTAGTGTTTTTTCTTTCTCTACAACTGTGTTTGGATGATGTTGGTGATGCTGCTGCTGATATATACTATTTCTTGTCAGTCTCTGCAAATATTCTCTTACAGCTCTCCGATATGGGTAGTCTTGCCAGGTCTATTTCCTTGTCTGTTCATCAGTGAGGCAAAGTGCAGTTGGTAACAGATTGACAAGACTACATATAGGCAATTTGGGCACAGGTGCCATGTGGCAATTAACAAGTTGTCAATGGAACAGCAGCAGTTAAGGAGTGAACTAGCAAAAGACGTTGCTCCAAGAATGGGATGGGGCAATGTTGCCGCCTTAGTAATGTAATCCTCTGAATTGTAAGTGTTGAATGAACACTTCTCAGCACCCTCTGCTAGGGATGTGAAAATCCAGCTGGAATCTGGCTCCCTTGCACTCACCAGACATCTTTCTAGTGCTCAGCCCTGGCCTGAGATCAAATCTGTGGATGGTTGGGGATGCTAGCAGAGTCCTTCTTTTGCATGGAGTATGCAATTCTTTGTGCGCAGTATGAAAGTCCACAAGCCACATGTGGAGAAGCAGAATGTTGCCTGTACAGCAGGTGCAATGAGTGTGGGTGTGCACAAGCTGGACTAACAGTTTCACTTGGACTCACTTCTTGCTTGGATGCTCATGTGAATGCTCAGCCCAAGATGGGTTTAGGGCAGAGAGAAAGCAGACTAGAGTCTGTCAGAGGAAATCTGACAGATTCCCACCCCCAAACTGGATTCTTTCCATATGTACAGCTATTCCAGATAGGGGAGATGCCCATGTTTACTGGTGTAGTTATTGAGTTTCACTGACAGTTCTAAATAAATACCTGCAAAAACATCTGCAAATATAATGGCTGGAAAATAAGTGGAGGGGAAATTTGCATGACCGCTGTAATGAAGGTACTATGGTATGATGTATAATATGGGTTATGGAGAATCACACAAAAAAGAAAGAGGTGAAGAGTTAGGTTCTTGGGTGACATTTCTTTGGTGCTGTGGGGCAGGGTGCTGCAAATGGCATAAAGCCAGAGTTTGTCCTGAATGTTCACATTTAGCCTGGGATTCAGAATGAATTATATGGAGGAAAACCCATTCTTGACCTGCATCTTGCTTTGTGAAATAGATACAACGAGTAACACTGAACGATTGAGCAAGTTGAAATGTTTAAATTTGTTCTGAAGAGGCTTACCTTTGAGAGAGGCCTGAGTTAAACTTCCTTGTACATTGTGAGAAATATGGACAGTCCCCTTTGCACAGGGAGCACATTGGCAGATTTCTCTGCTTTTAGTGGCCCGTTCAAAATTGCTTATGATAAGGCAGAATCATAACTTCAGAAGATGCATGAACCTTGGTGTTGATTATTTCCCTCAAGCTTATGCTGATACAGGTAATGTGAAAAATATTGTGAGAACAGGGTGTCACAGCTGCTCTACAGGATAGACCAGGCTGCAGTGCTGCTTCACGTTAGGGCCTCCAGTTAGTTACCCAGAGTCTAAAATATTCTTCTGTCCTGTCCATAGCAGCTCATAATGTATGAGGGCATCTTTGAGTCAAAAAGAAAGGAAGCTTAATTTTACTTCTGATTGCTGCCTATGATCTCTGCTTCTGCAGCAAAGTTCAGGCTCGCAGGGCTTTCTCAGCATACCTGCAGCGTGTCCAGCTGCGCCTGATGAAAGAGGCTGGGGATCAGGTCCATAATCCTGCCTGGGCTGCCAAGGAGGATGAGCAGATGGTAAGATATTGTGTGCTTGTTCAGCTCCTTTCTAAGAGGAACCAGCTGATCCTACTCAGCATTCTTGAATCACATTCAGTGTGAAACTGATTCCCATCAGCTAGGACTGTGCAGGAATGCTAAATGTTGTTAACCCTTGTGAGACTAACTTATCCTCCCTCTCTTGCGAAAATGATTTCTATGCCTCTCTTTGAAACAGTGTAGAATGTTGGCACAAGAGGTGTGTTTGGACACTTCAGGATGCAAATCCAGCTAAATAAAGCATGCATGAAGGGACAGCCATCTCAGATTGCCATTAAGTTTAATGCAGGGGTTGCCTTCTGTATGTTCTGGCCTGCAAGTCCCATCAGTCCATGAGGCTTCATTGGAGTTGTCAATAAAACATCTGAAAGACCAGAGGTTGCCCACCTCCAGTTTTAACTTGTGGGCACACAGAAACCTGTCTGTATGAATCTTGGCTTCCAGGCATATCTTTATGTTGTACACTGACTTCCCAGATGGTAGCTGAATCATTGTACTATATATGAAGCAACTGCCTTATAGTAATTAATGAAATAACTTCAGATTTCTAGACCTTGTGTTTAGCCGGCTGTTCTCTTAGCCCAAATGGAGACACTGTGAAAACAGGCTCTGAGGAAAGAGCCAATCTAGCTCATAGATTAAAAGCCTTATGTCAGGAATTGGGAATAATCAGTTTGCCTCAGTGGAAAATGTTACCCCTGCTCTTTCCAAGTGGAAAATTGAAACTGGCTCTCTAAGAGCTGCTTTGTCTGCAATACTGTGAAAAATAATGTTTAAAATAACAGATCAAACCAACCTAATATAATGCTAGTGAGAGGCAAACTGTGAAATTCAACGCTTTGGCTATGAAATAGTTCATTTGCATGTTTAGTAGGGCACCTAACCAAAAGTAAATCCAGACTGGAGACAGAATGTGTTTGAAACTAAACACCCACAGCAGGCGTCTTGCTTCAGTGCTCATTTTGCAGGGAGGGCAGTTCTCCTTACCATTGGCTGGTAACATAGTGGGAGGGCATGGTATGCTTTTCTAGTTTTAGTTGATTTAAGGCATGAAACATGGAGAGGGTGACTACAGGTTGGGCCAGTGATGCAGAATTGTATACCTGGTCAGAACTTGATGTAATCCATTTCATGCTATCCATTTACCTGCAGCAGTTTCCAACAACTATCAGCTGATAGAATTCCTAAATTTCAGGCCCGTTGACTGTTCTTATAACACAGTTCCTCTTATTTCCAACCCAGATACCCTTCCAGCATAATTTCCGAGAGTGAAATATAGTAAAGCAGCACTCTTTAACATTGTTTCTTGGTGGCAGGAGCTGGTGGTTCGCTTTTTGAAGCGAGCAGCCAATAATCTTCAGCAGTCTTTGAGGATGCTGCTCCCAAGTCGGCGCCTGGCCCTGTATGACCGTAGGCGCATCTTGGCTCACCAGCTGGGTGAATTCATCATCTGTTACAACAGGGTGAGTATGGGTTGTGCCAGCTGAATTCTAGCGCAGCAGAGCTTTCTTGTACATTGTCTAAAAATTAATGCTACCTGTTTTGGTGTTACTGCTTCCATTTTCCAAAAGATGCAAAGAATTAGGGGGAGCAGAAGCATGAATCATCCATATATTTGCTTTCTGTTGCTGAGAAACACAACCTTTTGAGCCTTGAGGCTTGTATATGGTGTCACCTTGTATGTGTGTGTGCACACATGTATATGAGTGTATGTGTGGGGGGGCTGCTTTAATCTTGTCTGCATCCCAGTGATCCTGTGCAAGATTGCTGGGGTGGTGGTGAAGCTTCTTTGGAGTCCCTGAGAAAGCCACATCCACTATAGGAATTAATATTTTCATGTTGGCATTAACTGCACAGAAGTAGCCATTTTGGCTGCTTTGGAGGTCCCTAATGGGAGGAGCAGGGCTTTTTTTGTGATAGAACGCACCTTTTTTTCAATGGATTTTAGGAAGTGATTTTGCTTAGCAGATCAGCAGCAAACATCATTAACATAGTGCCTGCAGGCTGCTATTGTATCTGCTATCTGCTCTCAGATAGTGAGAGATAGCTAGCGCCTGGAGGGGGGGGGGACTGCTTGGGGTTGGTGTTTGTGGTGGGTTCCTGCCCCTTTTTTTTTTTTTTTACAAAAAAAGCACTGGGGAGGAGGCAGCAACTTTGGCCTTTATTTCCCCAGTGACCCTAATAGGCATTGTTGCTTTCATGTTGCTGACTCCAGTCCTCCATCAGCTTCACTGGCTTCCCATTGAAGCCCGGGCCCAATTCAAGGTGTTGATTATGACCTACAAAGCCCTAAACGGCTTGGGTCCTGGCTACCTGAACGAGCGCTTACGTCCGTATATGCCCGACCGCCCTTTGAGATCTGCGGGAGAGTCCCTTCTCCGGGAACCCTCCATGAAAGAAATTAGGAGAGTAAGTACCCGGAGGAGGGCTTTCTCTGCGGTGGCGCCCAACCTATGGAATTCACTCCCCAAAGAGGTCCGCCTGGCACCGTCGTTACTGGTTTTTCGGCGCCAGGTAAAGACCTTTTTATTTAAACATCATTTCAATTGTTAAAACATATGATCTGGCCTGGGCAACTTCTTCTTCCTTCTCTTTCTCCTCCTATATTTTTATTTTATACTGATAATTTTAATTTTGTATTTGTAAATCAATGTATTTTTTGTATTGTTATATTTAATGGTAATTTATTATGTACTATTGTATTTCAATGTATTTTATCATGTTGTAAGCCGCCCCGAGGTTTCGGCAAGGGGCGGCATAGAAATGTTATAATAATAATAATAATAATCATCATCATCATCATCATCATCATCAATGCAGAAATGGAGACCTCAACACGAGGTTGGGAGTAATTCAATAGAGTCATACAACCAGTCCCTGTATGCAGGCCACTGGTAGAGTACCCCTGTTCTACTGTAATGATTGGAAGTTATTTGATAGCAGTTGACTTCTGGAGCTCACATATAATAGTGTGAGATTCTCAAATACTTGAAAAGTATTTCAAGTATTACAGGTTAAGCAGAATCTTTTACTTTGCAGGCTTCTTTCTAATGCAGTGTAGGATCCTATGTTTTTATCAGACCATGAGCATAGTGCTTTCATTTGCTGATGTCACTGAGCACTAAATAGATAATCCAGAAATCTGTGAACAAATGTCTGTTACATTTTGGCAGAGTGTGGATGGGGAGGTAGTATATTGGCAACAGAGTACTAAAGTGATTACATGGTTAGATATATTGCTAGAACTGCTGCTTTCCTTCATATGGTTATGATTATCGCAGAAGACCTTAATAATAAAACTTTGACAGCAATTTTAGTGTAGCTAGCTTTTTCAAAGTGAGCAAATTAATTCACTAAAACATAAAGTCTATATTAGATTCACTGTCTAAGAGAAACCATATAATGGCAGCCTTTAAACAGGTGATTAGAATGTTTGATACCTTTTGGTAGCTGCATTGCTAGTCTTTTGTCACCTGTGTGTATGCACATGCATGTGTGTGATATCCCAGTAGAAGCTAATGGTAGGTGGGTGGGGGATGACTAAACAAAGGTAAAATGCAATTTACCAGGGTTTTTTAAAATGAATATTAAAGAGGTAAGTGACAGACCTGATGTATAATAGGAATTACAAATAATTCCGCAGTGCATGAAGCCCCTGTTTAAGTATGCCTGATTAATTTAGCACTGTAGGTGTAGTGAATATTAGAGTATGCCCTGACCCAAGATATGACTCAGGCCCTGATTAACACTTTGGAAAATGGCCATATATTTGATATTTCAAGTACCAAATCCAACTAATATTTGCAAATATGAAGCATCATGCCTCCCATCAAATATCATGATAATACCATGCTGGTCGTGGCTGCTGACCAAAGCCAAACATGGGATTGGTGCCTGGATCCTAGAGGTCATCAACACCTCTCTGAGGGACGGCTGGGTGCCTGCTCCTTTAAAAGAGGCGGTAGTCAGGCCGGTCCTAAAGAAGGCGTTCCTGGATCCAGAGATGGCCACCAATTACAGACCAGTGACCAACATCCCATTTTTGGGCAAGGTGTTGGAATGGGTGGTGGCAGGACAACTCCAAGCACTCTTGGATGAAACTGACTGTCTGGACTCATTTCAGTCTGGCTTCAGACCTGATATGGTACTGAATCTGCCTTGGTTGCCCTGTATGATGACATGTGCAAGGAGAGAGACAGGGGAAGTGCGTGCCTGTTGGTCCTCCTGGACCTCTCAGTGGCTTTCGATACCATCGACCATGGTATCCTTCTGGATAGGCTAGCGGGACTGGGAATAGTTCTGCTCCTACCTCGACAGCTGATTCCAGAAGGTGGTGCTGGGGGAGTTTGGCTCTGTGCTATGGCAGCTATGCCATGGAGTACCGCAGAGGTCCATTTTGTCCCCCTTGCTATTCAATATCTACATGAAACCGCTGGGAGAGGTCATCAGGAGGTTTGGGCTGCGGAATCATCAGTATGCTGATGACACCCAACTCTACCTCTCTATTTCAACCGATCCAGGTGAGGCAGTGGCTGTCCTGAACCGGTGCCTGGCCGAGGTAATGGGCTGGATGAGGGCCAATAAACTGAAACTCAGTCCAGACAAGACGGAGGTCCTGTTGGTGGGTGGTTCGAACTCCTGAGTAGGTGACTTGGACTGTGCCCTGAATGGGAGGGACAGGGTCCGCAGCTTGGGAGTGCTCCTCGACCCAGAGCTGTCCCTGGAAGCTCAAGTGACTGCGGTGACGAGGAGCGCTTTCCTTCAGCTTCAATTAATCCATCAGCTGCAACCCTTCCTGGAGGACAATTGCCTAGTGACAGTGACACATGCATTGGTTACTTCCCGGTTGGATTTCTGTAACGCGCTCTACATGGGGCTGCCCTTGAAGACAGTCCGGATACTTCAGATGGTGCAAAATAGAGCAGCCAGGTTGCTGACGGGGACTGGGCGTTATTCTCATATAACTCCTGTCCTCTATCAGCTCCACTGGCTTCCCCTCGAAGTCTGGGCTCAATTCAAGGTGCTGGTTATTACCTATAAAGCCCTTAATGGCTTGGGACCTGGATACCTAAAGGAACGCCTTCTTCCGTATTTACCTTCCCACCCCCTGAGATCGGCAGCAGAGGCCCTTCTTCGGGAACCCTCCGTGAAAGATATTAGGAGGCAAAGTACCCAGAGGAGGGCTTTCTCTGCAGTGACGCCCTGCCTATGGAACGTACTCCCCAGAGAGGTCCGCCTGGCGCTGTCGTTATTTGTTTTTCGGCACCAGGCTAAGACCTTTTTATTCCAACAATATTTTAATAACTTTTAATATTGGCTATATATGTTTTAATCTGCAGCCAGGGTGGATCTGGAATTTATTTGTATTATGTTTTATATTATTATTCTTATTTATTTATGTAAGCCGTCCTGAGGCTTTTGCACAAGGACAGCATATAAATATTCTAAATAAATAAATAACAAAATAAACTAGCTATAACTTTTTATTTTGGTAAGAATTGGATAAGATTTCCAAGTATAAACATTCTTTAGGAGGGGATTATATATATTTTCTGTGGAAACATAGATGAAGCAACAGTTGCTCCTGCTGAGGGACTTACGCATGCTAAATGTCAGATTGATAGTTTAAGCATCAGAAGTGGACTAAATTGATCCAATTCTGTTAGGGTTTATTTGAATCCAGTGTTCAGCTCCAGAAGATATCTGTTTAAAGCACTTGTTTATTCTTCAGCACTTCCTTGCTCTGTTTTTTAACATAACACTGTAATCTCCTGATTACAAGCAATACAACAACCCATCATAGGCAAGAACAACCTTATAATAAATCTTTGGTTTTCTGTGTAGCTAATATCTGGAAAGTAAGCTACCTTGCAGAAACACTCTAGGTTTGGATAACATTACAACCAACTATGTCTAGTTAAGTTGTGTGAACCCAGACAGTAACTGGATTCCTACAACCTGGCAAGCCATAATGGTTTTTAATTGTTGTTTGTCATATTGTCTGAATCCAGTGGTATATTTGGTCCTTAGAAACCAGGATTAAAACTTTGGTTGCGTCTATTTATTTATTTGGAATTCTTGTATGCCGCCCCATTTGCATAAGCCTCGGGGCGGCTTCCAACACATAAATAAATATCAATACAAATACATAAAAAACTGGAAACATCCTGGTATAATAATTTAAAACCAATAAATAAAATCAGCAATTATTAAAATAACGTTTAAATAAAAAGGTCTTGGCCTGGCACCAAAAAACAAATAATGATGGTGCCAGGTGGACCTCTCTGGGGAGCGCATTCCATAAGTGGGACACCACCACAGAGAAGGCCCTCCTCTGGGTACTCACCCTCCTAATATCTTTCACGGAGGGTTCCCAGAGAAGGGCCTCTGCCGCCGATCTCAAGGGGCAGGAGGGCAAATATGGTTTCTGCTTACCCTATTCATTTCTGATGATGTCTGAAATCTGGCATCATGGTTTTTATAGTCCTGGCTTTCAATTACTACAGAGTAGCCACTCTAGGATCCTCTCCTGCAATCCATCCTCCACTATCCAGCTCTACCTACTAATGGAAGTGTGGCTGCTTGCCTCACTCCTATAGGCCACTCTTTGGTTGTATCCCTTCCCTTCTTCTCTTTGAAGTCTAGATGTCCACCTTTTGTTTTCTAGCTGCAGAGAACTAGAAAACAAAGAGCAGCCTTGGAGCTGGCTATGCCTTGTACTGCTGTTGCCTGCTGCAGTTTTCACAGATGCTAGTCTGAGTTGTCATACTTGTTATTTTTGTTCCAAAGTCTTTGGATACTTAGATATCTTCTAGCATGAACAAGAATGTACAGAGGGGCAATTGGATTATGGGCATAGCTTTTGGGCAGCACAACTTGCACACAAGCAGGAATTTTCAATAGGGATTCTTGAGATAATAGTCTGTAGTTTTTACAGGAAGAAATATAGAACAATATGTGTAGATTCATCCATGTTAGAATAAGGGCTGCAGTGCTTCTAAGTGAGGATTGTGGGGACATAACAGTGAAGAAGATGACTGAGCATGGGCTCAAGCATGTGGGGCGAGAAGCCATTATGCATTTTCTGGCAAAGGAGGGGAGAAATATCCAATTCTATGAACTACATGGGGGGAACCTAATTGATGTGTCTGTGGTTCCTGCCCAAGTCAAGCCTTGATAGATCTTCAGCAAGAGAAAGGTAGGAGGGATAGGAGGGAGTATGGGTAAAGATTAGCTGCAGGAGAAGAGATTTTCTATGGGAAGAGTCACTTTGCTTTGGCTAAGGGACATAGAAAAGTGAGGGAGTGACAGAGAATGTACCCAGGAACTGTGTGGACCAGTCAGGAAGAGGCAGTCAGTATAGGCAGGGAGTTATGCACCTTTGGGATGCAGGCACCATGGTTGCTGGGATGCTTGCCAACACTGGGAGAACTGAATATGGAGGATGGAAACCACACTAAATGTAGAAAACACTGGATATCAAGGTAAAATGCCATGAAGTGTGGCAACCACAGAGAGTTGCTTAACATGACATGTAAACCCATCCAGTGTATGTGTAGGCACGCTGGTTTGAGAAGTTACTTTAATGTTGTTTATTTTCAGGAAACCGATCAAATGGCTCAGAAAAAGTTGACAAAGAAACAGGAAGAGGAAGAGGAAGAAGAAGGGGTAGATGCTGAAGGCTTTCATGAATTTGTTACTAAGGCAAGGTACAGACTGACTCTATAATGCTTTGGAGGAAAAATAATCTCTCTTGCTTCTAGTCCTTATCACATGAGTTATAAGTATATTGATCACACTGGGGGGCTGAGAGGAGATTTCCATTTGCTGTTCCCGATTGCTTTGTATTCAGTGACATCATTGCTATACACTGAGCTAGGAAGTCAAGTCACCTTTGCTGAGCTGGAAAGGTGCAGACCTACAGCCAGAGGGTGACCACATGTGGAAGTGAAGCATGGGGCTGGATGCAATGTCCTTATAGGCCCCTTCTAACTCTACTACTGTTCTATTCTGCTCAAATGTGAACATCCATATTGATTGTGCAGGGCTTCTGGTGATGGAAGAGTCTCTGTGAGTGTAACATGGTTGTACATGCATAGAAGCTCCACTCATACCTTTATTTGAACACAAGGTTGGGATCATCATGTGTTATCCCGCTCCAGCACTGCATTGCACCTGAACCCCTCTTCCATGTGTTTAGCACAAAGGCAGCTGAAGATGTAAAATAGCTCTTGCTTTTTCCCTATCCTAATTCATACTTCAACAGACATTTTACTATTAGGCCCAGCAATTCCTCAAGCAGTAAGCTGGCTTGCATTGCTTCACTCACCGCATGTTTTGCCAAACGAAGTTCTCTTCAGCTGTATGGAGTACAGTATTGATAATCCCAAAGCACAAGCACAACAACTGCACAGCCTTCTTGCTCTAACTGCATTGACATTGTCCATACTGCAGTTGGAAAGATCAAAATGTGTTTTGTGATAAATTCTTTGCATTACAGGTAAACAGCTTTTATTTATTAAGACATTTATATGCCGCCCCATTCGCCGAAGCCTTGGCGAATCAGCATTGGAAAGGTAGCCAAGTTCTTAACCAATTTAGCAGTCACATAAGTGCTAAATTATAGTTGAACATGTTACACATATTCAATTATATCTATTTTTCAGAAGTTTTTGCCTTTAGTTGCGTGTTAGCTGTTGCCAAAGTGGGACAAAACTTGAAATATGCATGTGGAAATTACATTGATAAAACAGTGGGTTTGGTTTGGTTTTATTTTCCAATCCTCTGTTTTTCAAAACATTTCTTTCTATCCACAAGAGAGAGCTACTTCCAGAGGGAAAGCTGAAATCCTACCATGTCCGCGCAAAAATGTGTTTGCAGATCTGTTATATGGTCCAACTCTACCATCTTAAGTATTTTTGTGTTTGGGACTGGTGAAGTTTTTAATATTCTAAACTAGCTGGCAGTTTGGGCTCCAAAAAAGACCTTGGATGAATATTGCTTAGAATTCCTCTTTATGAACAGCTCAATACTTTGAGGGGTATTGGGGTTTTTTTTTTAAATTCTCCTTGTCTTAGACCTTAGATGCAGCAAGGTGGTTACAGTGGACATCTGTGCATGTGCCTGCACATGTTTCTTTTTGTATGTTGGGCAAGACTTTCATTGGTTGTTTGTCTTAAGTAGTAATATCAAAATGTTACAGCTATAATTTTGTTGAGGCAGATAGAATCATGTATATTGCATTGTGGGCATGAAGATTAATTTCTTGCTGAATCTTACCTTCTTCCTTCACGCTTTCCCACACAATGGTAAATTTTCAGCAAAGGAGGGAACAAAAGACATATGCTGAAATAAAACACTGATGTGGCAGTAGCTGAATGACGGGGAAGAGCTCAGAAGTGACAGGGTTCTTGGACACTGGGGCCAAATTGTTCATAGAAATTCTGTCAACGGCCTTGCTGTTGTAGTTGAATACATTTATATGTTGCTTACAGTGTTCAAAAATATCCCATATACTATAATTCTGTGATTCATAAAATAACTCTTATAAAGATTTTGACCTAATAATCAACATTTCCATCACTAGTTCAATCCCTGTTTTGAAGAGCAAGGGTTTTTTTTATTATTATGCTCATCTCCTTTGGTTAAGGCCTTTGATGACAAAAGGTCAACCTGAACTGGTTATAATCTGAGCGGTTCTTGAAGAGGGGTGATCGAACAAATCCTCCTTGAAAGCTTGTGGTTATCATCTAGCCAAGCCCTTTTGATTGGTTAGGAAAGTATTTGAAGGTAAAGAAAAGCTAAGTTGCCCTGATAATAGGTGCTTTGCTTTGTTTTTAAGTTATTTTCTTAAACTCAGTGTAGAGTTTCACTGTGCAAATTTACTAATAATTTTTTCAAAAATATTTTTAAAAATCAGTTCAATGTGGGTTATTTTCTCTCCATACTTTCACTTGATGTTTTCCTACTAGTGTGTCTTTGTATCTATTGTAGGTCTGTCACCACATCATAAACACTTGCCATTTGCTCCTTTTTTATTCCCTTCTCATCTTAGTGAAAGTGATCTGGAGGAGGTGTTGACATTTTACACACACAAGAATAAATCAGCAAGTGTCTTCCTGGGAACATGCTGTGGAGGTTCAAAGCACAGTAATAGCCAAATGGAAAGCAGGGCAAAAGAGAGTGAGTATGCTTTTTCCTGTTGACCTATCTCTGATAGCAGTTGATAAAGTTGTGAACAAAACCAAAATGCAATAGTTAACTTGATACTGTCAACATACCTGTTTATATTGCTGCCAAAAATGCACGAGTAGATACTGTCAACAACTATTCACTATATTATAGCTTTCTTGACCTGGTGCCTTTCCACATGTTTTGGATGACAATTCCCACTGGCATTAGGGTCAGTAGTTAGGGATCATGGGAACTGTGGTCCAAACTATCTAAAATATATCTGGTTAGTGAAGGCTTCCATGTTAGAGAGCAGTAATAGATACCACAATAAACATTGGAAGACAATATTGCTTATTGTTTCCCAGCATAGTAATAATTAGGACATTCCTCTCTCCACCCACTTTCCCATTCCAAATTTCATTTTAGATCACCTGGAAATTATGGAAGGAATGGAAAAACAGCAGCCCCAAATTCCAGTGGATAAAGAGAATGTGACAGAGGAGCTGAGCGCTGACCAACCCAAAAGGACTAGACTAACCAGTGAGTAAGAAAATTGGAAGAGAACTTAACTTGCAGCAAGAAAACACCAGGGAAAGGTGCTGAATATTAGAGTCTGACAGAATGTTGTAGCATCTGTTTTATAACTGGAATCAGTGGCCACTTCTTAGCAAACCTTCCACACATGCTAAATAATACTTGTAGAAGAAAAATCAGACACTTCCCTTATGAGGAACATTTTCAGACTCTAAACTTTGTTATACTGCTCAAAGATAGTATAATGGAAATAGAATAAATAATCCTAACTATGATTAAATCTAGATTTGTTGTTGTTGTTAGTCGCGAAGTCATGTCCGACCCATTGCGACTCCTTGGACGACATTCCTCCAGGCCTTCCTGACCTCCATCATCCCCTGGAGTCCACTTAAGCTCACGCCAGCTGCTTCAGTGTCTCCATCTAGCCACCTCATTCTCTGCCGCCCCTTTTTTCTTTTGCCGTCAATTGTTCCCAGCACTGGGCTGTTCTCCAATAAGTCCGTCCTTCTCATTAGGTGGCCAAAGTATTTGAGTTTCATCTTCAGTATCTGGCCTTCTAAAGAGCAGTCAGGGTTGATCTCCTCTAGGACTGACCAGTTTGATCACTTTGCGGTCCAAGGGACTCAGCAGGAGTCTTCTCCAGCACCACAATTCAAAGGCCTCAATTCTTCGGCGCTCAGCATTCCTTATGGTCCAACTTTCACAGCCATTGCAACTGGGAAAACCATGGCCTTGACTATACGCACTTTTGTTGGCAGGGTGATGTCTCTGCTTTTTAGTATGCTGTCTAGATTTGCCATAGCTTTCCTCCCCAGTAGTAAGCGTCTTTTGATTTCTTGGCTGCAGTCCCCGTCTGCAGTGATCTTGGAGCCCAGGAAAATAAAATCTGTTACTACCTCCATTTCTTCCCCATCTATTTGCCAGGAAGTGATAGGACCAGATGCCCTGATCTTAGTTTTCTTAAGGTTGAGTTTCAAGCCAACTTTTGAGCTCTCCTCTTTCACCTGCATCAAGAGGCTCTTTAGTTCCTCTTCACTTTCTGCCAATAGAGTGGTATCATCTGCATATCTTGTGATTCATCTAGCCACGCCTTTCTCATGATGTGCTCTGCATATAATTTAAATAAGCTGGGCAACAGTATACAGCCTTGCCGAACTCCTTTCTCAATGTTGAACCAATCAGTGGTTCCGTGCCCAGTTCTCACTGTTGCTTCTTGACCCGCATATAGGTTTCTCAAGAGACAAATAAGATGGTCTGGTACACCTATTTCTTTAAGAACTTGCCACAATTTGTTGTAATCCACACAATCAAAGGCTTTGGCATAGTCAATGAAGCAGATGTTTTTCTGGAACTCCCTAGTTTTCTCCATGATCCAGCATATGTTGGCAATTTGATCTCTAAAATCTAGATTAAAAGAGCTATATTGTTATATTTCTGTTATGGTATCTTTGAGAAGTATAACAAATGCACTTCTAACACATTCGAGGTTGAAAATCTTTATAAACTTGAAAAAAAATTATCCGACATAGGTAGAGTTCTTGATACTCTAATCATTATACCAAACTGATAGTGTGTAGAAACAGATATTTTGTCTACCAACTACGTGCTAAGAGTTTATCTGGAATGTACAAGTAATTGCTATACATAGCAATACTATGAATACTCCCAAAATTAAATTGCCTTGTAGAGGAATAACTAAACGAATATGTAACTGGATGTATAGTGCCTATAAAAATCTAAAATCTGATGTAATTTTTGTTGAAAAATTAAGTATTATCAGTAAAAATAATTTGTCAGCAATTAGAAATATGTTTTAATAGCAACTTTCGTAATTTCTGTCAAAAGGTAATCTAAGAACAGAATGGTGTAATGAAATTGTGGACACAACTAGATTAGGGGTATTAATAGTATAGGTATGGATAAGATAGAGTCCATCTAGAAAACCTTGAAAATGGGTCCTTTTATAAAATAGTCAGTTGGGAAATTCAAATGTGAAAAACACATCTATTGTAGAAAATGCCTGCTATGCATAATATCTTAGGCCCTTTCTTCATAGTATTCATTTTTCTATAAATGTTTGTAAAAGGCTGCTGCAATAATATTGTGAACGTTATGCTTGTGTTCAGATAAAAAAATGGAATGTCCTGATGACCTTGAATATATATCTTTATTTTTACCAGGAGTTTCTTCAACTGAAGATGAAGCAAGTACACCACAACTCAACATGCACAATGTTTCTTCCTCTGTTCCTAGTGCCATCTTTCCACAAAGCATCAGTTGTCAGCTGTCCTCTCAGGCAACTGTTGCTGATAATCCACCGGTGCTTGAACATCACTCAGTCCTTTCTCTTCCTTCTGGTTCTAGACTGGCTCCTTCCCCTTCTTTCCAAAGCACAACACCAGACAACTGTTCCAGTACAGCAAAAAATGCACCCCGCCTGTTCTCAAACAGTGCAGGCTTACACCGTTGTCGGTCTGGCAGTTATACTGTTAGCCCCTTCTCTTCCTTTCAGAGTGCTATGCAAATCTACAGCCAGAGAATGACCCGGCCATCTTCTGCAAAAGCAGGTAAGCTATTAGTCTATGGGGCTGCATACTTGGTACAGTTTGTAAAGCTGTTACGCTCCACCAATAATACTCAGGCTAATAAAAGTTACAATGTGATTATGCAAATATCTACTCAAATGTATATTTATTCATTTATTCTGTGAGAGGCTAGTTTCAAAAAGAAATAGCAGATAATTAGATCCAGAAATTGGCTTCCAGTTGACCTCTATATTAATAATACATGTGTGAGACCCTGGTGAATTTGCTGATGAAAATTAGGCAGTTTTCAAAATGATAAAACAGGATCATTCTGCCTCTCCATCTTAGTTGCTGTTGACTCATAACACAGCAGCTTAGGATAAAGGATAAGGCAGCCATAGAAGTGACCTGCATTGAAGAATGAACAGATGACTCAGATCAGTAGCTCTTTTCATGGAATACGTATGTATTTGTTCTGTGAGTGACTCTTTTGGTAAAATTATTAGGCAGCTCTCCGAAGCATGCAACTCTCAGAAGCTCCAGAACCTTAATCACTAGCAATACACATTACAGAGGAGTCTGAACACCTGGAGTAGTGTCTTCTGAAACAGGGCCTATTTTCACATTTCCAGTGCTTTTCAGCTGTCAGTTGCACCACTATTCTTAGAGCTTCATAAAATGTAGGAAGATTCCCTATATTGACTAAGTTCACACAGCATGGCAACTCACGATCAAGGTTGAGTATGGGTTGTCATTGGACTGTCAGTTATTGTTGAAACTTGGGTTGTTGAGTTGCGTAAAACTAGCTGCACTATCAAACCATGGTTTGTTTGCCACACCTCACAGTTTTCAACCAAACAACTAATCATGGTTTCTCTTTGTAGTTGTTCATAGTTAACAATTTCTGTTGGTTTACACAACTGAAAAATCCACAGTTCAACAACAACCTACTCAACCTTGAATGTAAGTTGCTGTGTCAGACAACTGGTCCATCTAGCATGGTTTGGTTTACATTTCTGTCTGACAGCAGCACTCCAGGTTTTCTGGTAGTAGTCCTCAGGTATAACTGGAGATGCCAAGGACTAAAACTATTTTTTTACACGTGCTTTGGCACAGAACTATGATCCTTCCCCTTTGGTAGAACACTGCTTCTTCCTTACAGTTTGCAACTTTCTTGCTTAAAATAATATTGGGGCAATTTAAAAATACAGTAATTTAAAGCATTACTCTGTACTTTCTTATAAGAAATGTTAACTTAGCCCAGGCATGGTGAACCTGTGGCACTCTGGAAATTGTTGGAGAACTCTTCCCATCATCCTTGACCATGCTGACTGGGGCTGATAGGCACTGGAGTCTCATATCTGGCAGGCCACCATTTTCCCATGCCTGATTTGACTTTTCCTCTATTGGACAAAGGATGAGATGGCAATAGAAATGTTTAGTGATTTCTTAATATTGGAGGGAATGTCAGGCTTTTATTAACATGATTTAGCTCAGTAGGCTTTGCCCTACTGTGGTAGATGCTCAGGCTGAAGAATGAGGTCTGGTCAGATACTACTGCTTATTTTCACAGAAAGTAACACTGCTGGCCTGAGGAATTGCTCAGCTGTGTAGCATGTCAAACCCCTATCTTTTCCCTTATTCAGAAATGTTGACAGAGATTTTATTTCAAATGCCATATAATTCCAAAGTTAACAAAGTTATTTTGTGTTTTTATTTCATTGCTATTAGCCACTCTGACTACTGTTTGGAGTCTAGTAGAATGCACATTTAATGAACAAACAAAGAAACCATTTTAACCATGATTTCCTTTTTTAAAAAAAATCTTTTCAGCTTCATTCTTTAGCTTATATCTTTTTAAGTCTTTTCACCATGATTACTTTCCCACAGTAAATTTTTGTATCTTTTCCTTTATAAATAAAATGTAGTGTTTTTTATGAAACATGCTTTGGATAGTAAACAACAGTTTCATATATTCTGTTGTGTGCAGAATGCAAAGAGTGCAAAGTTGTAAGCAGTTGTGAATTTAATAATTTTGTAATTCTCCCTAAGAAAGATATGAACAAATTATGTCGAAAACACTTTGATTTCACTTTGCTACATGTATGCTTGTCTCTTGTCTGTTGCAGGTACAAATGTCACATTCTCTGTAGGCTGGAATGAATTCTTGCAAAGTAATCTCTTTCACTACCTTTAGCAGGTTCAAGGAGTCACAGCCCAAGCAGACAGCGTGGTGCATCTGCCAAAGTGAATAAGGATGGGGAAGATGGCAGGCATTACAGTCATGGTATTGTTGCAGCAGAACTGCAGAGACTGGCGGAGAAACAGGCAGCCAGACAGTACTCTCCACCCAGTCACATCAGTCTCCTTACCCAGCAGGTACATAATCAAAAACATTCTCCATTTTGAGTATTTGGGAGTAGCAGAATTGCACAGGAGAACAAAAACAAGGCATGAAGCCTGTGAATGAGTGAAGGCCACTCATAGAGGATGTTTCAGCTAGCATTAATCCTTTTTAAATGGATATTGGGCAGTGCTTCATCACCTGAGCCAGTTTAAATGTGCATCATAGACTCATATGACCTATGAGGGATCTCTCTTTTTGAGGATGGGAGAATAAAATGTTGCAGGAAAATGTGTTTGAATTAGACATGCACCAAAGACTAGTTACCTGAAATTGATTTTTTCCATATAATGAGATGCAGTGACTTCCAGAGACAAAGATGAAAACAAAAGAAGAGAACAAACTGTAATGGAATACCCAAATGTATGATCTTGAATCCAGATATCACAAAAGCAAATAGCATTACTGAGTCTTGGTTTGCATGGATGGGACTTGTAGAAGAGAATAACGTGAAGAATTCTGTTGATATGTGAAATTTTGAGAACAGGTTCTGGAATTCTCTTCCATCATGGTTTAGGACAGTTAGTCAGGGAAGAAGAGGCTTCAAGGGAGCTGGTTTAATCCTGTGTCATCCCACATCCATGGTTTGGAAGGGGAAGCAGTAAAGGGTAGTTGAGCTACCTTGAACCAATGTACTCATTTATATTTTTTTAAGCAGCAGGGCATTTACTCCAGCAGCTTGGAATCTTCCCTGTCCAATGAAAAGAATCTTGTGGGAACAGTCTCCCAACTGCTTTTAGAATATAGATGCTGCTAAAGAGAAAAGGATAGTGTGGGTCAGCAGTAGTAGTGATGTCTCATGTTGCTCCTTTCACGGTTATCTCAGAAGAGAAACAGTAAGCTTTTGCCCTAAAACCATGATAATGTCATGGCAGAACAGTGCCCCTCTCTTTCTGGGTGTCTGATCAAGCAGTGTGATAGTTACAGCTACAGCAGTATGTGGTTAAAGTGTTTCCGTTACTAACATTTTAACACACATGGTGTGACAGTGAGGCAAAGCATTGCTACCTCTATTATTCTATCCTTTTTAAAATTCCTGTGACTGTCAAGTCTAGTAGAGGCATTTACATTACAAACAGGGATAAATGCCACAAATGTGATTCTCTTAGCACTGGTAATTGGCAGTGGTTTTGGAGAATAAAGTGCCCACAAAAATGTGCAGCTGTATATGGAAATGAGTTACTATTCCTGAAAGCTAGTCAGAAAAATAAATATCAGAGAAGAGGCCTTGTCTTTTGCTTATAATTTCCTTGGAATTGTGCTGTATCTGTGAGGGTGCTCTTGATCCTACTTTTCTGTGCTCACAGGTCTGCTCTTCCTTCTGCCTTTTATTCCTTCTCCTTCCTGTCCCCTTCCTGGTTTTAGACAAGATAGGGGGTTGTATGAAAACAGTTATTGAAGTAGTTTTGAGCAAGTAGTTAATGTCATTCGAGAAGTGATGTTTGATCATTTTCAGCTGCAGACTTAGTCCTGACACTGAAATTATGGCAGCCTTTTAGTCTCCAGTGTGTTGAAATTGTTCAAGTTTGGCTGAGAATGGTGGGCATAACAGTACAGTCGGCAGTCACATACCAGAAACACAGTCGTTCATCTCTACACCTTCATTTTCTGTACCCTAATGTTACAGTGTTGCCATTTTGGATGAAAGAACTGTTTGAACCTTTTTGTGGTTAAAATGCAGGTAGTAATTTGGCATTCAGTTTAAGGAAAATATGATGATAGGTATCATCCTCCCCTATATATTTTCCTGGCTTCTTGGCAGTTGACTAAGTATTGCAGATAGTTTTATTTCCATGGAACCTTATAAAAGCAGCAGCCAGAAGAATATTGGTATAGGGCTATAATGCACTAAACAGATATTTTATTAATACAGTATTACTTTAAGGCAAAGGAACCATATATTAGCTCTTATTGTGGTCCAACACTAATTTCCTGGCATCTCTCCTTTAAGCAACCCAGACCTGAGGAAACCTAGAGGTTCCATGGGTCGAACTTGATATAAGACACTTCTTGTAGCTACAGTCCGCATAATCACTCAACTTGACGTACAGACCCAGTGATCCTTTAGATTAGTGTTTCAGTCCTCTCCTTTGCCCAGTGGAATTTCCCAAGCAGTTTGCTTTTGCAATTGTGGCCTGTGTGTGTGTGTGCGCACACACCCATGCACGTGCATGCACATATTTGTGTATGGAAGAGAACTCTGCTGTTCAAAGTAAACAATCAAAAACCTCACTAGGCATGTGCAGGTCTTTAGGCACTCCTGAGTTTTATGTGAATAAGTGAATGCAAATTCATATGTATATGAATGGATTCTGAAAGTGCTCAGAAAGTTCACATTTTTACAAATTCTGAGCAAAATAGTTTCCAGCTTGTTTAGTGAGTCCTTCTGTATTGAATGGGTGAGCATGAGACATATGGATGTATAGGTGATATACACATGGGAACATGGGTGATGGTCTTTCTTGATTTAAAATAATGTCTGTACTTTCTGAGCAGTATACTGTGAAGGTGGTATTGGTTCTGTGTGAGGTCTTTATCAGTAGCTGCTCTGTATATGTTGTTGGGGCAGCAAGCAGTACTTTATTGCTATCGTCTCCTAGGTTGCAGTGTTTTGTGGTTATTGGTGGTGAATAGAAGAATGTGTTGCATTGGCCCAGCTTGATAAAGAAGAAAAGAAATCTAGTAGGAGCTCTAGCCTTCTCCATGAGCAACTGCATGAGAATTCAGGGGCTGGCTATCACTAGGATCAGCTCCAGCTCTTCCATCCAGGGAATCTGATCACAGGGATAGCATCAGACCACCCAGGCGAAGGCTGGAATGAGATGTATCTGTCTTCTCAGCTGAGCCAGCCAGTGCTGAAATCTTGCAGCCAGGTTTCATACAAATGTACTGATAAATTTTGGGCGGCAGGAGTGTGGGGGGGGGGGGCACACATATTCCTTTCATGTTTTTCATCTGAGCAGGGAGGTGGTAATTAGCAGAATCTGGGCACCCCTGGTAGAACTGTAGAGAATACAGACTGCAAATATCTTCTGAAGGATTTTCATAGCAATGTCTTTCTGCTGGGTTGCAGTCTTCACAAAATCCAGCCTGTATGTGCTTGTAATGGAGGAAAAGCTGTCAATGGCTGCTACTCATGATAGCAATATATCATCTACAGTGGCAGAGGCAGATGCTTCTGCATGCTGTTTACTGGAGAAAACAAACAGGATGGTGGTAGTGTTGTCATGTCCTGCTTTTGGGTTTTACATGACCATCTAGATGGCCACTGTGGGAACAGAATATTGAATTAGATAGGCTTTTTTTTCTTATCCAGCATAGCTGTTATTATGGTAACATGCAGTTTTTATCTGACCAGCATGAGCTGCAGTAAGCTAGACCAATCCTCTTAAAATGAAGGAGGTAGATGAATAACTTGGTTTACAGTATTTCATTTCTTTGAATTGACAAGTCACTCTAAGGGCATCTCAGATTACTCTCTTTCTTCCTACATTCTTTTAACTCTACAGTTTTGTTACTTTCCTTTCCAATGTGGCATTAAAACTCAAATGGGGGCAGGGGGTGAACTTCCGAAGAGGAACCTGAATGACTTCAGGTTCTGCCTTCTTTCATGGCAGATTCTTCAGGGAATACACTGAATCATGTGCTTCTAGTAATAACTTGTAACATACTCAGTAAGATGTCTTACTTATTTTAGAAAAAAGAAATTCAGCTTTTTCAGATAGGTGTCCTATCTTGACCTGCAGCCTGCAACATGAGATGTGTGCTTGATTTGTTTTAACCATTTATCCTCATCTTTCTCCTTTTCTAGACTGTTTCTTCCTCAGCGTTCTCTTTCTCTTTAATTAATCACTTTTTCCCCTTGGTTGGCAAAATTTATCTTAAGTGAGGATGTTGCATATTTGTAGTCATAACCGAGTGGTGGAAGACATTTTAGAAAAAGAAAGGTGCCTCTGGAACCAGGCCCACTGCTGCTGCTCTTCAGACTAAAGAGACTTTTGTGCAGTTGGAATGGATCTTGTGATTTGAAGGAGGTCGCTAGTTGAACCAAGTTGAGTTTCAGGGAACTTTTGTTGTGGAAAGCATTATTCCTTCATCATCACACATTTGGCACATCCATGCCCTATAGCTCCCACTGAGAGATTTGCAGCTAAGGGTACTTAATTCAGAGCCGGATTCTTTCAGTAATGGCAAGAGGCAAGTAACCACCCACTACAGTACAAACTACTTTTTATTGTTAAAATGGATGCATACGCTGGAGATACTACAAACGAATCTGCAAGTTTGTCAGGTTTCCCAGGAATGTCTCTGGCAGGTCTTTGTCTGGAACGTTTTCTGGAGACTAGAACACTTACGCTTTTATGCATGTGCATCCTGTAAGCTAGTAAGCTCAGCAAACAGGGAAGGAATGTCACGGGCCTTTAGCCAGATCAGCTTTGGTACACACACAGATTTCACACCTCTCAAGTCCTTTAGTCATTGCTTTCATTTTCCTCTGATGCATAGTTATAAATGCAAATATATACATGAAATGAACATCCCTGAGGGTAGACTTGTACTGTATGGGTGTGGCCGGAAATGGGCCTCAGTCAAGAGCAGACTGGCCTTGGAACATCTCTCTGGTACAGCTTGATTCTTCAAGTGGTAAGGCAAGGAAATAGCAGCAGTCCGGTTATATTCTTTTCTCTCTTCCATTCCTGCTTGCCCCTCGATTGCTTGTATATACAATTCCAGAGAACAGAAATGTGTTATGTTAAGCTGTCTGACTTTTGCAATAGGAGTTCAGAAACTCTGGTCATAGACACATAGAAGAGGAAGCATAAAGAAACTGATAACTGGGTGACTTTGGGCCAGTCACTGACTCTGGATCCTAACCCTACAGCGCTGTTGTGAGGTGAGGAAAATCATGTAAGCTGTCTTGGGTTCCTTGGAAAAAGGGACAGGGCATAGTAATTATAACTGTCAGTCTGCTACTGTGTTTTGTTTTTTATGTTTTAGATGGGTGCTGTAATGTCTCTCATAAGAACAGCAGTTTATATACAGTAATGATAGGTTCTACCAGAATTAACATTTATAGCACAAAACAGCAGTCTGGCTATGCTAGAAAACAGTTGATATATGAAGGAACAGTCATGGTTGTTAACATATGTAGTACCTAGTGTAACATACAGTGTCACAGAATCAAGTAATATTAATTTGTGCAGAGAATTATGGTGCATAATGTGTTTAGTAGGCCTATTAGGCATAATGTGCTGAAAGGCAGAACAAAAAGTAGTAAAATTAGATGAACTTCTCTTCCTGGCCTTTCATGATGAGAGTACTTATGAGGTATCATGAAGATTTAAAATGGATGGCACAGCATAACAATAAAGCACATCATAATGAAAATGTTAGTTGGGAAAACTTTCAGTTTTATCTCTGAGCATATTTCGAGTTGCTAGACTGAAAGTACAGTACTCAACATGTTAACTCACTTGGAAAACTCTTTAATATGATGCAGGGTTTGATTTAGAAGGCTTACCCTGTTATTCAAAAAGAGACTCAGTGGCCTACAGTATATAATGCAAATAAGGAATTTCTTACATAAAGGAATACTATTCTTCATATTCTTTTTGTAGTACTCCTTATGTTCTTTTAAGAGAAAGTACAAAGGCCATGGGAATCTTCATTGCTGTTATGAATTGCTCCTGGGTCATTACAGCAGATGAATGAAACACATATTAATCAAAATGCTCCCTGAAAGACTAGGGCTTTGAAACAGCAGTAGAATCGCAGCATCATTCTCCTATGATGAGAATTGGTTGGGAAGTTACTTAGAACTCAGACTGTTGTTGAAGCCATTTGCAAATAGGCACAGATAAGCAGATCTCCTTCCAACCACCAATATCTGGTAGTGAAATCAGCATTTGCTGGTTTGTATCCTCTATGGTAGATTCAGGGGAGTTGAAACTTCTGACAGGTAGGCAAAGCTAGATTGACCACCTTCCACTTGTTCTTCTAATTAAGTCCTCATCTTAAATATATGTTTGACCTGATGCCTGGGTATTGTGCCTGGCTGAATAAAGTCTATTTCCTTCCTGAAAAGCATTGTTTGTTCTATGTATTGCTTGCAGTTAAAGACATTGCTTGCAGTTTGCACATAATGGCAGCACATCATGGGTTAATTAGCTCATGATTTGCTCTGGTGTGTATGGGGCACATTCTAAGCCATTCTGAATATTCCGTCTTGCATTGGGCCATGTGGGTACTGCTACATGACATCCAAACCCAGATACTATAGGTTAAACATGACTTAAAAGCCTGCTGTTAGTAGTTAGCTGAACTGTGAGTTGTTTAACCCATGATTAACTTACAGAGTCTGGGTTCAGAAATCATGTAGCAACCCTTAGTCAGTCCAGTTGTATACTGAATATTCAAAATGACACCTAGCACATGTTGTAGCCATTTAACCTACAAGTTGTCACTATTACATGCAAACAACCCCACTTTAAACTAAGAGTGTACATAACATATACTCATGACAGCCTCAAGTACAACAGCTGACTGGGAAGGACTGTCAGTATCAGGTAATTCAAAGAGGAGCCCTGTTGTACAGATACATAATGTATTATGGGTTACCCAAGGAATCCATCAAGCTGGCAGGCTAATTATAGCACCTGAAACAAATTAATCCATGGATGACTAACTATCAAAATGAATGAAACAGGTAGATTGGTTCAAATAAGCCTTATGTACTCCAGTGTGTGTGATCTCCTTTGAATTCATTGCCTATATTTAATTCTGCTGTAATTTAAACACCTGTCTACATGGAATGTGTGAAATGTCCTTACCCGCCACAGTCAACTGTTTACACACCTGCTTCACTTGGAAAGACAGCTTTAAAATAAACAGCATTATGATATGCGGGGGTGGGGGGAATGCACCAAGGTAGCATAGAAGGGGGAGTATGGGATAGAATGGTGATACAGCTGGCTGAAATCATATTAATACTGGAAGGAGAGGTCTGAATTAAGCTCCCTTCATACAGATCTAAATCACTGGAAATCAAAATTGTCATGATTGATTGGCTATGCTTTGTGCATCCCCAAAAACAAAGATTTTGATTTAAGGAAACACATACTCTTCAGTCAGAATAAATGTAGTAAACAAATCTTATATATAGTGGTTGTTTTGAGTAATACCATGTTCAGGTTTTTCATAAAGCTTGTCATTTTTTGGCAATTGTGGGGGTAAGAGGAAAGAGCTGTGCAAGGCACTGAAATACAACTTTCTGCTCCCCTTTGGTTCCAGTTTGACTTTATTTTTAAAAACCTCTCTCTTAATCAGAGACCTTCTTGGGATACCAGGTTTGTTTTGTTTTGTTTTGTTTGTTTTGTTTTTTGAGACTTATGCTGCATATTGGTTGATAATGAGATAAGGTTTGAAGCTGTTTGACTACAATATTATTTAATAATGTGTATCCTGTCCTTTAGAGATGCAGTGGCACAGTGGGTTACACTGCTGAGCCACTGGGCTGGTGGATCGAAAGGTCAACAGTTCGAATCCGCAGACAGGGTGAGCTCCCATACTCTGTCCCAGCTCCTGCCAACCTTGCAGTTCGAAAGCATACAAATGCAAGTAGATAAAAAGGTACCACTTTGGTGGGAAGGTAACAGCGTTCCATTCACCTCGGTGTTTAGTCATGCTGGCCACATGAACATGGAAACTGTCTGGACAAATGCTGGCTCCCTCGCCTAGGAAATGGAGATGAACACCACCCCCAAGAGTCAGACATGACTAGACTTTAATGTCATGGGGAAGCCTTTACCTTTACCTTTTATCCTGTCCTTTAGTTTGTTTCTTTTTATCTTTTGGAACAACTTATAAGATTGGATATGCTGAGAGTGTAGCCTGGTTTGATCCTACATATCTAGTTTAATATATGAGCCTGTTGCTCACTTCTTTTTCTACCCTTATCAGTGTGCCACAATTCATTACCTTCTACCTAATTCACTGTTACATTCAAACTAAGAAAGTGTAGTTACAAGGGTTGGAACAAGCTAGGGGCTTAAGTCAACTTTAAACCATGGTTTAAGTTGCTGACTCAATTCTACTCTTAGTAGCCTCAGCCTTCTTGATTGGATATAATTGGAGTCATTGACTAGTTTCACAAGATGCAACAAAAGATCATGGGTAATAAGGCACAGTGGGTTGTCATGCTGTGCAACTGCTTCCCTCGGGATGGCTTGTTTGATGGCCATAAGTCTTGTTGCAGGGGATTATTATTATTCCATTACATTTATACCTCATCTTTCTTCTTGCAAGGAACCCAAGGTGGCTTTCAAAGGTTTCTTCTCCATTCTGTTCTCATAATAACTCTGCGAAGGAGGTTAAGCTGTGACAGCCCCAGAGTCACTCAGTGAGCTTGATGGCAGAGTGGGGACTAGAAGCAGGATCTACTGTGTCCCAGTAAAATGCTCTAGTCACCACACTGCACTGTTGTATCCATAATAGGGTGTCATGGAATCTGAACTTGGGTGATCAGCCCCCATTGTCAGTACCAGAAAGCAGCAAATAGGGTTCTTGGCAAGAGCAACAGAAATGGCCTGCTCCTCTTGCCAAGCTTTCTCAGGAAACCACCAGTGATAGCTGTCCCACAAGTGCGCAAGCGGCACTTTGAGGTGATCATAGAAACATAGAAACAGAGTGACTCAGAAGGGGTCTCCCAGGCCATCTAGTCTGACCTCTAGCTCTAGGTGGCTCTACTCACGACGTACCTACCATGTGCATCATCTTTCATTTGTCATTGATAGCCAATGACAAGTCCCTCGAGAATGCCCTGGCAGCACACTGGAAAGGTTGTTATTGACTGTTCACTGTTTTTTTAGGCCTCAAATGTATGCATTTTTTCTTTTTTAATTTCTTTTTAAAATTGTTATTTTAGTCAGACTTTTAAAACTGGAGGTGTACAATTCCATGGTTCTAAAAATGGGAAACTTTACCTTGGCAACGTCCTGAAGGATACCTGTTGTGAGTGAACCAGGTTCCACCCAGGACATTGACCCAGAAAGGCTCCAAGTAGTTTTTTTTAAAAAATTGCTTTGACATAAGTATTGAAGGATGAGTTGTCAATGAAAGCAAAGCTGTGAGTGATTGAAAGAAAATAGGTAACCCATTTCCCCTTCTTAATGGGGAAAAATTGAGTGCCTCTAACAAAGATCACAGTGCGCCCAATTTTTTCACCCACCCATTCCTAAAATTCTGGATGTTTAGGAAGGTGGAAATGTATACTCCATTTTTTGTGGCTTGCTTTCTCTTGTCAGTCCACCTTTTGACAGCTGTCAAGGGAAAAGCAAAGTAGAATAAAGCACCTTTGGGTTTGTAAAGATATACTAGGGATGGGTGAGTAATCAGTTTAGCGGGTAGAATCCATTGGTTTCCCTGGGTTAGGCTCCCTGGATTCTGGTCCACTTTGTTGGGGCTGTGAGTCTGACTTCCTGATGAGCATGCTGAGCATGTGTGGCTCTTGCCAGAAATTGAGCCCTGTACAACCGCTGTACAAACAGTGACTCTCTTCTGCACATGAGACCTGCATCCTTTGCTCGTGCTGCATGTGATGTGGAAGATTGCTGGTTGCACAGCTGGAATTCCACAGACTTCATCTTGGCTCAGCATGCTTTCTAAGACAGGGCCAAGCACAAAAGGAAGTCTACAAACTGAAGAGGGACAGATTCTGAGGATCTTCAGTGTAACCCTAGGGCATAATGTAGCTTATTGTCAGGTTGGTTTAGTGTGACATGGAAAGCTACCCAGCAACTTTGATTTACATGTTACAATGCAAAGCTTTCTCCAGCTTGGATCATTCCAGATATTTTTGTCTACAATTCCTATAATCCTTGACCATTGAACATGCTGTTGGGAATAGAAATCCAAAACATCTCAAGAGTCTTGCATTGGGGAAGATTAGTATAGCAGCTGCACAATAGAGAGCAGAGTGTTTGTGGAGTAGAAATAAGGTGCAAATGAGTGATTTATCAGTGATCTTCCAAGAAGGAGAATTTTTCCAGAATCACACTATCATATTGTTTGGGTGCTACTGTAGTGAGTCTTCCCCAAACATACTGAAGACATTGCTGCTATTGAATCTCAGAAGGGTCTAACATTTGCCAGCTTTACTATGGCGGAAGGATATTGGGAGGCAATCTTTGTAGTCAACTGTTATGGATGTTTTCATTTGTCTGAAGTTTCATGTGAGTCAGAGCATTGTGGAGGTGGGTCTAAATTGCAGTGGTGCTGAGCACAAGCTATCTTATTGTACTGTTGTTTTGTGGAGTTTATCTGGTTTTAAATAATGTTGCAACAAGTCCTGAGCTCCTGGGGCAGGGTGGGGTTGGATAAAAATCCAAGTAAACACAGTTCTGCTTGTAGATTTTTATGTCATTCATCTTACTATTACACTGATAGAAAGAAAAGGAAAACTCCACAAAGCAAAGCTCTTGTGTTTCTAAATACTTGTTTTGTTACATTTGGTCCTACCCTTCCCCCAAGATCAGTCCCTGCTTTTTCCCCCTCACAGCAATTCTGTGACATAGGTTACAGTCAAACATAGTGACTGGTTCAAGGTCACCCAGTAAGGTTGTGTATGAATGGAGATGATCTTCCTGATCCAATGTCATTTCCATTGCAGCTACACCCCACTGTCTTCTAAATCAAGATTGTCAAGCCACAGGTCAACAGGCCAAATGTTGTTGCCTGATTGTCCCAGGTGTCATAGATTACCATTTCCCTCTTCCTCTTTCTCCTGTCTGCTAATTATTTAGTGGTGTTACAGGCTAATAGATGTTTTGGGCATAATCCTATCAATTGTGTCCTCAGTGATTTCAAGCCTCGGTATTCAGAGGCTTACAAACATCCTGTGTAGGGCAGGAGGAGCACTGGAGGCAGTATCCTCTTGCATTTTATGTTACATGGCATTTTTGCCTATCAAGCTGGCATGTATCAGATGGGAGGGAAAGAAGTTGGAGACCCAACTCATATCCAGGCTTCTCCAGTCTCCTCCCCTCCCTGCCCGCCAAAATGCCCCTCCCACCTCCAAGTTTTCCATCTTCAAAGAGCACCAAGACCTTTCTTTCCTCACCAGCTGTGAGGGATGGGGAGGGGGTTCAGAGATCAAAATCTCCCCACCCACCCACCCCAAGGTTGGAGCACTGTTTCCAGCCTCAGGCTGAGGAATCTTAATTATCCTATGGCCATTCAGACACTGTTTAGAGGCCATAGGATTGCTTCTTTAAGAGTCTATGTATAGACTGTATCTATTAAACAATGAAAGCCACTTCACTCAAATGTATTATATTCCACTCCATTTTGTTGCTGCTTCCTTAAGCCTTGCATATTTGTCCTACCCTGCCCTGCCTTTTTCTTTTCAGTTAACAAATTTAAATCTGATGAGTGGAGCTGTAAGCAGAATAAATGCAGCTTCTTCTGGTTTTCGACCACCGCTCAACCCAGGAAGTTCACTTTGGGCTTTTCAAACACACACACAAACCACTGACATCAGACCTGTACCTTTGACAGTCAGGTAAGCTAAGTAGCTTTAGAATGGGAATCCTAATATGGCATTCGGAAATGTCTATTTTATTTTTATTTTTATTGTTTTTATTTAAAACTTTTATATACTATCCATCTACCAAATGGTCTCAGGATAGCCTTACAATAAAACAAAGTGGAGCACAGCATCCATTCTATTCATTAAAAACCCACTTAAAATCTCTATCTGAACCTTAAAATACTGGTTAATACTATATTACTAGTTTGTAGGTCTGTGGGTGAATGAGAAGATAGATTGGAGAAGTGTGATAGACGGAGATACATTTTAAGTCCATGGTGAAATTTGAGAATGTGATATTTATTCAGTGCTGATGTCTGAGTTAGGAAACACTAAAAGCTATTAGATGTAGCTGTTGATATTAGATGCATTTTTTCTAAGATGAACAATTCTGAGGTATCAAGAAAAAAATACATGATTAAGAATCACTCATTCTCATCACTTTCTCAGTTGACAATTTTAGTCAAAAGGAAGTGTTCCCACCTTAGGGATGAAGCAGTCAAATTGATAAATACATCCAGCAGATGAGAAAGACAAGGGTTTCCTATTTCAAGTCTGTCTGCCTGATTCTGAAATGATAGGCAGATTTTGTTGCACTCCTGAACACTCACAAGACCTTTATTTCTATCCCTTCTTTCCTTTCCCTGTATAAAGGAGTGTTGTGGGAAAAATTAATCAGGGGATTCTGTCAAGAGAAAGGTCAGGAGAGAAAGGTTTTTCTCTTGCTCCACCAAGGGCTATTTATTCAGTTTCCAAGTCCCCATACCACCCCTGTTTTGGTCCACTTGCTGACCAAGGTTCTCAAGAGTGCTTGTGTGAGAAGAGGCGATCCTGGAGATACTCTGGTCTCAAGCTGTCTGGGGCTTTAAAGGCTAAAGTCAACACTTTGAATTGTGCTCAGAAACAAAGTGACTGTTGGGGAAGTTGATCCAGAATGAGAACAAGAAGGCCATCAATGTAGTGTTGTACAACTGCCTTGCAACATAAATGGCAGAATTTTCAAATACGCCTTGTATTTTCTCAGAGATATTTGGATCACCACTTGGTGGTTTGCAACATAAGGAGTGAGTGAATTAAACAGAGGTACAAAGCTACCCCAGAATGCAGATTTGAGCTGTTGTTGGAGTAATCTGGAATAAACTTTTCAATTTATTATGCAGCCTTTTATTTGTACCTCCATTCTGAGCATTTCTTTGGGATTTATTTGCATGATAGAGTTTTTTCATTTCCTAGATCATTCAAAATAATATCTAGGTTCAAAACAGTTCCTGCCTTAGCTGAGCCAATGCACTTATTTTGAAAGTGTTCTAATATATGAAGAAGCAGTAATAAAGACTCAAAAGTATGTGGAAGTGATGCATTTTCTTGAGCATTGTCATTTATTGGTGCTTCAATTCAAAAACATGAAAGGATGGAATGGCTGCTGTAAAACCAGAGCTCTTGAAACACAATCTAAAGAAATGGGCAGAGTGGAGGAGCTGCTGAGTTTCTTAAGTGCTAAACACAAAATGTTAATAGATTCTGTAAAAACTAATTCCGAAGCATGAGGACTTCAGGCATGGCCTGGAGGTTATGTTCCAAATGAACTCATTGAATGTTAAGGGTCTGTAAAGATCCCTCTCCTTACAGCTTGCTTGCTCTCTTCCTGCATTACAGAGTTTCAAAAAGTCTTCCTCTGTTTCTTTAAGAAGAGTCAGTGTTTCTAAATGTGTGACATAAGAGGATTGATTGAGGCATGCTGATACTGCTCTTAGATTGTGGTTTCTAGCACAGGTCTTTCAATGAATTTCTCATATTGGACCACTGGTTCTATTGGATGTTTGCCTGACAGAAACATGAATCTATCACAGCCTTCAAAACATGAAACAAGCTGTGAAAGGTTGAGCAATATTAGATTACTGAAGCCAGTTGGATTCAAACATTCATTTTCTAACTTTCAGCCTTAAAAATCCAGAATGTGTGCTAGTTCTGGAAGATGTTCACTTCCTGTGATTCCTGCTGCTTGTTTCCATTTCTGCCATTTGAATTTCTGTGGATGTGAGAGAGGATGATAAGCTTGTTTGCATCCTTGGCCAAAAAAAATCCAATCAAGATATTCAGTTGGTTCAGAAAGTAGATTTTTTTCCCCCTATAATACTTTTATAAATAAAAGTTTCAAATATTTTGATTAGACCACTCTGTTCCTCATTTGGAGAATTATATGCACTGGCCTCACACTTTTTATCCCGTTGAATTTAAAATATGCAGCCTTCTGTTGTTGTTTCGCTGCTCTTCAGGTTGTTGCTGAGCTATTGTAGCTGCTCTTCTATAGAGATAGATAGAAGGCTTGCATTGGCCCTGACACTCTCTGTTTTCTAGCCACAAGTCTAGCCATGGACTTGACATGACAGATCTTGCAGCTGCTCTGTCTTCTGATTCATAGGAAGAGTCCTAGTGTAGGAGAACTACTGCATTCTTTTCTTTTCTTTTCTTTTCTTTTCTTTTCTTTTCTTTTCTTTTCTTTTCTTTTCTTTTCAACAATGACTCTTTCCATCTCTTAGGGTATTTAAACTCTGCACAAAGGAATGGCTATAGTCCTAAATATACTTGATAGGGAATTATCCCCACTGAAAAGAGCTAGACTTGGTGTTGAGGAGATGTGTAGAATTCTGCTGAATCTTTTTCCTCCTGAAGTTTCTAGGATTCCAAGGGTTTACCAGTGGTCACAGCTTGGCTCTAATTCCTTTGCCCTAAATTCTTACCATGTGTAATCTGCTTTCTGGTGTACTATTCAGCCCCTCTCCCATTTTAGAAATCAGAGAATATGCCACAAAAATAAATTTCTCATTTATCCCCTCTTGCATGTTTGACTGAAGTCACAAATTGTATTTTATACCCACATGAAACATGTTGCTTCAACCACGTAATATTTAGAGAAGGTCCTTATCTCAGTGGTAGAGTTTGCTTGTTAAAACTCCATTCTTTTGTTCCTAGTATCTCTTTTTAGGATTGGGAAAGACCCATGCCTGAAACCCTGGAGACCTACTGTCAGTCATACACAGTCCTAGGGTAGATGGGCCAATGATCAGACTTGGTATAACACAGTTCCTGTGCACTGTTTCACTAAAAGGGACGTCCAGGAGGGACACTGAGGCAGGCGGTCCTGTGCCTCACCAGGCACAATGGATAGGTAACAGCATCCCTCCAGATGTTTTATAATACAGCTCCTGTAATTTCCAGCCATTGGCATTGTCCACCGGTACATATAGGAGTTTTAATTAAAAGGGGGAAGGGGTTTCTGGGTAGTTTACTTCTACCCCTCTGGGACAAATAGCACCCCATAGTTCTTGATGCAGTAGGTGCTTCCAGATAAGACTTTCACTGAAAACTTGCATTCCCTCATGTGCAGAATTGTATAGAAGGTTTAGATGACTGTCTTAACATTTATTTATTTATTTATTTATTTATTTATTTATTTATTTATTTATTTATTTAGACATTTCTATGCCGCCCCATTCGCCAAAGCCTCGGGGCGGCTCACAACATAAAATTAAAATACAAGAAATAACAATATAAAATAAATCTCCCTGGCCAGATAAAATAAGCAAATAATATTAACAATTAAAATGACACTTAAATAAAAAGGTCTTCACCTTTTGTAAGCATCTTGGGTTTTTCCTCTGCTTGTTCCATTTATCTATTTTCTATATCATTCAGTAGTTGAAGCTCTCTTGGTGGTTTACTGTTCCATCTTTTTTCTTACCAGAAAAAGTTCATGGATGGCTTTCAAATGTGATTAGACAAAGTCATGGAGGATAAGTCTATTAGAGAGGCTTTTGGCTATTGGTCAGTATAGAAATGAAATGAATAAATAAAAAATAGGAGCTACAAGTCCTATAGTCCTATAGCTATATATTGCGTCTTGTGTCAGAGGGCCTATGTGTATATGCACATTTGTTGGTGAACATGACCAGGAGGTTGCTGTTGTACTCATGTTCTATTATGGGCTTCCCACAGGCAGCTGGTTGGCTACTGTGTGGATATGGTGCTGGACTAGATAGGCCTTTGGACTGAACCAGAATGGATCTTCCTGCACCGTGTCTTTTGTCTAGGAGCCCTCTGTCTGGAAACACCCCATCAGGGCTACTGTCTGCTAGTGCAGATACAGAAATATACTCATACAATAGTCAGATAACCATGTATTTACTTCGAGGCATCAAATTGCTACATTAAGTCCTCAGTCAAATTTATAAGGGGCAAGAATAGTATCCTTTTTGGGAGAAGGAGAACCAGGTCACTTGGAATTAGATCCACATGATGATTTTTCAGGACACAGGCTTTGTTATGCTGAAGATTCCTTTGTTGGTGACTCTAGATCTCCCTCGGTCTTTTCTGAAATAGTTCACTTCTTGGTATTGAGAGTTTACACAGTGCATATGAAGAAGGATTGTTTTCTGAATTTCAGCTCTTCACTTACCTGGAAACTGCATGGTAAGAAAAGCAGGATGCTTGCACCTTGTAGCAGTTTGAGGCATGACTCTGCAACCACAGCCTTGCATGAATTGCGTGGTGCTGTTAATTTTCCATGGGAATAGGGAATGTTAGTCACCATAGAAGACAAATACAGTGTAATGAGTGCAGGAACCAGTTGTGGGCATGTGTTGAAGGGAAAGAAGAAGAGGGGTATAACTGCTATTTATTTCAGCTATGACAGAAAACATCTACTTGGAAGTCTCTGTGTGGCCCTTCATATTGATTTTGCTCTTGTACCAAGCAAATTTGGATCCTTCAGCAACTAAACTGCTTTAAAAAATCTTTATTATCAGAGCTTTCCCCAAGGGCGAGAGAGCTTGTTCACAAGGGTTGGATCTGTTCCTTCCTGCTCAGTCCCTTTCTTATTGCTGCAGAATTGAGTGCAGATGGTATGCCTCTGTTGGGGAATATGTGGGACCCAGATAATTAACAGCTGATCCTCACTCCACTTTCAGAGTAAGCATTCTTTTCATTCCCTTTGTCCCTCTGTTTAGCTTTTCTTGGCTTGAAGTTTCATTCTGATAGCAACTGTGTAAGGAGGATGAAGGAATGGCATGAAGAGCATACTTCACTGACCTAATTCAGCCTTACTTATTTAAAATGTATTCATTTCATCTACCTATTTACATTTTTTTGTAATTATTTAAAATCTCTTGCTTTACTTAATTGTGTTAAGTAGTGCCAAATTCCTTTAGGATCATGGAAATCCTTCCATGTACTTGTTTTAGCTGCTTTTTTCCCTCCATAGAAGTGACTGTCATTGATGACAGTATTTCAAGTGAGTACTTGCATGATGGTCTTCCATCCCATAAGGTTATAAAGGCTATGAATGGCTACTAACCATGATGGCTATATATTGTGTCAAGCAGTATGCCAAGGAACTTGAGCAGGAGTGTGGAACTGTGCTCACTTATGCTTGCTTGTGAGCTTCCCATGGGCAGCTGGCTGGCTACCATGTGGACAGAATGCAGGACTAGATATGCCTTTGAACTAGTTTAGCACTCCTTTTTCTAGATTCATGACACTACCTGCATCTGATGGGAATAGGCTTCTCCCTAAAATGCTACAGTAAATTTGGTTGTCTTTGATGATGGAAGACTTTATGGCCCACTTGTCATTCCTAACGATTCAGATATCCTGTTTCTTCTAATCCAGGCTATGGTGTGGGAAGTAGGAAGTGAGCCCTGTGCTCATGCACTCCCTCCTCTCTCCCCTTGCATGCTTGGTTTAATGGAGTATTTCCTGGTTTAACCGAGCAACAGTTTGCTTTTGCTTTCAAACCAGCAAGGTATAATTTGAACAAGCTCTCCAAGCTAGTATAATATAGTTTACGAACTGGCAGGACTGCTTTTGAAAATGGACCCAAAACATTTGCTGGTCCAAGTCACTGATAGCTGGAACTGGACATTGTGCTCATATAATGCCTGTACTTGGTCATTTACACTGGCTACCAGTCTGTTTTCAGGTTGCATTCAAATTGCTAGTTTTAATTTTAAAACCTCAAATACCTACTCTTGAACATATTAACATCTTCAGAAACCCTTTTTCAGAGAGCCTTCCCATATGTGGTATGGCAGGCAGCTACTAGAGAGGGTCTTGTCACTGGTGATTCCCTAACTGTGGAATGTCCTCATTAGGGAAGCTTGCCTGGTGCCTATATTATGAAGACGTTTTTATGTTTCCTCAGTATTAAAGATTATCACTGTTCCTAATTTTGCTGAAGTAATGCTTTCTTATTGTTGGATTGTTAAAATTTATTCAGATTTGCACTGTGACTGGAATTTAATTTGATTTTTAGTGCTTTATTGGTTTTGTTGTTTTGAGTGGGTAGGATATAATTGAATACAATAAACTGTGACTTGATCCTGATATGCAGAGCTTTCTCAAATCTGAATTTGCTGATTTGGAAACAACAGCAAAATGTGGCTTGATTAGGCCACGAGATAATCTATTAATCCAAGTGTGGAAAAAAGGAGAGGCCACATGAGCAGAGAGTTCATTTCGGGCCTCTGAACAACAGTTTGGAGAATCAGAAACATGATGATTGTAGGCACTAAGTAGCCTATAAAGACTAACCTCCTTTCCTATTGGTAGCAGTTAACGTAGAGATTAGATGTGCCTTTCTGTATGATTTGAGGGTTCCCCCCTCTCACCTTTTTCTTGATACTAGTCCAAATGGAATTGAGTTGTATCATTTGGTTCTGGCTATGTGTCATGCATACTTGGATCACTTCTGAGTAAATTTGATTAGGGTATTGAGCTGTTAATTTCTAACTCTGGCAAAATCAGAATTGTGCTAAAGCTGTTCCCTGCTCCTCTGAATTTTAATTAATTACTGCAGTATACTCTATGCTGGTCCTTCCTTTAAAGGCAGTTCGGAAGCTGTAGCTTATGCAAAATGTGGCAGCTAAATTAATAAAAGGAACAAGATGGTCAGAACATGCAAGACCAATTCTGACCTGGTGGTTCTGACTACATGTATTTTTTAAGCTCAATCTGAATTGCTGTTTTTGACCTATATAAATTTGTATGGCTTGGAACTGTAATCCCTGATGGAGTTCATCTCCTGGCATGAACCTGCCCATTTTAATGCTTTTGATCTTTGTAAACCCCCTTTGTTAAAAGAGAGCTTTAGCTGTTGGGCAGTATAGAAATATAATAAATGACATATGACATTTTGTGTTTACAAATGTATGCTTTAAAAAAGTCAAAGCTTTCAGTAATTATTGATAAATGACATGTCAAATTAAATTCTAAAACACATAAATTTGCAAAACTAGTTACTTTACTAATTTGTTGTCCAAACCAGATAAACTGAAGAACAGGTGTATGTGAATACTATAGTATTTGAATCCATCCTAACCATTGGCTGTTAAATCTTGGCTTCTTTATTATTATTAAAATTACCCTCTTTTAGCTAAGCTGATGCTATGGAGTATTTTATAAACATATGAATTGCTCAGAAATATTTTTAAAAGAACCTGTCATCACACAAGGGCAAAGGATAGATGGAGCTGTTCAACAGAAAGGGTTTCTGAAAGAGGAAAGGGCAAAAGGTGATTATCAGCAAAAAAGCTCATATTATAAAATGAAGTCTGGCACACAGATTTTGCTTTCCCCCTTGACATCTAAATTAATTGAGGGCTTATTCATATTACTGTTTTTCAAGTCACGCAGCCTCTCTATATAATTATAGCATATGAATATATCACATATATCATATGAGGTCATGTGATTTGACTGCCACAAGTACAAATTAACAGTCTGTGCAACATTGGCACTGTAAAAGCTATGCAGTGTAGTAATTTGTGTTTAGGGCGGTCACTTCATGCTATTAACTTTCCACACACACATTCAGTACCCCACAGAGAAAGAATGGTATGAATGAGGGCCAGAGTAGGTGCTGTGCAAGGAGATCTGTGATTGGACCCCCCCCCCCCATTTTACTATTTTTAAAAAATTAAACCCAGAGTAAAGGTGAAGGCATGGCTAAATTTGATCATAGAAATGGTATGGGGACTACCTCAGTGCCATTTTTTGATCTAAATTGATCTGTTCCCCAAATAATAATTTAATAAGGCATAATACAAGGCACTTGTAAGTTTCTCTTCCATAGAGTCAATAATAGTTTGATTGGAGCATGAGGAAAATGCCACAGGGAGGGGGCAATATAAATGCTCTCACCTCCACATCACTACTCTGATCAAATTAGTGGTTCCTCCCCCCACAGTCTCATTGTGGGTGCATGTTTGGAAGGCAAATGTCAGGGCTTACTCATGTATCTCTTGATGTAATATATAGGCTGGCTTTGTATGGTTAAAATAATTGGGCTTGAATAAGAACTGTTAACCATCTAGCATGCTAAAAACATGCTAATAACCTTTACTGTGCAAAGCTAGCTTGTTAAGCTGCTATATGGGAAAAGGTCTTAAAGGAAGGTGTTTTTTCTGCAATGAATAGTCAAGTGGTTAGTTAGGAGTTCTGGCTGTTTACTCAGATGATTTGGAGAGGAGTGCCTTAGACAGCACAACTAGAAGATACAGAAAAATTAGCAAGGGTCCAGAGGAGGGCAACAAAAATGATCCAGGGTTTGGAAACACTGCCCTATGAGATGAGACTGAGAGAACTGGTTATGTTCATCCTTGAAAAGACTGGGGTGGTGGGTGGGGGGCATGGTATCACTCTATAAGTGCTTGAAATACTGTCACAAAGAAGAAGGTCAAGATCTCTTCCCAATGATACAAGAGTGTAGGGCTCAGAATAATCAAGTCAAGTTGCAACAACCCAGATTCAGGCTAGGTATCAGGAAATGCTTCCTCACTGTCAGCACAATATGACAGTGGAGCCAGTTGCCAAGAGATATCATGGGCTCTCCCACAATAGAGACATTTAAAAAGAAACTGGCCAATCATCTGAGTGGGGTAGTGTAAATTGTTGACCTGCAACAGCAGAGGTTTGGACCTGATGACCTTCTTGGCCCCTTCCAGTTCAACAATTCTGTGTTTCTGTGAACAGGCTGTTTGTTTGTTTTTTGCTTTTCCAGCCCAGCTCTAATGCATTGAATTTTCAGGGAAGCCCACAGTTGCTTGGCTTCTCCCCTTCCGTATATTTATATATGTATATAACAATATACAGGGTAGGCCAAAAGTAGTTGTACAGTGAATTGAAGGTGTTCCTCTCATAAGCATTTATTGACATTGGTGCTAACCAGAATGTATGTGTACCTATGTGTCACAGTGTCAGAAGCAGATTCCAAGAACCTGTTGATGGAGGATATTTCAAGCACCTAAGAGACTAGACATAACCCAATCAGTAATAATTTTGGCCCACCCTGTGTTATGAATGTTCATCACACAAGGCTAGGGATTTGATTTGTTGGTTGTTTCCTTGTTTAAAAAGAGTGAAAATGCCATCGTTTTAGCTGGCTAAGTCATAATTACACAATTTACACAATTACATAATTAAGTATAAATTTAGGTTTCTCTCAGTCGAATCTTTTCTGAATGTATTGGTAAAAATGCAACACTCAGATCCAGAAGAATCAAATTAAACTGGCCAAATACGCATATGAAACCTCTAGACCAAATCCTGTGTAAATGTATGAGTACTGAGGCTGTCATTGGCTTCAACAATAGGAATAGAATGATGCTGCTGAATGATCCACTCAGGGGAAAAGTAGGCTGTGAATAGAATAGATAAGATAAATGGAATAAGAGTTCCGCCAAGCTTCATTGCCTATGCTACTTCTCATTAAACAGTACAAATTCCATTACCATGTAATTAATAAGTCAGTGGACTCCCACTGGATCAGAAAAAACATAAGTTTGCAACCCCTTTTAAGACAGGTGTGGCATTCTGATTATTTCATTGCTATTCGATATAACCAGACATTCTCTGCTTTGTTCTGAATTCTCTTGAGGTTCCAAGGAAAGACCAAAAGTGCTCTCAAATTCTGTTTTGACTTGAATTTTGCAAGTGATACTGATATTTGAGAAATGTTTGACCGAAGTAACATTATCCATCATGAAGGGTAGGGAGAGGAACAATTTCAGTCTTTATTTTGTAAACTGCATGATCATATTGGTGCTGTGATTGCCATTTGTTATCCAGGCTTTCCCTAGGTTGCAGGTATAAATCAGCAGGTCTCTGAGCTGCGCAGGGTTCCAGCTTATAACAAGAGCCTCTTTTAAGAGGATAGGAAGAAGGGATGTACCAGTGAGAATTTCAGTGTAAGATTTATTTCAGACACTGTTGTAGAACTTAAGTGTGATAGAATATAAGCCAATCCACTACAAGCTAGCCAACTTCTTTAGAGGATGTTGAGTTTTAAAAGAAATGGTTTTATCTTCATTACAATGTGCTTTTGACTGACCTGCAAAAGTTTGCAGCAATTGATTCTAAAACAATTTTGGGTTTTCCCACAAGATACAACTGGGACAAATAAGCTTTGGTCATACTAAGAACCCATAGAATCACATCTTAGGAAGCACTGTAGCTTTTGTTCAAGCTCATGACTGTTACATTTACACGATGCAAAATGTTTCAGGGCCAGGATTATGCTCAAACTTTTTGGCAACATGGATAGATCTGCATCATCGCTCAGATCTGCTATTTCTTTTTTTCTTCTTCTTGTCGGGATGGTGAAAACGTTTGTGATGATTTGTAGGCTTTCACATATATATCTTCTTACTGCAGGGGTCCCCTGACTAAAGCTACTTCTTGGCCAAAACCCAGCCTGAACACTGATTGTAATGGACCCCAGTAAGTGGTCTTACCCAAGAATACCTGGAGTCAGTTGGCAACCACCCATTCAATATTTTTGCCCAAGAAAGCAACATATGCTACCAGGCTAAAGTTATTAAGGTCTTTTTGATCCTGGTAGAATTTCTTCAGGAGTGGTCTCACTGCTTCCTCTTTCAGGAACCATGAGACCACTCCCTCACACATGGAGGCACTAATCACTATCCTGGCCCAACTGGTTATTCCTTCCTTGCTGACTTTCATAAGCCAGGAGGGACAAGGATTGAGCATGAACCTGTCTCAAACACATTGAAAACAACCTTGAGATGCAACAACTGAAATTCATCCAATATAACCAGACCAGGCTGTGCTTCAATTTTCTCATCTGGTTCAACTGCTTTAACTCTTGAGTCTAAGTCCCAATGGATTCAAGAGATTTTTTTATTGGAAGTGCCCAGAAAATATATCACAGTGGGCCTAAGATACATTTGGAACGGGCATGTAATAGGTTCTGGATAATCCTAAAAAACTCAGTTGGATGGCAAATAGAAGATTGAATAGATAATGTGAGATGTTGTTTCTCTGCTGTGCTCAGTGCTGCTAAATATGCTCTACTTTAGGTACACAGCAGGCTTTGATTGCACCCACTAGGAGATTTCAAGGTTTCTGCAATCAGGACGTCCTTTTGTTGTATCATCACTCTCGTCTCTGGGCTATACCATGGAGTATATGAACTCTACATCAGAGAAAGCATTCAGGAGGTATCATGTCAAGGCCCCCTTGTTCTTTGTTTTTCTGCCAAAACTCAGTCTAAACACTGATTGAAATGGATCCCAGGAATTGGTCTTATCCAAGAATACCTGGAGTTGGCTGGCAACCACCCACTTAATATTTTTGCCCAGAAAAGGAATATTTGCTACCAGCCTGCTATGACAGGGCCAAAAAGCCCTCCAGAGTGCTTCAGAAACCATCCAGATTTATTAGTTGCCAGGGGTTGACCATCTTAATAGGCTTCTTACCCTTGCAGAGGGGAAAAGTCACTAGCAGTCTGAATCTCAGCAGGCAGTGATCTGACCATGACAAAGGATTTAGGTCAAAGTCTCCTCCCCCCCACCTTAGAGCACCATCCTCATGCTCACCTGAAAAAAACTAAGTCAGGATGGTGCTCTGCTACATGTCTTGCACCTAAAGAATCCAATTATAAATATGCTTGCTTCATACTTTCTTGAATATCTGTCCTCCTAATTCAAAAAGGCAAGTTTGGATTTCAAGGTCTGGCATTCCTCTGTTCACAATAACTCCAGTATTTTAAAGCCATGTGGCTTTTAGGTAATTTAGGGCACAATCTTACATAAGGTTAAACAGCTTGCAGTTCCCCACATGGGATTACATCCTTCATCAATCAATTGGGTTTTACTGTTTTGAATTCTCAAATTCATCAATTTCAGTATCTTCCTATAGAACAAAAGCTACCTGAGCTTTCTCCAGTTATTTGTTTCATGCTCTCAAGGGAATACCCTCAGCTGCCTTCATTATAATGCTCCCTACTCTAATTTCATAACCTCAGCCTGTGTTGCTATGCTTTATTCTCAAAGCTCTGCTGTTTGCACCTGGCCATTGTACCTCTTATTATGATCACAATGCAAGCAGCTGTATGGCAGATATTATAGAGGGTGCAGCCAACTAGGTTAGCCTTGCCTTTTAACCCAAATATTTTCCTCTTAGACTCTCACCCTGGTTCTGTTGTTGGCAATATGGCAGGCAGATTTCCAGAAAGCTTTTTGTGGCAGAATTTTTTTTTTAGTTTTAAAGAGGGATTGTTTTATTGTCACCTGTACCATTTCTTCTGCAGTACACCCAGTCAACTATAGTATATCTTGCCTAATCTTTGTTCTTTCCCCACAGTGGCAGATGTAGCCTTTTAAAGAAATGATGAGGATGTGATCTTAGTCAGTACTAATGGCTTGACATAATACAGTGTTATACCATTAGTTCACTTTTGTTTTGCACTGGAGGATTACTGCAGTAACATCCCATTAAGAATTTCTGCTCATGTTGTGAAGCCATGATGCTAGAATATTGTTTATATATAAACACAGCCCACTATCTGAGGAGTAGGAGCCATCACTTGTGTCCACCTTTCTTCTGATCATTTATGTAGCCTTTTACATTTGCTAAATGCAGTGCAGCTTGCCTTCACAATTATCAACATTTGTATTTTATAGATGGGGAAGCTGAAACATAAATTGCAGCAAATCTGACCACTGTTGAGCAAATAATCTACAGCTTTTAACTGACAGCTTTTTATAGTATAACTGACTATATCTGAAGCAATACCTGTAATACCTGGTATTACCTGAGCTTTCTATTTATTTATCCTTGTAATTGCTCTGTGAAACAGTTCTGTATTTTGTAACAATGACATGAAAAATTGGTCTGGTTTGCACATATCACTAAGTGAGGGAGTCAGAACCTCAGGCCCAGGAGCAAGTCCCAGCCTTCCAGGTGTCCCAAGCTGGTCCTCCAGGGTTCCTCTAGCCCGACTACTTTCCTCCCAACTACTAATCATACTGCATTTTCGGTATTTCCCCCACACTCTAAAATGTTTCAATTTCTTACTTAAGGCTTAGTTACTGTCAATAAGAGCTTTAAGTTAAAGTATCTGATATTTGTGTATCTGGGGTTTCATCTCTTTCGCCTTCAGAACTATCCACCACTGAAATGTGGCCCCTAAGATCTTCACTGAAATGGGATATAGTCAACAAGTTGAAAGAAGTTCTGCATTCCCATTGTTTGTTGCCCCAGCCAGACAAATAATCAAACAAATATGTTTTGTTTTCACCAATCCTGAATTGTTTTATTCTTTTTTCAGCTGTTCTTTCCCTGTACTCCAAATGCCTTTGTGGTGCTGTAGTATTAGCATGTAGAATAACTATTTTGGTGGGAATGGGCTTACTTCTTGTGCCTTTTGCCCCTGTAACCTGGTGATATAACCCACGAAGAACCCACAGTTCTTTTTCTGGATTTCTTGTGGTTAACTGACCATGCTTATTAACATAGCTACATGAACACATCATGAAGTCAACAGCTCATACCATTGGTTAGTAGGGGCTGCTTAGAAAAGTGGACAGACCATCATGATTTCTGTAAGCAGAATTGGGGCAAGGCACATAACTCACCTCAAGCAGACTACCCCCTGATCTTCTTATAACATCCCTAAGATAACTGGAAGGGCAATACTAATACCATCCCTTCTCTGAGAGTGTGCTCTGTTTTGGCTGGCATGTCCTATCTTGTTGCCACTGTGAACATAGAGCTCTTTTTCTACCACTACTGTAGTAACTAATAGGAGTGGGAAAAAGTTCCAACAGAAACAAGATTGGA